>NW_022196905.1:39796873-39808724 GCF_008632895.1 Mastomys coucha | reverse complement strand
CTGTATCATCATCATGAGAAGTGATTTTAGATCTGAATCTTGCTTTTCTGGTGTGATGGTATGTCCAGAACTTGCTACGGTGGGGGAATTGGGTTTTGATGATGCCAAGGAGCCGTGGTTTCTGTTGCTTATGTTCTTACACTTGCCTCCAGCCATCTGGTTATCTCTAGTGCTACCTGCCCTGACTAAATCTGACTGGGGCCTGTCTTACCTGTGATCCTTGTTGTGTCAGAACTCCTCAGAGTCAAGCTGTCTCTGTTATCCTGTGATTCTGGGATCCTGTGATCCTGGACCAGTTAGAGCGCCCAGGAGTGGAGCTTCCTCTGGTTGTTGTGGGACTGGCTGCAAAATTTGCTCCAAGACCTGCTCAGAGCACCAGTCCAGACAGACCAGAAGGAACCTGGGCTGGCAGAGTTCCAGCATGCCTGGGTCCCACTGGTCCCAATTACTCCCAGTATTGGGACAGATGTTGGGCCCTCCTCACCTCCTCAATTCTAGTTCTTTATTCCTAACATTAACCTTGCTGTAGATCTTGCTTTGACTCTTGTCAAAGTGTTAGCTCTCCATTTCTTTCCTCCATTTTGTATTTCATCATAAAAGTTACTCTTTCCCATGGCTAGGGTGAACAAAAGTTGCTTACATAAGTCATCCCTATTTTAAAGAATAGGCAGACTTATTGACAAATTTGAAATATGTGACTGGAGAGACCTGGAGTGTTCTGAATTCAAATTATCTGCAGCTATGTTTAGTCTCTTTTACAGTCACTTCTCTGTATATGGCCTATATCCATGTGAATATTAGGTAAAAATCTTTAAGCAGTATTCTTAGTAAAACACTGGCTTCTACCAATCCAAAAGCTAAGAGTTAGGTAGCACCAACAACTGTTTTCCTTGTGTTTCTGTAATCCAACTATGTATTTAGAAATAAACTGGTTTATAGCTATCTATGTTCTGTAATTTTAACAGCCATTCTCACCACTTTATGATGAAACATGTCAGTCAAGAAACTCTGTGTCTGTGTTCCTGGGCTACAGTTTTGGCTCAGAATAAATTCTCATAGTCCTTTTGCAATGAGATTTGCATTTTATATCAACAGCTTAAAGTTAGTGCCCAGTGTGATAGTATTTGGAGATGAGTCCTTTGGGGGTAGCTGGGTTTAAACATGGTTGTAAGGGCATGCCCATGAAGGGATTAAATTCATATACTCCTCTGTCCTTACAATTCTTCTGGTTCACTGCCCCCATTGCTGAGTTAAGGAAAGATGGCACATTTTTAAAGAATGAATAAAATACCCTTTTCTCTAGCAATTCTTTGTTCCTCTGTTTTTCTTTTTCTATTCTGGGAACTAAGCATTTTAAATACACCTTTGAACCAAAACTACAGGAAAAGAAGTAGTAGGTAGGTCTGGCTTCCCAAGGCCTGGATTAGTGGTAACATCAATGTTTACAGCTGCTGCTATTATGTGTACTGTGGTGATTAGAGTGGGAATGGCTCCTATAGACTCACATGCTTAAATACTTTGTCCTCAATTTGTGGAACTCTTTGGAAAGGATTAGGAGGTGTGGGCTTGTTGAAGAAGGTGTGAGACTAAGGGAAAGCTTACTCTGACTCCTCTGTGTGAGTTAGATTTGTGAACTCTCCGCTGCCCTTACTTCCATGCTTTCTCTCCACCATCATGGACACCAATCTTCTGAAACTGTAAGTCCAATGAAATGTTTCCTTTTGTAAGTTGTCTTATTCATGTTTTAGTATGGAAATAAAAAAGTAACTAGACACATCCTATACTTTATGTATACCAAGCATTATTCATAGTCCTTTAAATATTTTTAATCTATTTAGTTTTCCAAACAGCTTTATTAACTAGATTCTATTAATGATATCACTTGGAAACTGATGCATACAGTTAAAAAAGTTCACTAACTATGGTCACTGGAAATTTAGCTAGGAGTTAAAATGAGGCTGTTTGGCCCTGAATCTGACTAACCTCTTGAATGGACACTTCTGGGTCCCAGTTGACTTCATTCATTTTTCTAATTTTGTGTTAATAAACCAGGATTCAAGTCCCATCAGAAGCTCCATATCACAATAGCTTGGTCCTCATGTCTAGACTATGGCTCTGAACAAAAGTATGCCATTTTCTAAGAATGCTCTTAAGACTGCACAAAAGAGACCTGAAGGAACCCGTGGTAGAATCATCCAAAACATTGAAATACCAAAAGTCTCTGCCATGCCATTAAGCTCCTTAAGTAACTTTACTAAGATTTTTCAAGATCTTTTTCACTCTACCACATATGTTTGATTTCCATAAATTCTCCAACAGTCAGGCAAGAGCCAATACAAAACATTAGTGTAGTTCAC
The DNA here is from genome assembly GCF_008632895.1 of Mastomys coucha. Classification (NCBI taxonomy): domain Eukaryota; kingdom Metazoa; phylum Chordata; class Mammalia; order Rodentia; family Muridae; genus Mastomys; species Mastomys coucha. Next base: position 39,806,367 of record NW_022196905.1, on the reverse strand, counting down.
AAAACTTAATCACACACACACACACACACACATATGAGAGAGAGAGAGGGAGAGGGAGAGAGAGAGAGATAGAGAGAGAGAGAGAGATAGAGAGAGAGGCAGACAGACCGATAGGGAAGGACAGACCGACACTGAGAGATAGAGAAAGGCAGAGAGAGAACTGAAGACTATTCCCTGAACTTTTAATGTGTTTAGTATACATTGCTGTTGTAGGAGCTCTTTCCCTGGGAAAACATTAAAAAAAAAAAAAAAAAAAAGAATATCTACCTCCTTCATTTAGAGAAACAAATGTACTACTCCAAACAAAGTCCAACTTGGAAAGAGTGAGTTTATTGGGCTTAGATCCAGGGCATGGGTGAAGGGTGACTCATAAGAGTGCAGGCGATACCAAAGCAACCATTCTATCAGAAAGTCTCACCCCAGCACGGATGATGACGTGCCCATAGCTACAAAGATCAAGTTGCTGCTCCTCTTAACTCTCCACAATCTATATATGTCAGCACCTCCTAAGACCAAAGGGCTACAAAAAGAGCAGAATTATATATAAATGGCTAGGAGATACAGTGGGAAATAACAGGAATCTCAAGGGGCTCAGTGGCCCTCCCCATATCCACCTTTTATGAGGAAGGTCAATATTTAAGAAGTCCGTAGGTCTTCTTAACTATTTTAGGTCACTTGCAAGTTGTTACACCTGTTCTGATGAAGATGACAGCTGTTATGCTGGAAGGGAAGCATTCTACAACATATGCTAACAGCTTTGCATACAATTGTACTTTACTTTGTCAATGCTGTGAGATATTTCAGACCTGAGGACTTTGGAGGTTAGAAAGATCTAGTAGTTTGCCAAAGGAAATCCAGTAAACCTGAGGCTTAAATGTCAATTTGTTAGGTTAGAATTTTAATGTGTAATTTTTTAATGTATGAAATATTAAGATATGTTTGAATTGTATCAAATCTTGAGCAGTTCTTCTGGTGATATAAAAACAATTCTAAGCATATATAATATATGTAACATGCAAATCATTTCATAATAGAAATCTTTGAAGATTAAATTAAATCATAAACATGAAAAATCCCAAAAGTTAAAAGCACTAATCAGGTGTAATATATCAGGCTATAATTGGTACAAGGATAATAAAATCACACATTGATTATAAAAACACACTGACTGAGTAAAATGTCAAGTCTTTCCTTTATAACAAAGAGTCATAACCTTGAGCTATCTTTATAAGTACACATCTTAGGTGTTGACATCACTTTGATTTCCAGCCCAGACAGGGAAGAGAGAGGCATTTGAGAAAAGGGTTGAATGCTGATGGTGTTTTCTAGTCTTCTCAAAGCAAGATGGTTGTCCATGCAATTTAACCCTCCACTTTCCATGAGAGCAAAAATATTGAAGAAGTTTTTGTAATAATAGCTGTTTCCTTTTACTTCAAATGAGTATTTTAATAAAGGGGAAGGCAATGCAAGGAAAGTTATTTTCTTCATAAAATACAGGGAGGGATACTGAAGAGAAGGGCATAGTAAACAAATCTACAATTAGTCTTACAAATCCACATGCACTTGTTTATCAATTTATGAATACTTGGGCATGCATAGCAGAACTATGCCTACATACACATCATGTGTACCTCGTGTGCAATAAAAATACAAGGTTGGGACTTAAAGCCAAAGATAGAAACAGCAAGTAATTCAGATAAAGTCATCAAGCAATTACATGACTCTGCCCAAGTCATTTGATTTTACTTTGCCCTTTGGTGCACCCCCTAGATAGGAACAACAAAGAAAATCCCTGAAAACCAGATGCTACATCAAAGTCAATATTTCCTGGAGGCCAGCCTTGCTGACTTCTTTGAAACATACTAAATTTAGAAGTAGCGTGCAAATAACATTGCTCAGATTAAACTCGCTTATTAGTGGTCCAGATGATAATCAAAAGCAAACAGATGGTCGCTTAATGAATGTTATTGGAAGGAAGGCATCTTTAAATATAGGATTTGTGTGAAAAGTTTGCTTTTCCTTGCTAGTTATTTTGATGATTGTATTAGAATGTTGGCATCTCTTTTCAGACTATAACTTTGTGAAGCCTCACATAGGCATGTTGGGAAAGATCAAAGCTTTACAGAGCCAATGAAAGAACTCTCTAAATCTAGTAAGCAAAACTAGGCAGTTAAAATGGAGATCAAAGCCTTAATAGAAAGCATATAGCTACTATGCCAGACTGTATTTCAAGGAATCAGAGATATCAAGTATACTATGCTTTTAGAATTCTGACATGTGAAACCAAATGTATACCAGTGCCAAACAAGGAATTGCTTGATTTTTGTGGGTTTGTGTGTGTGTGTATGTGTGTGTGTGTGTGTGTGTGTGTGTGTGTTTAAAAATAGCATTCTTTATTATATAAAGATTAAAGCAGGATCTGATTTTTTTTTCCAAAAAACATCTAGTTGACTTTGCTCAGTAAATAACTTTGGCTAATAGCTGCATCTTATCTCTTCTATATGAAAGAATTAAAAGCTACATTCTAAGCAGGCAAAACAGCTTTCTACCTGTCTACGGGAGACCCAACTAGCATCAGCTTAAATTAATGATGTTGACAAACTTTAGTCAAAAGGAATTTGTCAAAAACATCACACACACACACACACACACACACACACACACACACACATTGGTCTTCCTGGCATAAAACACAAATAAAAAGGTTAAAAGGTTATTGTACAATTCAATATCTGTCAGAATACTAAACCTGGTATGGTGGTTAACACATACAACCCCAGCATTTTGGAATCATTGAACTATCAGCAGTTCAATGTCAGCTTTGGCTACACAGCAAACTCAAGGCCAGCTGGTGCCAAGTGAGCCAATGTCTCAAAAAATTATTCAGAACATAGAAACAAGAGTAGGTGTATACATAGAAAGAAAAGAATATCAAGCCCCTTAACTAGACATGAAATTTTTAGCTAGGTGACTAAAGTGGTAATCCGATTAGTGGTGTACTGCTGAGTGTATGCCATGATCCCATCATGGCAGACTCTCAGCTACCAATAACGATTATAAACACTACTTGAAATTTTTATGAAGTTTGCAAGTAGCTAAAATTCAAGCACTCGGGAACAAAAGGAAGAGTCTGGAATGACTATCTCCACTTTAGAGGTATGACCTTACGGAGATAAAAACATAGTGCTCAGCTGCTGCTGGAGGAAAAGCAGAAGCGATGCCTCATAAGGGTGAGCTGGTATTACTGTCTCTAGTGTAGAGAACAGTGTTTGAAAGTGTCAGAGGAACTTCCAGCTGGATTCAGTTCCCTATATCAGAGAACACTGTCGTTGCTGGGATGGAAGAACATGTTACAGCAGGAGCAGGAAGCAGAACAGAAGCCAAAAGGAAGCAGACAAGGGAGTTCAGTCTATATTCCTCTTCTGCTAATAGGCTTCCTTTACTGCCCAACAAGGGAAGAAGAGGAACCACCAACACTATGAAAGCAGTTTCCCAAGTCTCAGCTATGTTTAGTGATAAGATGAAAGGTAGTATTTTAATAATAGGCAGAGTTATATACAGAAGAATAAGACTTTATACTACAAAATACCTTATAATTTGCAAAGATATTTAAAGTTCACTTAAGGTAATAACCATCATTACTATGTGTTTAAATTGTGCTAAGAACAAACCTCCTGTTACCCTCTCTCATCCTCCTTCCCTCTCTCACTGAAATCTTTCTTCTTCCCCTGCTTTCTAGTCCTTCATCTTACTCTCATGTCTTTTTTATAACCCATGGAGTAGAACTCAGGTTGTTTGCATGAGCCAGGATGGAGGGATATTTACTGGAACATGGGGAAACTTATTAGTAGCTATGCCACTAAGGAAAGTAATGCCTCTTTCCCAGCCACTGTTGACAGTCATATTGTCTCCACATGGAGCAAGACCTCAAGGGTTCTTCCCCCTTCCATGATGAAATTTTGATAAGTTCAATTTGTACAGGCATATCTTGTTGCTGGTGGCCACAACCATGGTGAGTTTGTGAGTACAATGGTCATGTCATCTCTAGAAGACATTTATCTATCTGTCTGCCTGTCTGCCTGTCTGTCTGTCTGCATGTCTGTCTGTCTGCCTGTCTGTCTGCCTACCTATCTATCTATCTATCTATCTATCTATCTATCTATCTATCTATCTATCTATCCATCCATCCATTCACTCAGGTAACACAGCTTCCTGTCCTAGTAATGGTGGATTCTTTTCCCCTTTTCTTTACAATGTTTTTCTGTTAATTGGACTGGGATAATATAGATAAGTCATTTAGAATCAAGTACTTTTCAATTCCCTATTCTCTGTACTTCAACATGTTATGAGTCTCTGCATTAGCTGTCATCTACTGCAATAAGAAGCCTCTTTGACAAAGCTGAAGAACACATGAGTACTTGGAATGGGGGTCTAACTAAATGTTCATTTATCAAAGCAATGGTAGTGGATTTTTCTCTAAGGCCTATGATCTTCCCAGCTGCGAGCTCTTGACCAAGATTATAGAACCAGCAATGCCTTCCAACTTATAGGCCTCAAATCCAATCAGAATGAGGTTGGTTACTCTCAGAACATTGTGTCAATGAGTATGTCTTTCTGGGCCAGTCATTACTGCAGCTCAAAGGGTTCATGGCTGGGTAAGACTATTTATGATCTTGCTTCCCCAGTGGCATGCACAGCGTCTTCTGGCAGTAGGAAAGCTACCACCAGTGGAGAGATTCTATCTCAATTCCTGCTTGATTTCTTCATGCAATATGGTCAAAAATTATGGTGTCTTCAACAATAGCATCTCAGTAAACAATCCTGGTGGGAAAACAAAAGCAATGGTAATAAATCTTATTGTTCTGGAAGTATTGTGGAGTGCCCTGACCAAAACTTGTAGGAATGAATCCCATACCTAGCTCCAGAGTTTGCATTTTGTTTGTTCTGTTGGTTGGTTGGTTTTGGTTTTTTTGTATTATTGGTCTTTAATTTATACAATAAATTTTGACCATATTCGTTACCATCCCCCAACTCCTCATAAACCCTCCCCACCTCTCTATCAACCAAATGTCATGGTTTTCTTTCTCAAAAAGAAAATAAAAACAAACAAACCAACAAGACAAAACCAACAAGCACAAAAACATACACTCAAAAGCACATACAAAATATATGGATTATATTTTGTATCAGCCAACTACTACTGAGCACCAGCAACTGTCCTTGAGTATGGCTGATATACCCACTGTCACTGCACTGAAGAACCAAAGAACAACAAGAACAACAACAATGACAAGAAAATGACAGAAAAAAATATTTTCACTTTCCCAGAAGATATCAATTGTAAATAGTTCCCTGGTTAGGTATGAGACTTTGGGCTGGCTCCTTTCAGCTTCTCTGTAGCACTAGGACTTTTAATAATCTATGGCTTCTAGAAAGAACACTACCCCCTCATGCAGAATCCTTCCAAGCAAACTATTTCTTAAACTTTAATATGCTTATTAACTTGTAGGTTTCTATATGCTTTTTCATATATCTTTAGTGGAATAATAAAACTTAACAGTTATAATTAATACATTAATACATTTCATTTATTTTATTGCCTCAAATTGTCCCATCTTTAGCTACTGATCACTCCTCCCATTGACTCTTCTCCTAATACACACACACACACACACACACACACACACCAATGTGATATGGGTTTGCTTTTGTTTAGTTTATCTGTCTTTTTTTTTACAGCACTCCCTTTTTAGCACTATAAAACACTTCAGGCTGATTGTATACTGTTTCTTACCCTAGAACCAGTCATTTATTCAACTGTATTTTTCACCTTTATGATTAAGTTTACTTCTTTCAATGATTCTTTTTTCAATAAATAAACACAAAACTCCTCTTTAGACAAACAACAATAAATATTCACTTTAAACAAACAACAAGAATGGCAACAAAAAGATGAGAGGCATAAATACAAGAATAAGACCAAAAATATCAATTCCTAAAAAATGAAAAAAGATTTCTCCTCTTCCTTTCTGCTGCTTGCTTGCAGAAGGTGAGTTATATATTCATGATCTCAGAAGGAAGAGGCCATATGGAGGTGGAAGTCCCTACTTGAGATGCCTCAAAGCATCCCTAGAATATATCCTCTCCCTCTGAAAGAAAAATGATTTCCCCATGATGCAGAACCTTGAATCTCATCTCATTAAGAAGATAAACACACCCAGTACATCTCAGACTTTGGTACCAACAACCAAAGGGATTTTAAAAATCGCAGAAAAAGCCTTCAATGAAGATGAAAATTTCACAAGTCCCTCAACTCAGAGATTTTTTTTTAAGAGTGTCACCAGTGTGTATTAAGTGACAAGTGACTCTTTCAGTAAAGCAGGGATCTTAGTGATACATCCGCTTACAGAAAAGAGGTCCTAGTAAATTGTTTCCCTAGAGGATACCAAGACTTCGCATGGTCTGGAGTTCCTTTTTGGTGGTGGTCAAAGACTGAATTCCCCAAAATATTCTCTCTGGCCATAGAGAGGTTAGGACTGCCTGAGGTCACAAACTCATTCAGCTTATCAGAAAATCTTTATTCCACCCCTTGAGTTAAACACTGAACTACATGCTACAGATGAAAATATGAGCTATAATATTGAATCTCAGACTTACACATTTGGAGATGGGAAAGGAAAATAGGGGAGTCACAAACATATCAGCATACAACTACAACAACTATGCTATAATAGGTGACCACATATAGGAAAGACTAAGAGAACCTGCCTCAGTTGGGGGGAGGCAAAAGAAACCATTCAAATACGCTGTTGTCCTTTCTTCCTTCTATGTATTATTACATTACTGTATTCTCTTACTCAGCTACAGTATCATCCTTGGATCCTTCTAGAATCACGCTTTTATTTGATTCCTAATCAGGGTCTCACCAGTGAAAAAGATCTAGTATTATCTGTGTGTGTACAAACTTGCACATACCACACATATATATCTACAGTTTTATTCACATGCACACACATGTACACACCAAGTTTGGCCAAGCACCAACGTGGGGAAGGCTGTCAGGAAGGACAGGCAGAAATGCTTCTGCAGGATCTAGTGATTCAGTCCACAGGGAGCACTTCTTTTTCCTCAGGAAAACCTAGGTTCTGTTCTTCATGTATTTCAACAGATTGAGTCAGATCATTCAGAATAGTATCCTCTAACTGAGGTGGAGACAGTTGATTAAAGACATTAGTTACATTTACAAGATGCATTTACAGCAACACTAGGAAATATTTAGATTGAATACACTGGGATTAGAGTTTGGCCAAGCTGATGAATACAACTGCCCACCACACTCTTCTCTTCATCGTCTCAGGATGCAGGTTAGGTTACAATGAGTGGGGTTTTCTCAGGGGCTATACAAGGTGATAGTCCTATTTCATCTCTCCCCTTTTCCTTCTATTCCACCACTTCTGACTATGCAGAGTCTTTATCTTACTTAGACCTGGCTACTTGTTAATCTGTGGTGGGTGTACAGATACAATTTCTCCTGGATAAACAACCAGACTCATCTAATATGTGTGAGAGGAAAGGTGAGATCATATAACCATGTGGAAACCAAATGAGCACAAACTTGATTAGTTTAGAAATTATTTGGGGATGTTGGAGCACTGAAGACTAATGAAGTCTTAATTCCAAATTCTGGCTTTTCTTCTCTTGATTTAAGTGCACAGAATAGATATTAATGCTTAGACCTTATAATCAGTTAGAAATATAGGTCACACTACCTTATGCAATGTTCTAGTTTGCTTTCTGCTTCTCTGATAAATACCACATTCAAAAGCAACTTGGGGATGAGGTTATTTCATCTTATAAGTTACAGTCTACCATCAAGGGAATCCAAGACAAGAACTCCAGGCAAGAGCTTGAAGCAACTCCCATGGGGAAATACTGCTTACCAGCATAATACCTCTGTCTTGCTCTGCCATTTCTCATACAGCCTAGGCTCACATTCCCAAGAATGTAACTGCCCACAGTGGAAAGGATCCTTCTAAATCAATTAGTAGCCAAGAAAATGCCTCACAGTCAAACCCGCAGACCAATCTGATGGAGGCAACTCTTCAATTGAGTTTTCCTCTTCACAGGCGCATCAAGTTGATAACTAAAATTAGCCATCATAAGCAATTTCATAACTACTCTGAACTTGAGGGTTTTTTTTTCACCTGGAGTTTGTGCAACCAACAAGCCTTAATTTAGAAAGATGTTGGGAGGGTAAGATGAGAAAATGCAGAAGAATGTAGCACAAAGCCAAGCATAAAGTTTCAAGGTTTGAAAATCTGCCTCCACTTCTATATTAGTCAGGTACTGTCATAGCCTCTCAGGAGACAGCTATAAGAGGCTCCTGGCATCCAGCACTTGCTGGCATCCACAATAGTGTCTAGATTTGATGACTGAATATGGGAAGGATTCCCAGGTGGAGCAGTCTCTGAATTGTCCTTCCCTTAGTCTCTGCTCCATAGTTAGTCTCTACAACTCCTGAGAGGTTCTGACAGTACCCAACTAATACAGAAGTAGAGGCTCTCAGCCATCCATTGGACTGAGTACAGGGTCCCCAATGAAGGAGCTAGAGAAAGAACCCAAGGAGCTAAATGGTTTGCAGCCCCTTAGGAGGAACAACAATATGAACTAACTAGTACCCTCAGAGCTCCCAGGGACTAAAAGTCCAACCAAAGAGTACACATGGTAAGACTCATGGCTCCAGCAGCATGCGTATAGCAGAGGATGGCCAAGTCAGTCATCAATGGGAGGAGAGGTCCTTGGCCCTGTGAAGGTTCTATGCCCCAGTGTAGGGGAATGCCAGGGCCAGGAAGCAAGAGGGAGTGGTATGGTGAGCAGGGCGAGGGGGGAAGGAACAGGGGTTTGTTTTAGTTTTTAGGTTTTTTTATTTTATTTTATTTTTGTTTCTCCTGGGAAAGGAGATATTATAAATAAAGAAAACGTATAATAAAAAATAGAAAAATAAATAAATAAAAGATTAAAAGAAAGAAAGGAAGAAAGGAAGAAAGAAAGAAAGAAAGAAAGAAAGAAAAAAAAAAAAAGCTGCCTCCATTTTCCTATCAGACAACTAGGAGATAAACAACTTGTGATCCTTGTCTTTGAAGGTCACACAACCCAAAGAGAAAGTGATGTGGAAACAATTTCAATGTGTTGTAGAAATCCAATAGGAGAGTATAGCCAAGAAAAGAGTAGGTATAGCAGCCTGGGGCTCCACGGTAGGAATTCGTATAAGCCGTATCATTTTCATGGTCAAAAGAGCGAGGAAAGACATGGCAAGCAGAGTGAAGAGCGTGAGAAGAGACGGTGATGTAGAAGAGTGCAATGTGCCTGGAAGAACAGCAAGCAGCCTGTGTGGCTGGAGTGTCAGGATGAGCATTAAATGTAGAAGAGGCAACCAACAAATTGGGAAAAGATCTTTACCAACCCTATATCTGATAGAGGGCTAATATCCAATG
>NW_022196905.1:39750568-39795624 GCF_008632895.1 Mastomys coucha | reverse complement strand
AGAGGGGAGGGGAGAGGGGAGGAGAGAGGAGAGGGGAGGGGAGAGGGGAGGAGAGGAGAAACAAGATATCTTCTGAAGCTGATAAGGCATGCTAGGGAGTTTGGGCTTTATTCTGACAACTGAGAGGCAGACTTCCAACTCTGCTTTTGGCCACAGAGTCACTGTATTGTAAATTGATAAAGCAGCATTTGTAGTCATTTGTCTACCAGCCAGATATAGCAAATGCACATCCCCCATGGATATGTTCCTTGCCAGGATCATTAGAAATCAGGGCAGAGTAGAAACAGGGGATTACATATAACAAAACCAAGTCAAGCATAGCACCCAGCCCAGCCTGTCACCTTATGCCACCATATGGCTGGACATGCAGATGGCTGGGGAAGAGAGAAAAGTTTCTTAGCTAACACAAATATTTTCCCAAGTATTCTCTGCCTTCTTCCATCCACACATGCAAGCTCCACACGACTCTACATGCTGACTATTCCCTCCTCTTCCCAATGCTTGTTTCCATTGGCTTCCAGGACATTTATTCTCCTGGTTGCTTTCCTGCCTCTCTGGATGACTCTTCTCAGCCTCCTCTGCTGGTTCCTCTTAAGGCTGGATCCCCAGGTTTCAGTATTTGGACATCTCCCCTCTCTTGGTGACTTCATCAAAATTTATTACTTTAACTACCATCTATACCATGACAATTTCCAAATTTATATCCGCAGCCTAGACCTCTCTGCTGGATTCCAGGCTCTGGATAATTGCCTGCTTGATATTTTTACTTGAGATGTCAGACATCTCAAACTAAGATGGATAAAACCAAACTTTTGGCATTCTAAGCCAATCCTGTCCAGTAGACATAAATCACACTAATCCTTTTAAAAATGTAAATCACCTCACTCCTCTGCTCATGTCTACCCAGAATTCCACATTTCATTCAGAGTGGAGCTAAAGTCCATATAAGCCCTTCCAAAGCCTAAACTGTCTAATTCCCTCCTGATATTGTTCCTTGCCACTCTTCACTTACAAATTCCATTTCTCCAACAGTGGCTTCCATGCTTGTCCTGAGATCCATCAAACACCCATCAGCCTCAGAGCCTTTTCATGGACTGCACTCTCAGCTAAGGAACTGCATCTCTGAGGTGATCGCAGCACAGACACCACTTCCCCAGTGACACCAACCTTACCCACCTTATGGAAAATACTAGCACATGCAGTGACCTCTCTAGAGCACTCACTCACCTTCTCCTCGCTATATCGTCCCCATGGCACTAATCCTCATCTGATGTTATATTTTTCTACTAATTTATTTACCTGTCTGTCTCCCCTCCCATCACATACCAATAAACTATGACAAGCAGGAAGACTTTCTATTTTCTCTTTTGGTCATGGCTCCCTGGTGCCCAAAACAGAACCTGCCAGTGAATTATTTTTTTTGTATTCTTATTAATATATATTAATTTTAAAAAGGGGTTTTATTACTACATACATACATATATACATACATACCTATAATATTTTAATCATACCCACTCCTTTTGTGACCCTCTCTTATGTTATTTACCCTTTTTTTAATGTAGAATTAAGGTAGAAAGAAAGTACAAGACCTAGAGTTTGAAGATATATAGGTTTCAGTATAGACTCTGTGACTTATTTCCTTCTTAACATTGGGTAAATAATCTAGCCTCTTGGTTTCTTTATTTGTAGCAGAGTAATTAGGATTATGTAAAAAAAAAACAATATAGTATAATAAGGATTCAAATAGAGGTTATATTCTCATTTGCCTTATTTAACTGTATCAAAACAAAGAGCCTGTAGAATAAGAACATCATACATTGTTAAGTTGTTCTAAGCCAAAATAATAATCATAAAAATGTAAGTTTAAAACATACATTTAAAACCATTGTCATTTACATATACCATATTAGTGTCTTAAACTCAATACATAGTTAAGTTCTAGATCTATTTTTTAATTAAAATGATGGATTAACAGTTTGTATTTTTATGTCAGGAGTTCATTTGTTAAAATTAGTCCATAATCAGTTATTAAGTAATACTCTGTGCCAAGTAGTATTCTAGCCACCAGAGGTGGACCAATGGACAATAAGGACATATGCTTCAGTATGCTCATTACATAACATGGTTGGGAAAATAAACAAATATACTGAAGCACTGTGTTATGAAGAAAAACACGACAGAACAGCAATTACGGAACAGTAATAGTGAAGGAATGGTTGTCATTTTAAAAGTGTTTTGTTTATTCTTACAGAATTTCATACATGTGTATCAACCCTACCTCTGGTTATTCTCCTACAACTGCTTCCAAACCATTGCTCCTCATCTTGATCTTAACTTTGCATACTCTTCTCTTGCTGGCAGCACTCTGTGTCCAAAATTTATTGGAAGTTTTGATGCAACAGTCTGATGAACGTGACAGCAGATTAAAAGCCCAAAGAAAATAAGGAACTAACCTCAGAGATATGCTGGGAGATAGTAGCACATGAACAGAAAACAGTAAGGGAGTGACCCTAGTGTGTTAGGGAGCTAAATGTGCCTAGAGCTGAAAGAACAATAGGTGACAAAAGTCCAAAATCTGTGACAGGGAGCAGAGCAGGTAAGGAGTAACAGGCTCTAACTGAATCCCAGTCCACCAAGTCATTTCCAAGGACCAAGACATACTGGATTCCACTACTGATATTTGATTAATACTCTGGCATATTTCATCTGGATATTTTTTGGAATTTAAGCAATTTTCTAGCTTCCTTATGATCATACCACAGACACAACCCTAAATTTTGCTTTTGATATCTACCCTATCATACTAAGTTTGCTTGAACTTTTCTTTTACTATGGATATTTAATGATGGTGTGATTTATCGCTCACTGTGTTGGTGTAATTTGTAATATGTTGTAATTTATTTACAATTCTTCATTCTAATTATTTCTTGTATTTTATAAGTGCTAAGACATGGATTAAGCTAATAGATCAGGCTACGGCACCAGCTAACCACTCCGAAACACTAGAAATTGCAGACCAAATACATAGGAAGAAGGGAATAAAAGCAGAAAGTAGAGAAAAAAGAAGAAAAGAGAAGGCATGTCATTCATCCTACATGCAACATGTGTGCTGTGAGCTCCAAACGCGTGCCAAATATTATTATAGTTGTCAGTGGCACAAAGATGAAGAAGATGTATACTTCATCTCATTATTTGTGGGTCATATTTGCAAATATTCTCACACACTAATATTAATTTGTAACTCCCAATCAATGCTAGAGTGATTTTGTAGTTATTTACAGGCAAAACCAGATTAATGAAAAAGTGTGCTGTGTGTTCCGAAAGTTAGGTAATACTTTGTGTACTTATCTAAGCGGTCATGCTACAGAAACTGTATCTTTCCATGGTTTTCTTCACGTGACATCTTTCTTATTTAAGGCAATTTGTTCCCTTTATTATTTTGCTGATTGCACTATTTGAAATGATCTCTAACCACAGCACTACAGTATGGTTTGGCGCTCCTAAGCACAAGGAAGTATTGTTGCCTGACAGAGAAGATAAACCTGTTAGATAAGCTTCACTCAGACGTGAGCTCAATGTTAATGAATCAATAATATATATTATACAAAGTGTCTTTAAATAGAAATATTAATAAAACAAGATTGGCTAACAATCAGTTATCCGAAACTCTGTAACCAGAGACTCACTGGCACCTAAACCTGTATTTCTTGAAGAGCTAGACTTCTTATTTGCTAACTTGATGTTTGCAGTAACTTAACTGTGATAATAAGAATTGACTGCAGTGTTTGCCCTCAAGCAGAGCATGAATTATCAAATACTATATAATGTTGCACAAATACAAAAGCAACTCAAGCCATTTAAAGCCTGAAAAATATCATGCCAATTACTCTTTAAATGTTACAATCCTGTTTCTGCATTTTTCAGTGTTGAAAATAGTCTAAGTATATTGTGCAAGTCTAAGTTCCTCAAGCTCCTAAAAAGATGAAAGGAGAATTTGTAGCATTTTTACCCACTATTTCGTCTGCACAATCAATCAGAGTGTGCCTTCCTTTGTGTAAAAATCACTATGAATTCTTTTCTCCATTTTTTGTTGTTATTTTCTTAAATGTTTTTGGAATCCCCTGCAGGAAACAATAATATATCATCTATTTCATGAAGGGAAATCTGTTGTAAATCTGACAAGTCAAACCTTCAGAACTTAAATAAATTTCCAATTTTTTAAAGAAATTTTCATGTTTCTAGTTTCATTTTCACCCTTCCAAAGGAAATTTACTAATAGTGAATCAGTAAGAAGTATCAACACACAAACAAAATTAATTTTTAAAGAAGCAGCAAATGGTTGACTGAACACTTTGAAAACTTGTATTCATTCTTACAAAAATGTCCTTTCAGAATTAATTTCCTTTTTAATTGTATTAAGCAACAGGATACTTCTCACAAATAAACATGACCTTCTATTGTAATTATTCTCCCTTACTTGCATATTTGGTGACACTTTCTTCTGTGTAACCCTTATTGCAATTCTGAGACATTTGAAAGAGCTAAAACCCATGGGTTGATTGAAGTATTAAATACTGCAGTACATTTTTTAATTCTTGATGTTTTTGTAGATAAGTCTAGGAAGCTTGCAAATCATTTTTGAGTCAAAGGCCATGAGAGGGTTGAAAATGGATTCTAAATCCCAGTCCTTCTAAAAGTGTGCATTATTGGTCATAGCTCCTGTTGGTCTCTGATATGATAAAGAGGAAGAAAAAGAAACCAGTTTGCTAGGAGCAGATTATTCAGCATGTACCAGCATACTTTTTAAGAGCACTTCTTTTGAAGTGCTCTTCACTTGGTTAATAATATCCAGCTTTAGACAAAGAGGAAGAAGGAAGAAAAGGAAAGAAAAAGGAGAGCATTTTCTCTCACTGTAAAAAAAGAGAGAGAGAAAGTTAAAAAAAAAAAGTCCCAATGATGGAAGTTAATGAGTGGTGACTAGTAAGAAGACTGGAAGTGGGAGTGGGGAGGGGGTATGTAATTCTCCTATTTCACATTTTTTCTTGTGTGGTCATCTTTTCTATGTACTGCCATTGTTTTTCTTGATACAAGATAAGACATACTTCACAAAAACTAATTCCAAAGCTCCTTTGTAGCATTGGGAAGTTAAATATCAAACCCTCTATTACTTCGTGCAACAGAAGCAGGACCAGCTTTTAATTCACATCGATTAAAATTGGAAGATTAATTTTAGGTGTTCTAAGTATTCTATTATTTGATGTCATTAAAAGCAAATGAACAAATTCAGATAGAAACAGGACCTCTGTGTTTAGTCTCATCAACAATTTGAATAAAGGGCAATTTTGGTTTTTCACCTTAGTGTCAGAGTGCTAGCAAGGCTTTGGGAGGCGGTGTAAAATCAGAACTTTAGACTACAAAGAAACTAAGTTTCCAAAATGGTTGCCAGTAGACATTGTTCTTGCCTTGTGTTTGTTTGTTTTGTCATTGTTTAAAACAATTTCCTCTCCAATGTTCCTCTCCAGTGTCCATTTATTGACTGGCATTAAATGTAACAATTTTTAAAAACGATTATTTGAGGTAATGATTGTATTTTTGTTTTCAGCTTCTATTACATTAATCTATGTGTATGTGTGCTCAAATGTGGAGGGCAGAGGAAAACTTGTATGAGTTCTCACCTTCTACCATGTAGAAGTTGTCGGGCTCAGTGGCAAGCTTCTTTTCTCTCTGAGCCATGTACTTGACCTCCAGACAGTTCCTAATAGTCTTCAACTATTAATGAGAACATGGGTTCAAGTGATGTAAACTAGGATACAGATTTAAATTGTTCTTCAAAACAAACTTTAATTTTTTTTTATTTTCTGCATTATTTCATGTATAAGATTATGTGTCATGTCTCACGTTCAAGTCACAAGCTCTCTGAGGACAAAATGTCTGTTGGTTTCATGTCTCTAACCTTTCCAGAGCCTGTGCAGAGCCACTCAGCTAAAAGCAAACCCCTTGGTTTAGAGTTACTATCTAACATCAGTTTTGATTCCTTTCCTGATGCCATTCCCACACCATAATCTAGTCTCCTGTTTTGTAAAATATTAGTGAGGGTTCTATGGGTAGCTTTTCCTACACTGGCATGTGAAATATGCTTGACTCTATGTGTATGGTCACTTAGCTTCTAGGCTTGAAATCATCACAGCCCCTTGGCTTATGTTGCTAACTCATGCCCATACTCTACCTTGTTTCCCATCTCCTTAGTTCTTCTCCATTAAGAAAAAAAGAGAAAGGAATGAAGGAAAAAAGGAAGGAAGGAAAGAAGGAAGAAAGGAAGGAAAGAAGGAAGGAAGGAAGGAAGGAGATATTTGAAGCCCTAAGCTTTGTGGGCAACACGCAGCCTGGTGGCACCTCTCCAACCCATCTTCAATCCTCTGCAAGAAAAGAATCAAAGAATCTCTCCAGTTAAGATTCACATGAGATCATTGGTATTTTTGAAGTTTTATGAACACAAATGCTATCCTTTTCTATCCCTTCTGATATTAAGACACTGGAAACCTTTACTTCTTCCAAGTACTCAGTTTCCCTCTACCCATTTGTTCCCAGTGCTGACCTCACCATAGCTGGGTGCACTCGGGAAATGTTGGTAAGTAAGGACATCAGTTGAGTCAACTTCACAGATTGTTTATCCTGGCTTTACACATGAACATCTGGACTTCTTAAGGAAGTCCTGACAAAAGTAATATCCAAGGAATTAATCAGTCAGTGTAGTCTTACATTACCCAATGGGAGGCGTGTAAAGGAAGGGAGAAGAAAGGGAAGGAGGAATGAGATAAAGAGAAATGGGAGGAAAGAAGAAAAGAAATTATTGTGGTTTAAAAACAACATTGCAGTAATAACTCCATGATATATAGAGATTACATTTCTTATTACACCTTAAATTCATATAACTTTTATTTGACCCTTAGTACAACTGTGTGGAAAATAAAATGCTGACATTTTGCTACAGAAACAGTTAAGAGACTCTGCAGTTAATATCTACAACAGATATTCGCAAGCCCTACCTCCCCAATGGGAGAAAAGGTGATGTCTAGTGCATACTCTGGTGCCTGGTCAATGAAAGCTGCTTGACAAATGTTTGCTTATTGGTTAGAAAAATCAAATGCATGTTCAATACCAAACACTGAAAAGAAAAGAATGACAGTTTAAGCTTTTTTTTTTTTTTTAATTTTGCTTCACCTAGATTTACCTAAATGTGTTTGAACAGTGAACACTATTTTTCAAGGATTATCTTTAAATAAAGAATAGTCTTTCATGGATCAAATTCCAGGAAATATTGCCATGCACAGTGAGTTGAGCCAAAGAAAACCCACATTGCTCTACAGGTTGGAAAATCTTGTTTGAATTCTCTAGCACATTATCAGGTCCTGAAGGGTCTTGGATTCATTCATTAGCTTGAATAAATTTTAGAGAGGAGGATTAAAGAAGAAAGTAGAGACCATAAAAGATTTAAAAGTTTTGTTATTTCTTGACATTATGGGAATATTAACCAGCTAAGTTGTTTGGAGAATATCATGGCTCAGAGTTCTCTTGTAGCCTATTTTTTCTCGGGCAGGGTAAAAATCAATTTGCCATCTTTATCACATTTTCAAGATACAAATACAACTCTTTAGCTCAAATATCAACAGAGTTTAAGAACAGAAAACTATCTTGAACATTGCTCAGTGACCTAGTTTTATAAGCACAGAAAGGTCCAAGAATCCTAAAGCATTCTGAACTCAAAAATCTGTTTTATATTTTTAGAAGCTTTGGAAAGCAAGAATTTTAAAAAGTTCCATTCCTTCACAAATGTTGACAACGGCCAAATCATGGAGTCAGCTTAGACGCATAATTATCAACAGGTTAAAGGGGCAAAGGAAGTGATATATGCAGACATACTGACAGATAGATAGACAGACAGGACAGAGTGGGGGTACCCAGCCACAAACAAGGATGAAATTAGAACATCTTCAGGGAAATGGAAAGAACTCAAGATTACCATGCTAAGTGAAATAAGCCAGTGTAACAACAACAGGAATCATATTTTTTCTATGTAAAATCAAGTGACAAATAAAAGAACATAAAAGTGGAAACAGAACTACTATGGCTGTGGAAGGGGAAAGGAGGTAAAGCTTAAGATAAGAAAGAGTTGAGAAGTAAATGTAATCAGTGTGTGAGAGAAGCATATACAAAAGTGTCAGAAAAAATCCCTTTGCTCTCTATAGGTCATAAATACCAATAAAAATGTTAACCATGATCTTATTCATATTTAGTTGACTTTTTCTTCATGAGAAATTCAGATAGCACTTGTTCCTCAAAAAAGATGTCAACATTTCTTGTTTGTAAGCAGATGAGTAGTTATGATTATTGATTCAGCTTAGTACAAAAAATGTTAAGAAATAAATAAACGAGCATCAGAATATTTCCCAACAGTCTAAGAATTTCATCTTTGGGCTGCAGAGTTGGCTGCATCTGCAAATGCTAACCACACAAGCATGAAGACCTGGATCTGAATCTCAACCATCTCTGTAAGCAGCTGGCATGGCAACAAGCTCCTCCTTCACCATCTTTCTTCTCATACATACATTCTCACATATAAACACCACCACTTCATTCTATTCATATACTCTCCCTCCACACACACATCGTCACTACATTCTGCTCATTCATACGCTCCTCCCACACATAACACTACCACCACATTCTTCTCATTAATACATCACACACACACATACACACACACACACACACACACACACACACACAATTACCACCACCACTATCACCACCACCACTATCACCACCACTACCACCACCGCATTCTGCTCATTCACACATCACACACACACACACACACACACACACACACACACACACCCCACTACCACCACCACTACCACCAATACCACCACTACCACCACCACTGCATTCTGCTCATTCACACATTTTTCTCCCCTACCCCACAGTTTCTGAGCCTGGATCTAACTCTGTAGCACAAGCTTGCTTTAAACTTGTGGCAATTTCCATGCCTCATCATACAAACACAAGTCACCATGCCCAACTTGATTTTCCCTCTTAACATCTCAAGTGAATTACAGAATCTTTACACCCACAACGTAAATGTTATTTGGTGTTTTTCATGTATTATCTCCCTAAGGCGTAACCCAAAAGTTGGTCAGAAGATTTGTTTTCTTTATACTCTATCTACCCAGAAAAGTATCTACTGTCATAACAGCATTGATCAGATATAGGTGGATAACAATCTATTCTGCCTCTAGTCTTGACCCCTTTCATGCACTCCTATGTTTATCCAGCCGACTCTAGATATTTCTGTTTGAATGTCATACTATTTTGCTTTCATTCGCCATGACTAAAATGTCAGTCACTGTTGACCCATTTTAGCCTCTGTTCATCATTCTCCGTCTTTCTAAACAAAAGAAACAAACTCCAACTTCAAGTAGGAAATGAGTTGATTCTAAGACTCACTCTATGGCCTAGCACTTTGGATCACTAGGAACTCTGGAGAAGCAACCTCAAGAGAATTAGCTGAAACCAAAGGAAACTACAAATCTGTACTATAGACCCAGTCTGCCAAGGATGCTGACCTCCTGCCATGCAAGGTAAGTGCTTACTTTCATCCCCTTAATTCCATAACTCTGCCACAGATAAAGGTCTTTGACTATCCAGGGATTCTTTCCATCACTGAGTTAAAATTCCAGACAAGAACATCTGATATGCTGGGCTAGGGCACAGATTTATGTACTGCATACAGAAATTTAGTGAGAGGTTATCTGCTTCTGAGCATATACTTGTGCCTATTATGGTCAAATGCAAACATAAAAATCAAGTCAACTATCCAACAGAGCCAAAAAAACAGACACACACACACACACACACACACACACACACACACACACACACGCATCCATGTGCGCACATCTTATAAGGGAGTCTGGGAAATTCTACAACTTGCTGTCCACAAGTCGGAGGCTCAGAAAATCCAAGAATGTAGCTCCATTCTGCATCAGAAAGCATAAAACCAGTATAATTTCCAATGCAAAGACAAAAAGACCAAATGTCAAGTCTTAGGCAAGTAGTAGACACATGGAATCATTCCTTATTCTCTCTTTCAGACCTTGACAGACTAGATGATCTCAAATATCAATCTCCTATCACATTTGCAGGTATCTGCTTCACCAAGTCCATGGGCTCAAATGTTTAATAACATTAAGAAACACTTTTAATTACATACTCGAAAATAATGTCCAAATAGTACAACTAAGTCAGATTGACACATGCAATTATCAATCACAATAGGACCTTGTCATTTTATATTATAAGCATTCAAATGAATTCATGTCTATCTTTCTCCAAGGGTAATTTCCCATCTTGACCACCTTGTTTTTGTTATGATTCTCAAATCTCTTTGCAACTGGTTGATGCTACTATATAGATTCAAACTGGTCAAAATATGGTGAGTAAGTGACTAGTTCCTGTTAGTACAATGCAAGCCATACACCTAAGACCCAAGAAACATAGAAGAAGGGATGGAAAGATTCTAAGAACCAGAGGAAAGGGATATCTGCTACAAGATAATGCCTTCTAGACATGACTGGGATGTCATTTTTGTCATCCGCGCTCCCCTCCCCAACACACACACACACTCCTTGCTATGTGCATAGAAAAGTTGCAAAAGCAAACATGGAGAGGGAAGGTGCTCACTCCACTCTGTTCTACATTGCCCATCAATTTGAATCAAAGCACCAGTATGTGCAGATAACCAATGCTACTGACTGACTGACTGTTATCTTCTGACCCTCCTCAGCTCTGTCCTTACCCAAAACATTTTCGTAAATCTGTCCTTGCTAACACTCTTAAAACAGTCAGTATCTTGCCATCACTGTGGATTCCAGACTCTCCACCACTATTGGTTTGGGCTGTTTGGGTACTTCTTAAAGACACACCAATGTGACAAAGCACTGAAATCCAACTTTTTCTCTGTACTTCTGCTGGGAGTTCTGGCATACATCTACTCAGAAAGGGTACCCTTCCTTTCTCATGTATTTCAGATAGAGTAACAAGGACCCTTTCTTGACTGAATTTATTTCCAGTCTTGAGTCTATGCCCTACTTTACACATTGTCATGGCATAAGATATGTTTCCCTAAAAAGATAGATTTAAGGCTTAGCTCCCCAAATGTGACTTTATTTTGAAACAGTTGTTTCAGGGGTAATTAGTAAAATATTATAAAGACATAAAGACCATCATGTGAAGCCAGAGACACAAAGGGAGAATAACCATAATAATGAAGATAGGTATTGTAGTCAAGAGATGATAATTTTCAGAAACTGCTAGCAAAGCCCCCAAATATGGGCGAGGTAAAGTAGGACTCCTCAAAGTTTCACCCTGAGTATATCCCTGTCAGTGACTTCATTTGCTGACTTTTGGCTTCTATACCAGTCTTTGAAACTTATACATATGTCTAATATATTTTTCACTTTGTCATGTAGGGTTGAAAAAGGAGTGGTGCAGACACAGAGATAAAAAGTGAACATAATACCTCGCCCAATGTACTTAGTGACTTACTTGCTACTTCATCCTTCTTTTTCCTCCATTGTTGACTAGAAATTTTCAATTGCAAAACAGAAAATACATTGAATTTGAGAAAATCATCTCTTTGCATCCAAGGCTATCTGATTGGTGTGTGTGCATGTACAAAGTAACTTGTAAAATAATTTTTTTCTTTATTGTATCTTACTTTTAAAATATGTGTATATGTGGAGAATGAAGTATGTACACACACATATATACAGGTGCTCATGGAAGGCAGAAGAACATTTAAGAGCTTTGGTTATAGGCGGCTAATAGCCACTTAACTTAGGTACAGGGAATTGAAATTGGTCCTCTGAAAGGACAGCTTAAAAGACACCTCTGAAGGAATTATTAACTGCTGGGTCATCTTTCCAGGCCCTTGTGGAATTATTATTAAGCTCAACGTGAAACCATTCATTCAAAATAAATTCAGAGATTTATATAGTAATGGCTGTCTAAATGTGCTTTGGTATTCTGTGGATAATAAGTTCATTGCTAAGCCACAACTCTAAATTGAAACATTTCTACACCTGAAACGTTCCATGACAACAAACGAACTTCTCTGTAAAATCTTTACACTTCTCTAAATTTTCATCCTGGAAGAAAAAGAAAAAAAAAAAAAGAACACAGGAAATACAAAGACATGGCATATCATGTCGAAATGTGACTATATGCCTCATGGGTCACTCTGCACTAATCTCCCATCAACCGAGTGAGGAAATGATCCCAACAAAGTAAATGAGACAATGAAGTCAAACTATATACCTGAGAGTGGATATTCTACTGCTGCCATAGGGACCTGCAGTTCATAGACATTACTGAGATTGTGGAATTACCAAATGCATCATTTTATAACAAGAAAATCTTCAAGAGAAAAAAAAATCAAATGAAATTTCTTGGAATAGCCATACATTTGGCTTTATTACATGAATGAAATCCATGACCTTTGGCCCCAAGAGCTTTTGAAATTATTCATCTTTGCTAAGAAGCTTAATCAAAGGAGTTACTTTAAATGCAACTTTTTATCTAATAATCACTTTAAACGTTTTAGGGAAGAAAAGCATCATGCTGTTGGATTTTATAATATTCACAAAGCCAGGCTTAAGCTGAAGCCAGGAGACGCTATCCAGCAAGTACAGAAAAAAAGTGGCTACCCTTTTCCACATGTTTTTAGCCAATGTCTTTTTCTTTTGATGTAAGATGGCTGATACAAATTTATTTTTTAAAGCATGTCAACATGATGTATTTTCTACTTCAGTCTATAGCAACTCCTTGTTCCTAAGTTTTCTAAACATCCTAAATGATAATTTTAGAGAAAAAAACAAATTTATATATATGTATATATATATGTGTGTGTGTATATACATATATATATATAGTAGGAAACTAAATGTATTCCATAAATAATTCCAGAATTTAATAGGAGAATTAATAGAGGGCAGATAATATGTATTTATAGTCATAACTCTAAAATGTATCAAGTATTTGTAATACAAAGCATAAATACTTCTAAAGTTATAGATCATTTCAACATTGTTTTAAAATATTTTACAAAATGTGCTATGTGTTCACCGCAGCACAAAAAGTAGAGTCAACAACCTACAGAAATCAGTGCTCTCTCTCCCTCTCTGTCTCTTTCTCTCCCTCTCTTTCTCCCTCCCTCTCTCTCTCCCTCCCTCTCTCCTTCCTCCCTCCCCCCCACCTCTCTCTCTCTCTGAACCAAGCTCAGGTCAGGTAATGGGAAATTACCTTTCTTTGCTGAACCACGTCACAGGTCTTCTTATCATCATGTCATTCACTTACTGCACATTACATCTTACTAAATTCTTGCTTTATATGAGGCACTTTGAGAGGCTGCCACCTTACTATTCTGTAAACTGAGCTCCTTTTCTTAAATGTGTGATTTATTAAAATAAGAAGCCTAATGTTTTCCTAGTGTTCCTCTCCAATGGAACTGAGCATGGGAAACTATGGCAATTAAACACAGTTTAATTGGTATCTATCATAGGAAGCTGACAATTCTTTCTTCCCTATTCTCAATACTTGCCAGGTTTTATCATAAGTGGGGTATCTATTGTATCTCACTGTCTTTGGGATTGGCCATGTAACTTAACTGTAGTAGTAGAATGAGAGTGGGTGTGACTAAGAGGAGACATCTCCTATCATCTCTGTGGTCTTGCTTGACTTCAGGTACTTCTATCATCTCCATGGTGAGAATGAGCCCCATTAGTCGCAAATCACAGAATGAGACACAAGGAAAATGCATATGCCAAGGCCTCTAGCACCTATAAAACCAAAAGGTCCAAGATGAGAGAGAGAGAGAGAGAGAGAGAGAGAGAGAGAGAGAGAGAGAGAGAGAGGCAGAGACAGAGACAGAGAGAGACAGAGCAGAGACAGAGAGACAGAAAAAGACAGAGACAGAGAGATTTGGTGTTATAAGTCATAGCTGTTGGGAGCTAAATATTATAGAGCAGAGTTGCTGTGATATGTAAGCTTCTACACTCTGGCTTACCAACTCAATTAAAGTAGAGGTTGCCAAGTAAAAAAGGCACTATTTGAAAAAAGTGCTACAATTCCAAAAAATCCATATGTAGAAAGGGTTCCTAGTCTACAGGGTGGTGCTATTGGTAGGCAGTAGGAACTTTAATAAGTAAAGCTTAGTCAGAGCTCCTTGGGGTCATTGTGGGCATGCCTTTGAATGGGATCATAGGACTCGAGCCCTCCTCACTTTGTTGCTTCCCGGTAGAAAGATCAGCATTTCTCTCAGCAATGCATTCCTATTATGAGCAACCTGTCTCAAGCCAAAAATCTCACGGGTAAAGTTGATTGTGGACCACAACCTGTGAGCTAGTGTTTTCTTTTTATAAGCAGATCATCTTGGATGTTTGCTTCAATGATAGAAAGCTGGCTAACACAGTCTATGAAACAATATTTTCTCCAGCTCTTATAATGCCTCCTTATTAAACATATGCATATGCAAGCGTTCATCAGCTATTTAAGGAATCTCTAAACAAGAACATGAGAGAAAGAAGTTTGGGGATTTTTTTTTTCATAGAAGTCAGTAGGATCCCAGAGGAAGCAACTGAGGATAGAGAACTTAACTTTAAGATAAACTTAATGGTTATTCTCAGGCACAGTTAAAGGGAAGAAATGGCATAAAGCAAGAATGTGACGCTATAAAAAGAACAACCATTTCATAAGCAATGTATACATGCATTGTAAAAACATGTTGTTGAATGAATAGGAGTCATTACAATAATGTGGAATACAAATGATTTTTACAATGTAGGCAAAATGACAACTAAGAAAAATATGAGAGAAAAGCTTTTTAAGCCAGAGTATGAACCCCTGATAAGAATGTAAGAAAGGAAAAGGATGGAGAGAAACTTCAAAATAAAACAGAATTTCCCAGAGCAGAAATGTTTAAACTCAAAGACCATTTTAAATTTTCTGTGTAATGTATGACATATTTACCTTCTTCTTTATTCAGATGTAATATTAAATTTTAAATAAATATTTTAAAAATTCCATAGATTTTTCTGTTAGATGGTTTTACTAGTGAATGAAACATTTAAACAGCACAAAACTTCCACCACTGGTTCTGGATGCTACCAGACATCGGCAAGGCACACCTCAAAGTTCTAAGTAAAGAGTTTTTAAGAGAAAAGGTAAAATAGAAATAACTAAAATGGAAAGACTGAGGACATTTCATGTCCCAAGGCAAGTATTTCAAAAAATTTCTGCAGGATATGTTCCCACTACATGAAGGGGTAAAGCAGGAAGTGGGGCGGGGGATCAAAGAGTAATAGTTCCTGACAAGCTTGGCAAGGGCAGGAAGCATTGCCTGGATCATCTCTCTGGAAGACAAAGACAGCTGCCAGAGCAGGACTGCTCTGGGGAAAGAGGAAAGTCATGATATTTGTGTCCTCAAAAATTATTTAGATTTCATTAGAATTCATAATACATGAAGACGACAAAGGAATTGGCAACCTTGAGAAAAATGAAAAATAAACCACTTGACTTTTCAGAGAACATCATCAGATGGTGTAAACATCTATTGTTTCCAGTTTTTAGGGTCAGCCTAAAGAAAGATTGAATATGGGTAGGGAAAGGATGCTGAAGGTTATCAGACTAGATGGGATAGCACAGGAGATGAGAAGTGGAACCTGAGTAGGTACAAAAGAGCAAGGGGAAAGGAAAGGTAAGGGTGGATTTAAAAAATAAAAGTAAAACAAAATAAAACAAAAAAATCTTGTCCTACTAAGTGGAGAATCAAACACATGTGTTGTTGGTGAAACAAATCATCAGTGTACATTTCTTAAGTGTTTATGATGGTTTGCTAGTGCTGCTCTGACAACAGAAACTAAACTCTTCTCACACCTCTAAGGCATCAGCAGAGGTGGCATCACTCTAAAGCTTCTTTCATTCCTTGGCTTGTGGAAGGTTGCCTTTTATGGAGTCTCTTATGGTCTGTTGTCAGTGGGCTCACATCCTCAGGATCTATATGTCCAAATTTCTTCTTCTTATAAAGATACATCCATATTGGACAAGGGCCTGTTCAATGACTTCACTTTGAAGTTTTATCTCCAAATAGTCACAGTGTGAGGTACTTAGACTATGAACTTTACATGAGCATTGGCAGAGTTTTAGCTCACAGCAATCACAAATTTATTTTTGATATGCCCAAAAAGTAATGTTATAGTCATTGTCCTAGGTGGTTTTGTGTGACTTGACACGAGCTAGAGTCAGTCATCAGAGAGGGAGGAGCCTCAGTTGAGGAAGCATACATGAGAACCAGCTCTAAGGAATTCTTTCCAATTTGTGATCAATGGGGAGGGCCCAGTCCATAGTGGGTGGTGCCATCCTTGGGCTGGTGGTCTTGGGTTCTATAAGAAAACAGGCTGAAAAAGCTAGGAAGAACAAGCCAGTAAGTAGTACCCCATCATGGCCTCTGCATCAGCTCCTGCATCCAGGTTCATGCCCTGTGTGAGTTTTTGTCATGACTTCTTCCAATGATGAGCAAGGATGTGAAAATGCAAAATAGAATAAACATTTCCTCCAAACTTGCTTTCTGGTCATGTTTTTTTTTTCCCCAGCATTAGCTTTAATATAGTTAAAGGCATGTTTTGTTTGATTAAGATGTGTTAGTTTTTGTTTTATCTTTTATTTTATTTCATTATTATCCTTCAGAAGCCTGTTGGTTTTCTAATGAGTGACAGAAAGGAGTGGGTCTGGACAGGAATGGAGGTAGGAAGGAACTGGTAGGAGTAGAGGGAAGGGAAATCACTCAAAATACACTAAAAGAGAAAATTGTTTTTAATAAAAGAGAAAAAAGAAAAAGTAAATTTTTATATAAAATTCAGTTAATTTTTTAAAAGTCAAGGAAACATTTTATTCTTAAATAATATCTAGCTGTAATTAACATTTATGACAGTGAATGTCCTATACAGCTATTTGTCTACTTTTTCAGAATTTAACCCAGAGATGTACAAACTAAATATGCATATTGTCTTCTGTCTCAGTCATTCTTTTAAGAGGACAGGTCATCTGTTCTATAGAATGTTCCATTTAGGTCTGTCTGATATCTGATGTCATTTTGCAATTACCTTTACTTTTTGTTGTGAGCTATCTATCTCTCTCAAAGAATCTTACTGGACATGGATGCTACTTGTCCCAAATTTTGGTGATACTGGGGTTGTCTTTTTTCAGTTGGTATAACTCATATTTCTCAATATGGCATGAAATATTTTTCCTTTTAAAAAAATAATAAGTAGCTTACCCTGTTCCTAGCCAACACTCTGGTGACTCCTAGATATGTCTTTTTTGTTATATTTGTTATTCAGAGTTTTATTATGACTAGCTTAGTTACACCTTAATTTAGTTAGCTATATCAATAACATTCTTGTTGTTTATTTTAAAAAGAGCAATTAGAATCTTGCTAACATGTCAAATTAAAATCCACAACTAATGCTACACATTATGAAGGCTGTTGCACAAAATGTGCTTATTGTTTGCGGTGTGATCAAATATTGCTCGCCTTCCTAACCTTAAGAGTGGACTGGCTCCACTCTAGTGAACCTGAGGTAAGGCAACACCATGGCACTGTTTATGGCAGAGAAAGAGGAAGCTAACCTAGTAGCAAGTGTGGGGGGGCGGGTAGAGAAAGTGGCGGGGAGGCAGAAAAGGAGGGAGAGAAGGAGGAAGAGAGGGAGGTAGAGGAAGACAGTCTCACGGTAAAAGAGAGACAGAGACAGAAAGGAAGGAACAGGGAGAGAGGGAGGGAGGAAGAAGCTGGTCTAGCAGGCTTCCTCCTTCCTCTGCTTTGTCCCTTCCCGGTCTCCAGTCTATTGGAAAGCAGTACCATGTCAGCTGCTGTCCCCATGCAAATGACCTTTGGAAACACCTTCATGGCCATATTCAACAGTGTACCTAACTAACATTCTATGTGTCTCTTAATCCGATTCTTGCAGCACCTGACCAACAGCAGGTGACCAAAATATTTACTGAATTTTCATGTGGTATGTGTTGCTTATAGTGATGCATGTTGTATTCATGTAAAAGAATAGTTTTAGAGCTGCACATGAATTCTAATCATACTAAATTTGCAAAATGAGACCATATTACACTTCAATTCATTTTGTAGTTTAGTTTGAATTGAGAAAAACCCATTCCAAAATACTGACATTTGGAATGCATTATTTTAGGGTTGTTTTTTTTTAATCTTTCTCATACGTGCTTGAGAGCAGTATTACTTCAACAGTAAGTTGTGTATAATTCCCAAACTACCAAGGAAGCATTTTGATCTATTGTTACATAATAAAACACAATCATTTTTTTAATATACAAAAAAACACTTGTGAGGGCTTTTGAGGTTTTTTTCGTTTTTGTTTGTTTTTTTTGTTTGTTTGTTTGTTTTGTTTTATTTTGCTCTCAAAAATCAAGACTTGCAAGACTGCCATGTCCTGGGATACAGGTGTGGTAAGGTAAGTGCTATCTTACTATCTGAGCGTTTCCCAAGTGCATGATGCAATTCTTTCATTAACTGCGTATGCATAACTTGATGCCTCTAACCCTCCCTAGTCTTTGTAGAATTTGTCTGGGCAGCTATCTAATGCTACTAAGCCAAATTCTTTCTTCATTTGTTCCTGCCAAGTAGTACCATAATTGTCATCAAGATATGTCATCTGTTTCACATTGCTGTCACTCACGCAGAATGAAAGCTTTGGTGCTACTTGCCATTTCAATCCAGTTCTTGTTCTTGAAAAGTAGAAAACATGCAAACACTTCTTATTCCATTACACTGGGAATACATTAGCGTTATCCTTCTTGGTTGAAGAGAGAAAGCCAAGTAGAGAAGAAGGAGAAGGTTTTTAAGACAATGGAGAAAATGAGGACTTTTGTCAGGTAGCTTATAGTGGCTCCCACTGTCCCGAACTGCCCAGCCCAGTGGAATAATCTCTGCATAGAGACTATGAAATGTGGCTAATCTAAATTGAGCTCTCTATAATTTAAAATACACATACATTTTCAAGTACTACAGAAAAGAGAATAAAAAATATTTCATTAATAACCTTCATATTGACTATATGCTGAAGTGATATATGTTTAGAGGAAGGAGATTAATAAGTCTTGAAATTAATTTCACTCTTACTTTCTCAGGACAGTATATGAAAACTTAGAATTACAGATTGCCTTTCTTTCTGCCTTTGTCACATGAGACAGAGTGTGTGTCATAAGCATTCTCAATGCAATTGTCTATTTTGGATAGTTTACCTGGAGAAATAAGATGTTTTAGTTACTGTTGCTGAAATAAATAGCCTGGCCTGGCAGAAATAACATAATGGAAGAAAACTTTAGTTTAGCTTACAGTTGAAGTGACAGTAGATCATGGCGAGGGATATCATGGCCAAAGCTCAGGGGAGCTTGCCACACTTCATGAGCAGAGAGTGATGCATGCTCGCACACAGCTCACTTTCTTTTTCTTATGTAGCTCAAGGCTCAAATCCAGAGGATGGTGCTGTCTCCTTCACTGTGGGTTTGTCTGTCTCAGTTAGCCTAACCAAGACCATCCTTCACAAGCACGCCCAGAGCTAGCCTGTTTGAAATAATCCCTCACAGCTGTGCCTGATTTGTCTCCTGGGTAAGTCCAGAGCCTGTCAAGTTCACAATACTATTTTTTTTTTTTTTTTGCGGGTGGGTGGGGGGAGAATGTTGTTCCTTTTTTGTCTAGGTATCTATATTCTTTTTTTCCTGGTAATTATAACCTGAAATCTCTCCCCTCACCCTTAATTCTGAGTCCAGGTTCTTTGAACAAAGCTGATCTGTGACACTAGAACCGAACATGTGACTCAGATTTAACCAATTGTGATATTCCACTCCTGTAGTCACAATAATTGGCTCAAAAATTTGTTAAAATAGGTTAAATGAATTGGCTCTAGCAATTTGGGTCATTACATTAAAAGTAGTGTTGCAAATCTACGGGGTTAAGAGGGCAACTACTCATGGCTACCTTTGCCAGAATATGGGAGCAAATAACTCAGAAGAGAAATCATCAAGAGTAAGCAGAAGATTCAAGTTAAAACAGGTTCATTTCAAGTCCTGTGTCCATTCTATTACTGAATTTAAGGATTTTTTTTTCCCAAAATTGTAATGGATTCCTATTTTAATGAAAACATTAATTTAACTTTTATTTTTCAGAACTGAGAAGCCTGATTACTCAGGAGGGATCAACACACGATTAAGTAAACAGCCTGCATTTATACAATTCAATACACATTCAACAGATTTTGCATATGTTCAAGTAAATGTAGTGGGCGCTGGTGGGAGGGATCAGAAGGCTGTCTATTAACATTATTCACTATTTACCCATGCAGCAAGCACTCACTGAGGTCCTTCTGTGCCAGGTACTATCACAGACACAGGATGAGGAAAGATAAAAATGGCATGCCATAGCCACTGAGACTCTTTACTTTCTAAATGACCCCAGCACCTATTTGTCAATTGCTGTTCTTGATCTCCCCAGAGGTCTTCCAATAGTCAACTTCCCACTGCTTATATCTATTTAATTTTGTCTTGGGAAAAGTCTTTCTTGGGTCTTCTCTATCATCCTACCTGCATGTGGAGTTGTTGGGTTTTTTTTGTTTTTTTTTTTTTGAGTCTGATTTTGGCACTCATCTCTGTCTGTCCTGCTTCAACCTTGGGATTATTTGACCTTTCTCTTAAATCAGATTCTTAGTTCCTAGATCATTTGCCTTCTTTGCTTTATCTGCAGCCCAAGCTGGCACTGAACTCATGATTCTTCCACCTCAGCCATCCAGTGTTGAAATTAAAGCGCACATCACCGTCTAGGCTTCTCCATTTTACCCTAAGGAAGCCTATCCTATGGCGGTGGTATTCTGAAAGGGGATTTCTTGAAGTCAATGTTATGTGGTTGGTTTCGCATTACTGAAAATCAATTCAGACAATTGACTATTGATGTGACATGTCCTAGATCTAAGTTAATGATCATTTTTTGATACAATTTCAAAGAAATTGCTCCATTGTCATCCGTGGAGAAGCCCATTTCTCTTGGGAAGTTTCTAGAATCTTCTCATTATTTATATGTTATAACATTTTCATTCTAATGTTTTATAATTAAACTACTTAAATCTGTTGGTACATATCTCTCATCTCTGGAAACTTTTCTTTCACTATTTCCTTGGTAATACCCTTTCTTCAGCATATATACATGGCCTTCCTAAAATTAATGGCAGGCAGAGGGTGTACTATCTGTACTGATCTTGAAATTTTCTAATCTCCTGTGATTTCTTACCATACTCTTCTTTTAAAAAAATGCTACTTCAAAGAAAAGTCCTCATCTTTATCTCTCCAGGCTTCTTTTGAATTTTAAATTTCATCTGACATAATTTTAATTTCCACATCCTTTGGCTTTGTCATTGTTCTCTGTTGCTATAGCATCTCCATTTAAAGCAATTCTTGTTTTGATGATACAATGTCTTTGCTCTTTGATGATGTTAGCCATAATAGAACTTCTCTTCTGTTCCTTGTAATGTCCCTATTCTTCTCCGAATTCTTTTTATCTGTTGTTTTGTTCTCTTTGTACCTTTCAAGTTGGATGCTTTCTGCAAAGGGCAACGCATGTGTACTACTGGAGTCCTTCACTGCTAAGGGCAAGTTCTGTGTAG
The DNA here is from genome assembly GCF_008632895.1 of Mastomys coucha. Classification (NCBI taxonomy): domain Eukaryota; kingdom Metazoa; phylum Chordata; class Mammalia; order Rodentia; family Muridae; genus Mastomys; species Mastomys coucha. The sequence continues at coordinate 39,773,824 of NW_022196905.1, read as the reverse complement.
GTGAGAAAGTTTTGATGACTGCTTGTTGTTTGGTTTGACTGAAGTGTAATCGGACCAAGGCCAGTTCTGCTTCAGAGGGACAGTCAAATGTCAGCGTTTGTGAGTCTTTCTGCAAATCTGTTGAGGTTTCCTTCAAATGGGTCTCCAGATTCCAAGTAAAAGGCACAGACTTAGTTATGTGTTTTCTGGGAACAAAACTGAAAAAAAAAATCAGTAAACTTCTTTCTTCAGAATCTGTACTGAGGGTGCATTAGCCCCGTTCTATATTAAGTTAATAGCCTCAAGTCCGTAGATTTCCTGTGCAACTCTTTCAGGAGTAATTTGAGACAGAAGGCTAAATCCTGTTCCCCAAAGCATCAGAAAATAGTTGTCAGATCCATAAATGGTGCATATTTCTGCTACATCAAAGCATTTAGCAAGTAAAATGACATAATAGGAAATTATACCCTAGTTTACATTAGGCATTTTAATATGAAAAAGTTTCAATGTGTTAACTCTCCGCTTTAAAACATAGCTCCTATTAGTATGTGGTCATGTCACATTTCTGCTCCTGTCTCAATACTAGGGACGACACGTAAGCTGGGTAGGAGGAGGCTGTGAGAGTATGAGTAAGTAAAGATGACAGAATGGCACTCTTCCATATTATCATTGTTCGTTTGCTTTTTGAAATTCTAATTTGTTGCTTTCTCGTGTCAACTAATTGAAAGTCTTGTTTGTACCAACTGGGTGTAGGATCCATGTAGATATATACAGTAGTAACTACTCATTGGTGTGACAAAATATCTAACAGAAGCAATGTGAGGATGGAGTCATATGGCTATAGTCCACAGCGGGGAGCAAGCCAAGGCAGCATCCAGGAAGGGGTAATGTCCTGTGGCTACTGCTCACGTGGTAGTGGCTGGGCAGACAGGGAGCAGAGAAAACAAGCCAATACTGGGAGCAGATACAACCTCGATTGACTTGACCTCAGTGTCAACTTCTGCCGGATCATCCCCACCTCATATAATCTCCACAGTATTCAAAATAGTACCACATACTACAAATTAACCATTAAGAACGTGGACCTGTAAGGGAGACTTTGGAATTAAACCATAACCACAAGGATAGTGAATTTAGGCTCTGAATTCATAACCCACAAGATGGTTAAATGTGTCCGCAGATAGTTTTCATGCATGGAAGAATATGATTAAAGCCACCGAGGAAAAGTTTGAGGGAAGTGTTTTGAAAACGCAGAAAGTAACCGTCACTCATCAGAGAAGGACTCATGGAATGACAGATGGGAAAAGGCACAGTAAAAAAGGCTGAATGAAGTTAGGGGTGTGAAAATGGTAGATGTATAAGTTTGTGCGTATCATTAAGGAAACGCAGTGGGATCATCCCAGGGACCTCCCCCAGATATAGCTCAAATTCCTGAATTCCTTTTTAAGCAGCTTTGGCCATCTTTTTTATCGTTTGTTTATGTATTTGTTTCCTTTTCTCTCAGGAAAAGCAATAGTTAAATTTGAAAAAACAGAGATTCAAATTATAAATTCACCACTAACTAGCTATATAATGCTTGTCAATTAATTTATCTGTACCCATTTATATTTTTTTCTCCCTACTATGTATACAATATCAAATGTACTCGTTTAAGGTTATTGTAAGTGAATCAGTAAAGGGAATTATATGGAACAGCTGATAACTTTTATTAAAGTCTAAAATGTCAAGAACCATGCTTGTACCACCTTTACCCTTACAGGCCTAGTACTTACGGTACGGCTCCAGCCTTGTCTCGTGAATTCTCTATAAACTCACCTACCAGTGCCATCCTCACACTACCAGGCCTGGCTCTAGTCACACACATCCTGAAAAAGCTTTTTATGATAAATCCTTGAAAAGCCAACTTGTGTGCACTATCTCCACACTCCCAGGCCCAGGTGAAGACTCACTGCTCCTGTAGCTGCCTAGCCTGAGACAGGCTGGAATCTCATATCACACACATAACCAGTGAAAAAAGTCCTCATGTGGTCACATTGAAAAAACACCAGCAACATTAAAGGATAAAAGAGTACGTTCTTCCCCAGATCCATTAGTCTTATAGAAATATTCTTCAATGGTAATTACTTAGATGACCCCCAGGATACAGAATTTTAAAGAACCAGTGATAAATTTGATCAAAACTTCAAGGCATTTAGAGAAGGCAGGAACAAACAACTCCATGAACTGAAAGAGGATAGTTAGCACTGAATGCCTTAGTGACGTCCAAGGAAATACAAATATACAAATGAGTGAAATGAAGGCAACCCAGGATTTAAAAACTGAATTTGGTAGAGATATAGAAACATTGAAAAGCAGACATTTATACTCATACATACACATGTGTGTGTGATAATAAAAATTAAAGAATAAAGTATGAATTTGAGAAAGGGGCAGGGAAGAAGGTGGAAGGAGGAACAGGGTGTGTGGAAATGATGTAGATAGGGTACTCATTGATTTAAGTCTCAAAAATTAAACAACAACAATGAAAATAAGTCAAACTGTCAAGATTGGGAATAAGGAAACTGAGCTCTGGTAGGTAATCTTATAAGCTTTGCAATTTACATAAATTGCTTATTCTTTCTGGATCCTAGGTTCCCTCTCTCTATATAAAACTAGGAGTTGACTTGGATAATCTATATTTCTTCTAAACTAATCGTTTAGGCACCATAGATGTAATTTTTATTTGACTTTGATACCGAGCCATACAATTCGACTAAATTGGATAAAATTGCCATTATTGAGCTTCTAATACATTGCGATTTCTATTAAAAGAGTGAAAATGAAAGAGGTAACACTGCATTAGTCCATGGGAGTGATTTCTAATGGACACAAAACGTAGCAATCTATCAGGTCCTATTATCATGCCTGGATGCAAGAGAGAGAAGATGGCAACTGGTATTAAATTCAAATACCAATCTCAGAGGTGTATAATTTTACTCTTAAAAACCTGGAAAAATACCCAATTTCAGCATTGGTTATACTAGTAGTTTATCAGTAAGGTAAAAATTGCGGCTAACTACATGATATTTATTATGAACGTGATAATGGGACATGGACATAGCAGTAATGCTTTTAAAATACTCAACAGTTGCACATATTTTAGAGTACAAGAAATATAACTTTTGAGGAGCCACCCTGAGATGACAGAACGGGCATAGCTATCAGGCCTGTGCTTATGTACATTCAGGTTACCTTTCCGATGGGAAAGGGGTAGATATTACAGTAATCTAAGAAACATATTTCATCACCATTATCATGTTTCCTGAATTATGATTCTCTTTTGAAATTTTGTCCTTGTTCCTACAAAATGTACAGAAAGCTGTTGATACAAAAATGTATTTGGGAATGCATTAAGAAAACAAAATAATGTATTTTGTGTGTCTTTACGATTCAGCTGCAGTACTGATAACAAATGTATTAGACATATAAATCTGATATGATACTGTCCATAGCCTATGCTCTTATAAGATAAAAGGAGACTATAGAGTCTTTTGTTCATGAACACAGATGGATCTAAGGTACCTGCATAATGTTTAAAATGATATATGTGGTGATCAGAAAGTTTGTGGACAGGGCTAAGGTCCAGGTCCTAAATAACTGATTAATCAAATTTCTTTCTGATTTTTCTTTTTTAATTGTAATTTTAATTGTGCAGGATTCATAGAGTGTAGTATGCTAATAGGGTACAAGTATACAATGTAGAATGATACAATCAGCATGTCTCTAATTTTTTCAAATCTCCAATCAGTGAAATACATTATACTTCAGAACTAAAGGAAATAAAGTGTGATTGTTTAAAAGCAGATAATCAAAATCAGGCTTATCAGCACTATAATGCTTTTCAGGATTAATTAAGGTATCCATCATGCTTTATAATTACAAGTATATAATGCACACAAGTGTTTAAATTTTATTAAACTGTAAAATGTATTTTTGTGTTATATATTAATAAATTTGTAATTGGATGGATAGTTTTACAGTCCTACCAGTATGCTAGATTCCTTACATTTGCAATAATGCTAAGGAATGGTTTTCACTTTAGGTTAGTATTTTTAAAACTATGACCAGCGATATTGTTCTGTAACTCTATTTTTCTAGTGTGGAAATGTATTGCAAACTACTGAGTTTAATCTGCATTACTTCATGCTTTCCTAAAATGTACCTTAAATTTGACAGTTAAATAGTCAAATAAACACATTAGTGATTTGCCAAATAGACATAAGATGTCTACTGATGTACCATCAGCTTCTGGTGGGCCATAGTGACATTGGGTGGACATTCATGGCAGTTTGGTTGCGGGAGTGACACCTTGATGAGGTCAGTTTGATAGTATCCTTCCACTCACATCTTGGGCTTGCCTATTGTATTTCCTTCGACCAGCAGAAGAATCGCAAACAAACATGAAAAACATTTGCATGTTAGTACTTACACTGTTGTGCTCCGCATGCTGGCACTACATAGATAGTTCCAGCACTGGCCATCCCAGACAAAATTTGTAGAGCCTCACCAGATCAGCTCAGACAGCCCATCTGACCTATGCATTTAAGGGTAGTAAGAAATGATTGTGCTTTTAAGGTACTGTGAAAGACTGACTTGTTCTATAATAACAAATGACTGATACAATAGGTATAGGAAGTACATGGACAAGACTGTCTTTTTAACAGAGTATCAATAGCTTCATATCACATATTTGTTATGTTAAAGTCTATTGCAGCTGAATTTTTGGTGTAAAAGACAATATTGGATATGACCCTCTTTCTTCTGTTGGCTTTATAGATATTCTAATTATTCATCAAATAAATAGATAAAAATTAAGTATTGACTGAGTATCAGGGAGAACATTAGGTGCTTAAACTGAAATGACCTGACCTTTCTATGTTTATGGGGGTGGTAATAATGGACTGACATATATGCTATGAAAGATTCCATGTTATTGTCAATGAAACTGGTTCCCAAAATTATTTTCATTTATATATGCTGTTGTATCTAGTCACGGTTTTCCCCTTGTCTCAGAAAATCTAGATATGTGGTCTGTTCCTCTTTGTATTTCCTCTTTAGTTGGGAGAAACATTTAATTCCCCCTTTCATGTGACATCTTCCTATTGTGTAGCCTAGTATATTACCCATATTGACACTGGGCTTGGCCATGTTACTTGTTTTAACCATTGAGACTTCCATGTGGTCCATGTTGAGACAATGTTGGGGAGAGATATCCAGGGAGTGCTCCAGTCTCTCAAAGAAGAAAGGGGGAGAGGGGCTGTGGGGGGAGGAAGGACAGAGATCTGGATGTAAAGTGAATAAATTAAAAAAAAAAAACGCTTATGAATAGGGGCTACTAGCTCTCAGGCTACTCTTTGGAACCCTGGGACAGCCATGCTGTGAACAAGTCAGGGTAGCCCCTTGAGGACTAAGAATACTGGTTTCTGTGATCCTGGAAGACAGCTATCCCTCAGAAATGAAAGTCCCTTTGTCTGCTAAACCACCTCCCTGTTCCAGAGTTGATATTTTAAGCTACTAAGTTTTGGATGGTTTGTTATGCTCTCATAGTTTCTTAAACCACCATTCCTTTCAAGTTAGCATGACCACATACTTTCATTGAGAAGTTACTTTAATCAGAAGCTTCTAAAAGCTGGACCATGGTTTTGCATCCTGTTTTTGTGTCTCTTGTCATGGTGTCCGATGAGTTTTTACATGGAAGAGTTCTATTACAACCATTCCATCTTCCCACTCTAAACTATGGAGATAAGCCACTCTTATTTTAAATTTCTGTTGTTAACGCACCATCTAGGCTATCTCTAGTCTACACATAACCTTATTCTAGCCTCCCAAATGATAAGATTGCAAACATATATTCATAAACACATGGCTTCAAACTTCACATTCGAAAACTTTTGATGAAGATGTAATGCTACATTTTTATTACTGAGGCAACGCTGAGCAATAAACTACTCGAAGAAGAAGAAGAAGAAGAAGAAGAAGAAGAAGAAGAAGAAGAAGAAGAAGAAGAAGAAGAAGAAGAAGAAGAAGAAGGAGGAGGAGGAGAAGGAGAAGAAGAAGAAGAAGAAGAAGAAGGAGGAGGAGGAGGAAGAGAAGGAGAAGGAGAAGGAGAAGGAGAAGGAGAGAGAAGGAGAAGGAGAAGGAGAAGGAGAAGGAGAAGAAGAAGAAGAAGAAGAAGAAGAAGAAGAAGAAGAAGAAGAAGAAGAAGAAGAAGAAGAAGAAGAAGAAAAAGATAGGTAAGAATATACTACAAAATAAAGGTAATACAGAATTGAGAATTTGAGTTCCTAAGAATTAAAATATTTTACTCCGCAGAGGTGAGCATAAATGCTCAGTAATGTACTTCTCTGTAAACTCTGGATGGCTTACAAACTTTGGGTCCCCTGTGACAATACAGAAATAAATGTAGAAATGTCTCTGGTAAAAATAAATAAATAAATAAATAAATAAATAAATAAATAATTTTTTAAAAAAAAAGTTGTTTTTTTTTAAAAAAAGTAATTTTAAGTATATATTTAATCAAAAGGTTCTCCTCTCTCTAAGGATATTTTCTCTAGTACAGCGCAGGATCCATCTGTAACTATTACAACGTGCTAAATCCCATGCCAGGTTAGGCAGGGGAAAAAAAAGGCAAGGTACCAAAGTCGTAGTGAGTCACCGTCCTCCTAGAGATTACATTTTGAGGCTATGTGAGATTTCTTTCCTGGAGTTTTCAGGCAGCTATACCCATTTTTTAGGGCAAAAAGCCTCTTCAACGTTGCCCCGATCTTTGTTCTCACTTTTCGAGATCTCTTCGCTTTGAGAAAACTGATGTCCTCGCACATCTTTCCTGGGTGCAGTGGAATGATTGGCAAGCGCTTTCGCTGAAAGTGAAGGTAGATGACATTGACCCTGAAAATTTTCCCGCACTTAAAGAACTGCCTAGCCGGCTGTTCCAGACACCTGCAACTCTAGAGGCTTCCACAGCACAGCCCTCGCGGAGCTAGAAGAAGCTAAAGATAGGCCAGGGCAAGGCCCGCCCTGCAGGCATTTGGGCGGAGGGAGTTAGAGGCTAAACCCACCAGGGGCAAAGCCTTTGAAGTCTGGGGAGGTCAGGCTGCTAGCTGGAGAAGTGCGAACTGGCTAGGCGAGCGCTCGACACGACTGGACTACAAAACCCAGAGGGCAGAGCGCCTCTCTCTCGAGCTCCCTTACGGGACCTGCACGCAATGGAGGCCGGGAAATGAAGTCTGCAGACTTCCGGAGCCCCCCGCGCGAGGGCAGAAGGGAGGCGTTGCAGGTCCGCTCCTTCTGCACGCGGGTTCCTGGCTGGCCTCGGGGTTTCTCGCTCCCGCTCGAGGTTTTCGTGGACGGCGGGAAGCAGGATGGCTTGCCCGAGTAAACTCCGGTGGGAGGAGGGGAAAGGGAGAGCGGGTAAGGAGGCGGGGTTAGCGGAAGCGGCAGGTTGCTTCCTTCTCTTCGCGCTCCCCTCCCCGCCTCTCCCGGAGGGAGCGGTGGGAGGGGGGAGGGGAGGGCAGAGGGAAGGTAGTGACACGTGTCAATCAACAGCCGCCACCCCCCCACACACACACCCCACTCCGGGGGGCGCGCGCTCCGGGGCTCGCGCCGAGGGCTCGCGCCCCTGCCTCGTGCCTGCGCCGCTCGTATGTAAATGAGGGCGCGTGACGCGGGACGCAGATGGACAAGGGAAGAGAGAGAATGGCCGCTGCCGCCGCTGCTGCCGCCGCCGCCGCCGCTGCCGCTCAGTGCCGGAGCCCTCGGTGCGCGGCGGAGAGGAGAGGATTCCGGCGGGAACTCGACTCCTGGCGCCACCGCCTCATGCACTGTGTAGGTAAGAGAGACACGGGCCGGGCCGGGCTCCGCGGCGCGGCGCCGTGCGGCTGCCGGAGGAGTTTGTGGCTGAGCGGTGTAGTTGGGAAGCTCCGGTTCGGGTCAGTTCAATGGGGAGCGATGGGAGCGGGCGGCGGCCCCGGCGGCGCGGCGGCCCCGGCGGCGCCTTTTGTCTCGGGGCTCCCTGCCCGGCGCGGTCCGCGCCCCTGTCGCCCGCCCGCCCGCCTGCCCGCCCGGCTCCGGGCTCCCGGGGAACTGTTAGTTCGGACCCGCTCTCTGAGCACCCCGCGGAAGCAGCCCACCCGCTCGCGCTGCCCCGAAACTCCTCGGCGCCCGTCGCCACCCGCCGGTGCCCCTGTCACCGCGGCTCTCCACCGGGGCGAAGGGGGACCCTGGAGCGGCGGGCCGGTCCGCGCCCCCGCCCCCCCGCCGGGCGCTCACACACCCCCTTCTCGCCGCCGGGGGCCGGCCGGGAAGGCGCTGCCTAGTTCCCGGGACGCGGGAGCAAGGGGTTGCGGGGCGCTCGCGGGGCGGGGGCCAGAGAGGGCCGAGGGGCGATGGGGGCGGCGCCTGAGGGGCGGGGGGCGGCCGCCTCTGCCCTCTTGCGCGCGGCCTCGGATCTGTGCGTACCCCTTTAAGAAGGAGCCGCTCGAGCGCTGACGGTTGGGATTTGAAGTTCTTCCTCCCTCTTTGGAAGTCTGGACGGATGGGGGGGGGTTGCTACGGTGACGGCACCCTCCCCACGCGTCCCCCCTCCACGCCCCCACCACCCTTTTCCTTGAGGACGCCCCCGACGACTCTGGTCCTCCTTCGCTGTCGTGTGATGGACTCGGCGTAGCTCTTCCCCACCTCCCGTTCCCGTTCAAACGCAATTCAGTTTTCCGTTCCGCTGGGGTCTGATTGGTTTTGCTTCAAACTTCCGCGCTCCGGGCTGTCTGTCATTCAGTGGGGCTGCTCTGGGGAGCGGGAAGTCCTGGGACTCCCTACCTTGTTGCGGTTCCTGCTTCTCCTCACTCACAGGGCGACGTGTGCCCACGGCTGTTAACCCAGCAGGTTGGTTCAGTGCAGTGGACGGGCAGCGGAGGGTGTGCTTTGGCGGGCGGGGGGTGGGTGGGGTTACGGGGTAGCATTTGAGGGGAAGAGGTGGGGTGGGAATGGAGGCTGGTGGGTGTTAGGACTGGGTGGCTGCATCGGGTTTTCTTGCCTTTGGAGTTGAGTGTAGTAAGCTCAGTTCCTTGGGAAGACAACTCTCTCCTACCTTGTTTTCATCTGTTCTTGCGCCACCTCGCGCCCTGTCCCTTTTCCCCACCCCTCTCAGATTTGTTTGGTTTAGAACCCCAAGGTCTGCCTTGTTTTCACTAATCATAGTAGATGAAGCCAGATGCAACTCCAGTTCAGTAATGGGCCGTACAGAATAGGATGTAGGTAGGAAAGCAGAAGGAAGGGCACTCTGATTTAGGAACATTTCGGTAATGTTTAAGCAGTTTGCTCTTAAGAGCAGTGTGTCACCTCTATAAAATGTATTTTGGTTTGATCTGTGGCAAAGGGGGAAGGGGGGGCTTAAAAAAAACAAAAACAAAAAATAACCTCATACTAAATTTGTGTCCGTACTTCTATTTCATGAATGCAAAGTGGACTTGTTTTGACAGTTACTTATGTTTAGATCTGTTCCCTTGAAAACCCGCCTAGAAATAGTCGCGTTCCTTCTGGTGGAGTCTCAACAAATAGCACTGACAGCGGTGTAGGACCGGCTCACAGAACTGTTAGGAGCCCAGGGATGTGAAGATGAACATGCTTAAGTTTTGTTTTACAGTATTTGACGATTTGTTTTTCTCATGTGTCACTAAATACATTTAGTATGTCTTTGAATAAAAAAATGTACTTTTGAAAGTCAATTTTGACTAAGTGAAACAAATTAATTTGATTTAATGGGAAATGAGGTTATTTTTTTTAATATTTAGTATTCTGTAATCTGTATTACACTTTAAGTGTTATACACAATTACATTGTACCATACGTGAAAATGTTTTCCTGAGAAACAGCCATATTTGAGAAACTGTTTCACAGTCCCAGTTTTTGTCTACAGACCTGCTGAGATCCATCGTGTGAATTGTTTTTGTCATTGCTATTTTTAAGTAACAAAACCCTTCTAAATAGAATATACACCTGTTGGTTGGGGGAATGGTCTTATTTAATAGTGGTGTGAATTGGTGATAAAGGTCATTATTTTAAGCTACCCTTTGTTATGATACGTACTTTGCAGAAAATCTTCCTGTTCTTTATATGTATGTGTGTGACTTATATGCAGTATGTAGATGTATAAGTGTATACATCTCTATATTGAATTATCAGGGCTCTTATTGATTGAAATACCTTTTTTATATAAAACATTCTTCTGGCTATTGAGGAAGAAAATGATTTAAGTCTTGGTTTGCAGCAAGAGTTTGAAATCATGAACATATTCAGGTTATACAGCTAATTGGTCTTACATCTCAAATGAAGTTTCTTGAAATTTCACCTCTGCACTAAACTAGTAAAACAAATATGATTGATCTTTTTGCTAATGTATATTGCCTGAAATTTTTGGGAAGAAAGTTATCTTCACTGTCAGTGAATAATTATAGTGATTGAGAAGGGAAAATGTTTGAACCCATCTAGAAATATTTCCTTTATAATTGTGGGACTCGTGTCTTTGCTTCAGATTTATTCCTCTGATTCATTTCTGGTTTTGTTTTAAATTAAAAAAAATGTCCTTTAAGTTTTGTCCCATTTGATGGCTTTGTTTATAATGGGCCTTCTATAATCTTTCTATGCTAGACTATAATTTTGAATATCCTCATGTAACAAATGCTTGAGTGCATGTTGGATGTGGGACTATTATCCTGGTATTCACAATTATACTGAACATTAATAGACACAGTCTTCATATTTTATAGAGTGTGTAATTAGTATCTACTAACCAGAATGACACTGAACATTATTCCTTATGGAATAAATAATATAATTAGTATCTAATGATTTATAAAATTAAAAACAGCTAAGTATAACATAAAATAAACCTATTAATGCAGCTTAAAACATTATTCAGACTTGAAAAGTAATTAAAATATTTAAGCTGGGACAGGCCAGTTTTTGAAAAAATTAATTTTGGTATAATTTGTGTCTTAAAATTTTCAAATCAGGAACTAATAGTTACGCTTGCCTGTGTAAACCAGATGTTTCATATCTTGTTGTATTTTCATTATTCTTGTCCTGAACTCGAGCACACACACAGACAAACACATCCATGCCTGCACACACATATACACACTGACACACACATACCAATTTGAGAGTAATTCGAAGACATCTTTGCACCTAAGCTTTTCATTATTCCAAAAAGCAAGGACATTGTCAGCATATATTACCTAATTTATAGTTCATTTTAAATTTTTATCTATTTTTTCTCTCCATCTCCTTCCTGTCTGTTCCCTAGCTCAAGATCCATTCTAAGAAAATGAAGTGCGTTTATTGGTTATCATGTTTCTAGTCCTTTTTAATCGGGCAAGCTTCTTCAATTTTTCTTTGTATTTCTTGGTCTTGACATAAAAAAAAAAATTACAGGGCATTATTTTGATGATGTCCCTCAAGTTGGAATTGTTGATTTCTTGTGATTAGATTGTTATGCATTTGGTAGGAATACTACTGAAGAAATGTTCTGGTTTTCTCAGTACATTGTATTTTGAAGTTCAAAGTGTTGGTGTGTGTCAACTTTAAAATTTGGTCAAGATATTTACTATATTTTTCCCTGAAAATTATTCATCATTTTGTAATTAATATGCAGCTTATGAGAAAGTACTTTCAAGAACAGGGTATTGCCATGATCTCATCAAAATTTAGCATCTGTCAGTTTTCTGGTTTTGTCTCTTTTTAAGAATTGATACTTATTCAGTTATACTTTGTGTGATTTCATGTATTCTTACTAAAAGATAAAATCTATCACTGTCGTTATTTTGAATCTCAAATTGTGGCAGATTTAACTAAACTTAAAGCTCTCCCCCCCATTCTGTGTGTATGTGTGTGTGTATTGTGTGTGTGGTGCAAACATGCACATATTTTTCAACAAGATAGTCCACATTTATATATTTTATGGTCCCAGATTTGGTATTAGTCACTTCACCAAAATGATCTTTAATTTTTTTTTTTTTTAGAGAAAAAGTAAATGTAGATACCAAAACTAAACAGAAGGCTTTGAATCTCTTTTTAATTAATCCCTGTTTTTTCATAGATATAAGTATATTTTTTCTTAAGACTACAAAATAAAACAAGGAAAAGATTGGCTTAGAAACATCCTATAAAACAATAGTGTCTTTCCTATTTAAGACTGTTTCAGTAGTAATTGGAACCAGATATGAAATGTTAAATCTTCTGATCTAAGATTAAATTGTTAATCTACCTCATTAAAACACATTTAGTCTGTTACATTTTATTAAAAATACTTTCATTTTTGTACTAATCCATGTAGAGATTGTTGAGAAGTTGGGTTACTACTACTTATGTTTTAGAATTGGGTATTTTCCAGTTGTGGTACATCTCAATTTGAAGACTATATTTACTGCAACAGGTAGCGAGTGTACTTAATTGAACAGTTTAGTTTTCTTGATTTCCATGGTACCACTTACCTTAAAAATCTCTTCATGATAAACAAATGTATCTTTTTACTCAGATCTTTTATTTGCTTAGTATAGAATGAACAGATCTTAATAAGTAAATAAGCTCTGGAGCTAGATTTCTGAGTGTGGAACCTAGTGGCACTATTTACCAAGGTTTGTTGTGTTGTTGCTGTTTGTTTTGTTTTGTTTGTATTTTATCTTACGTTGTTTAATAAGTAATGTGGAAAGAGCTGGGTTGCTAGAGATAAAGTTTGTTGATTTGTGCTAATATGTATCTCCTGTATAGAAAGCATCCACTGAATGCTAGCTACCATTCCCAATGCTTTTTCCCTGGGTTCTTGAATGCTTGGGCTTTAAAATTTTTGTCAGTAGACTTGATGGAAATGGTGTTGGATGATTTAAAAAGATTATGGAGCATGCATGCTAAAGTAAAAACAAGAGTTTAAATTCTGTATTTTTCAGTTCTCTATAACTATAGTGTTATAGAGTTTTAAAATCATGTAACTTAGTATTGATTTTCTGTATGATGAGAGCAGAAAACATTTACCATTCTACATTCTAAAGGAATCTTTGGTAATGGATATAAGAAATTAGTTTGTAGATTATTAAAAACTTTATTACTAAATGTGGCGGTACACACATTACCTTTACTAACAGCATTCTGGAGGCAGAGCAGAGGAACTGTGTTTCCAAGGTCAATCCTATGTACATAGCAAGTTCTAGGCCAGCCAGGAGTTCATAGCAATAACCTGTGTCCAATAAAGTAAAATAATAATAATAATAATAATAATAATAATAATGAAACACTCATATTAAATCATTTTAAGGTTGTCTTTTGTTGATATGAGCCTTCCTGTTAGTTTGATGCTTTCTTCTGGTTTCTTCTTGCCTGCTCTTGTTATCTTACCACAGAGTTCTCTTTTGTTTGTCACTGTTAGCATCTAAGTCACAGAAGAGTAGATTACTTAGAAATTCGTATTAATGGGTAACTGATAGGTTCGGCAGCTGTCAAAGAGTGTTAGCTAATACAACTTGTTTCAAGCACCAGCAAATACAGTGTCCATTTACTTTAAGTGTTGCCAGTTGTGATACCATCGAATCACATACATTACACAGTTGGAATCTGTTGCATAGGTTAAGACATGTATCGAGATTATCTCTTTTTAAAAAATAGGCATTTTAGATAATTTTGCAGTTTTTGGCAAAATTTGTAGGTAGGCTGCAGACAGGTGTGTGTGTGTGTGTGTGTGTGTGTGTGTGTGTGTGTGTGTGTGTCTTTCTGTCTTTCTGTCTATCTGTCTGCCTATCTGTATTTCTGTCTGTCAGTGTCATATGTGCAAGTGTCCTCTGAGGCTAGAGTAGGGTGTGGAATCCTGGAGTTAGAGGAGATTGTGAATTTCATCTGAAGAGCAGTAAATGCTCTTAGCCACTTAGTCATCTCTCATCCCTCAGAATCATATGCCTTGGGCTGGCTACAGGTGTGCCACCTTCCCAGCTTGGCAGCACATGTGATTAGTTTCTATTATATGTCTACATATTTCTTTGACCTTCACTACTGGCCTTTATTTCTGCCTCAGTTCAGTCTTAGGAGGGACAACAAAGATACATAGAGTTTTTTGTTTTGTTATGTTTTGTCTGGGTCATATATGTATTTTTCCCTTAATAAGTCTTAGTAAGTTAAAATATCCTACTTTGTGTTTGTTCATTGTCTTCTTTTTTGATGATCTTCTTTACTTAAGATATATAGGTTACCCTTAGAGTGGTTAAGCATAAGATTCTATACTTTACAATGACATAAAAGTGATACATACTTAGCAGATACCATTCAAATTTTGAATTTTGTGTTCTATGACAAGCCATACACAGTATGATATTCCTGATATGTCAGTTTCTAGTTAGCCACATATTCATTAGGATAAACAATTGATACTTTTACAGTGTGCTTCTACATAGTATTCAATAAGTTACATGAAATACTCCACCCTTTGTTATTTAAAATAGGCTTTGAATTTTGATTTTCACAACCATGGGTAGTGTAAGTATCCTGAGCATGTTTAAGACAAGAAGTGTCTATTGTACATAGACTAGCATTCATCAAGCACAAAACATGTAAGTCTACAATATTGAGATCCTTATTACAGTAGACATTTAGGATTAAATTTGTAATCAGTGAATCATTTGAAAAGTTTTTATTTGTAACAGAATGTGGATAAGAAGTGATGATTGGTCCAGTCCAACCTGCTACTACTAGAAGCATAACTAAGAAAACAATGCTATCATTGAAGAACAGCACATTGTTCTTAGTTAAGCTAAATAAAAATTTTGTTGTAAGAATTTTTGTGTTTGCTAGAAAATAAAATGAATCTTGGTTTGCTTGTTTGTTTTTGTTTTTTCCTGCATCTGCTTTTCTTTTGTAGTTGCCAATTGTTGTCTGAATATTTAAAAATGAATCTACCCCGCAACTCTCTTTCTCACTGGATCATGTTCTAGTGCCGGTACTGTCCGGCCTCAACACTAAGTCCCGGCAGGTTCTTGCTATTTTCTCACAGCTAGCAGCAACATCTCTCTCACATGCACTCTTTACACACCCCAGATTGACTGTTACCTGTTGATGAGGAGTCTGGTACATATGTGAAACATAGAATGTGCAATATTTCAGTGACATGAGGGTCCCAGGTCATCTTGATTAGATGAATTTCAGTGGAGTGATGGACATTGCAACTGTATTGTAACAGGTTAGATGATAATTCAAATATGTTGAAGTGGAGATAATGTACTCATCTTAAATAGGGCATGTTTTAAGAACTGGCGAAATGGCTCAGTAGGTAAAAACACTTGGCCCATGAGCCTGATGACCTGAGTTCCATCCCCAGTAATACCTATCACTTACTCACGATCCCTTTTTTTTTCTTTATTTTGTTCTGAGCAAGTATGTGTAGTTATGCCTGTATGCATAGACACATGAGGATAGCATGCATATGTGTGTGTGCATATGCATGTAGAGCTTAGATATCAACATTGGATGTCTTCCTAAGTTGTTCTCCTCACTTTTTGAAAGAGGAGTGAGTATCCATATCTTGTTAGACTAGTCCCAGAGATCCTCCTGTTTCTGCCTTCCCAGATCTATGATTGCAGACATGAGCCTTGCTTCTAACTACTGGTGCTCCACCTTGATATCACACTGAAGGTCCTTTGTTTATTTGTTTGTTTGTTTTTCGAGTCAGGGTTTCTCTGTGTAGCCCTGGCTGTCCTAAAACTCACTCTGTAGACCAGGCTGGCCTCGAACTCAGAAATCCACCTGCCTCTGCCTCCCAGGCGCTGGGATTAAAGATGTGCGCCACCATTGCCCGGCTACACTGAAGTCTTAATGCTTGTGTACCAAGCACTTTACAGACTGAGCCATCTCCATAATTCTTGTATATATTGAGTTTAATTAAGCTGAGAACTAATAGCAACAGAATATTGAGACATACATTAAGTAAAGAAATGGGATGGACTTGGTTTGAATTATTGAATGAATGTCAATTCTAAATTTATTTCTTAAATATTTTTTAATCAAGTTAACTCTTAGATTTAATGACATCATTCTGTTATACACTTTAAAAGTATGATCCCCCCCCCCCAACTCTCAGTTTACTATCAAATCTTTTGAGTCCTATGTGCCAGTTGTTTGAGGTTATATTTCTGTTTTTTTCCAAACTGGGTTCTGCATCTCCATAGACTTAAAAATTCAGAATCAAAATACTAGTCTTAAGTAGGGTTGTTGTATTGAAGTATTTGACTTAGAACCATGGTTAAAAATAAGTGTCATTGCTAATGTGGATGAGAGAAGCTCACAAGGCCTCAATCCTACACAAAGAATGGCAGACAAGTAAGGACTGCTGAGTGAGGGAGAAGAATGGTCAATTCTAAAAACATACTTACAAGTAACATTATATAGACCGAACAGGTTGTATTTATGTATTTACTAACACATACACCATCACCACCGCCACCACCAGCAACAACAACAAAGAAAAAAGAGGCCATGAATTTGAGAGAGCAGGGTAGGAGTGCTTGAGAAGATTTGGAGGGAGGAAAGGGGAGGGGAAATAATTTGTAATCTCAAAAAGTAAAACATTACTAAAAAATAATAACAATTAAATTTTAAAAAAGTAAGGGTCATACTTCTCATCCTTCAGCTCCTTAAACTGAATTAACTTACCAGCCTATCAGAAGTACAGCTGGGCTAGCAGGCCTCTTTTGAATATAAGGAGGCACAGATACCCTAATGAGGCAGATGAACAAGAGGATTAGTCCTGTGTGGAAAACAAATTCTAAGACACTATTCCAGTAAGGGACAGATATAAAGCTGTTGTCAGTGTATTTTTTTCCTCTTTACGAAGCCTGAGTAAAATATAAAGAACAGAAGCTTCTTCCTAAATATTTCCCCTAAGAATGTGAACTTTTCAGGGAGTTCTGTATTATGTGAGATGCAAGTGTGAGGGGGTGGAGTTAAAATACTTACCTTTTACAATAGGTTTGTATTTAGATTTTGTTTATAAAGACTGAACTGTGAGTAAGGGTGCGGAGTATTAGACAGGTTATAAGCTAATAGAAAGAGAGGAGGAACAATTAATTGAAAGGTCTCAAATGACTAGGTTCCATGGGAGGGAAAGCAAGGACTAGGAATCTTTAACTGTAAAGGAATGGTTAGTAAATATTAGGCTAAGCCAAGTTAGAGCAGTAGTCAGGTTGGCAGGCGTAAGTAGCCTTTCCCATCTAGTCAGTGATAGATATACTAGAGAAGCACAATGTAATGTGAGCATGCTACAGGTATGTTCTGCCTCATAGTTTACTCCCAAGGGTCATCTGGTCTCTACTGGAGTCAGGCACCTCTGCTGTTGTACTGCAAAAGCAATAATTAAATGAATAAGCATAGCTGTGGTTTTTTTTTTTTTAAAGATTTATTTATTTCATATATGTGAGTACACTGTCTCTGTCTTCAGACACACCAGAAGAGAGCATTAAATCTCCATTACAGATAGTTGTGAGCCACCATGTGGTTGCTGGGAATTGAACTCAGAACCTCTGGAAGAGCAGTCTGTGCTCTTAACTGCTGAGCCATCTCTCCAGCCTGGCTGTGTTTTAAGAAAAACTTGCTTTTATAAAAAATAAATTTGGCTTTGCAGGCCATAGTTTGCTGATCCTAGGGTTTCAAAGATGCACTATAAATTGAGTTAGAGAACAAGTTGAGAGGGATAGTACAAGCAAATACAAATAACATATCCTGAAAATATTTAGCATGGGAATCACTGAGTGTAAGGGAATCACTGAGTGTAGGGTGGGTGGGGAGCAGGAATGCAAGTATAAATTATGGTCTTAACTAGGAAGAAATACAAACCTTTGATAATTTTTGTTAATATGTAGTAAACATATTCAGATAAGCAGTTACTTTTCATTTTAAACATCCATTGTTGATAAAATTTCAGGTTTTTCTTTAATTTTTTGTTTGCTTTTTGTTTAAAGAAGCTTAATTGAGGCAACTATTTTAAGTCAAAGCTGGGGAAATGTGTAGTCTATAATGTACTAATGAAAACATTGGATATTCAGATCGCATCCTTTTTTCTACCTGAACTTTTAACAATTTGAAAAACTAAACAGGGCGAAAGATGAGGCAAAAATATCATTTCTACTGTGAACAGAGGCCAAGTTAGAAAAGGGGCTGTGAGACATTTGAGGGGAACACTCATAT
This sequence comes from Mastomys coucha, assembly GCF_008632895.1. NCBI lineage: Eukaryota > Metazoa > Chordata > Mammalia > Rodentia > Muridae > Mastomys > Mastomys coucha. Next base: position 39,755,593 of record NW_022196905.1, on the reverse strand, counting down.
ACCATCTCTTCAGGCTTCTTTTCCCTTGGTGGCTCTCCCCCAAAGCGAGAGAAGCAGAGCTGGGCTGTTCCTGTCCAGTGACTTCTTTTAAAGTCACTGCTCAGAGAAGCCATGTCCCTTCTCTGTGGATGAAGAGAGGTTCAAATCTTGCTCATTGAAGCATCCTTTCTGGTAGAAACTAGGAAGAAGGAGAAGGTTGTAAAACCTCTAACACTCAGATTTTTAGGACTGTTTTGCTAAGTGGTAGATAAGTGTATTAGATACAATGACACTGTAGATAAGTATACCAGAAACAATGCAATGTTTACTATGTAGAAAACAAACTAACATATTCTGGATATTTAAAATTTTTTAATTTTAGTATTCTGAAAAGCCTTGTTTTAAAAATTCTTTAATGAATAAATATTAACTAGGTCTATATTTTTTCACTAATTTATTTACTTATTCACTTTTACATCCTGGTTGCAGCCTCCCTTTCTCCTCCCAGCCCCATCCTCATAAGTCCCCCCTCCCCCATTATACCTTCCTCTTGGGTATCACCATACCATGGGACAACAAGTTACAGCAGGACTAAGCATATCATCTCCCACTGAGACCAGGCAAGGAAGCCCAGCTGGGGAAAGGGGATCCAGTGTGTTAGGCAACAGATCAGAGACGGCTCTCGCTCTAACTGTTTGGGGACCTACTTGAAAACCAAGCTGCATATCTGTCACAAATGTGTAAGGGGCCTAGGTACAGCCCCTGCATGCTCTTTGCTTGGTGGTTCAGTCTCTGTGAGCCCTCATAGATCCAGGGTAGTTGACTCTGTAGATCTTTTTATGGGGTCCTTGACCCTTTTGGCTTGCTCAGTCCTATCCATTACCATTCCACACAAGTCCCTGAGCTCTGCCTGGTGTTTAGATGTGGGTCTCTGCATCTGCAACCATCTGCTGCTGGATGAAGCCTCTCAGGAGACAATTATGCTAGGTTCCTGCTTGCAAGCATAGCAGACTATCATTAATAGTGTCAGGGTTGGCTCAAATGGGATAGGTGTCAAATTGGGCCAGTCATTGGTTGGCCCTTTCCTCAATCTCGGCTCCATCTGTGTATCTTGTAGGCAGGACAAATTTTGGGTTCAAGGTTTTGTGGGTAGGTTGATGTCCCCTTCTCTTTATTGGAAGTCCTGCCTGGCTACAGGAGGTGGCCACTTCAGTCTCCATATCCCTGTCTGCTAGGAATCTCTGAGAATCTCCTCTATCCCATGTCTCCAGCTAGTCCCAGAGATGCCCCCTACCGATTTCCATTCTTGCTCCCACCTCCCTCTCCCCACAACTGATCTCCATCTCTCTCATTCCCCTCATCACCTGTCACCCCATTTCCCTTCCTTCCTCCACCTACAATGTCTATTTTATTCCCCCTTGTGAGTGAGATTCACACATCCTTCTTGAGGTTCACCTTATTACTTAATTTTATTTCATCTAAGGATTGTAGCATGGTTATCCTGTACTAATAAATAGCTAATATCCACTGATCAGTGAGACACCGTGGGTGTCTGTCTGGGTCTGTCTTGCCTCACTCAAGATAATATTTTTAATTCCATCCATTTGCCTGTAAGTTTCAAGATGTCTTCATTTTTAATAGCTGAGTAGTATTCCATTCTTCAGTTGAAGAACACTTGGGTTTCTAGCTTCTGACTATTATGAATAAAGCTACTATGAACATAGTGTAGAACATGGCCTTGTGGTATAATGGGTCATCTTTTGGGTATTTGCCCAGGAATGGTATATCTGGGTCTTGGCATAGAACTATTCCCAATTTTCTGAGAAACCACCAAATTGATTTTCAAAGTGGTTGTACAAGTTTACACTCTCCCCAGTAATGGAAGAGTGTTCCTCTTGCTCTGGCATCCTCACCAGCATGTCTTTTACTTGAGCTTTTGTCTTAGGCTTTCTGATGGATGTAAGGTGGACTCTCAGTCATTTTGATTTGCATTTTCCCAATGACTAAGGACTTTGAACATTTCTTTAAGTGCTTCTTGGCCATTCAAGGCTTCTCTGTTGAGAATTCTTTAACTCTGTACACCTTTTTTAAATTGAGTTATTTTGTTTGTTGGTGTCTAATTTTTTGAGTTCTTTATATATTTTGGATATTAGACATCTGTCAGATTTAGGGTTGGTAAAGATCTTTCTCAAATCTGTAGCCTGCTGTTTTGTCTTATTGATGGTGTTTTTAGCTTTACAGAAGCTTTTCAGTTTGATGAGGTCCCATTTATCAATTGTTGGTCTTAGTGCCTGAGCCATTGGCGTTCAGTTCAGGAATTTGTCTCCTATGCCAGTATTTTCAAGGCAGTTCCCCACTTTCTCTTCTGTTAGATTTAGTGTATCTGGTTTTATGTTGAGGTCTTTGATTCATTTGGACTTGGGGAGAAATTGCACCTTTTTCCCCCCTAAATAATAAACTATCTATCTGGGTCTTAAAACCAGTTCTCCAAAAATACTGAAAAACAACTATACTTTGAAAAGTAAATTACTAGTTTCATTAGCTTTGATTATAGGTGCTTATATTAGCTTAGTTGCTGGTGATTATGTTTTGAAAAATGCCATCAGGTTATCCTATGTCTGCTTTCTCTTTTTGTTCTGATTATTCAGAACTCGAACTATCACATAAGATCAAACAACAGTAGTGAGGTGTATTGACAGAGCTATGTCCTGTAAAAGTTACAAGGTTGTTAAAGCCTGATGTTCTGAGCCACCTGAGTTGATGCATTTCTGTATTAGTGAGCATGCTGTTGCAGGCTGTTAGAGCCTAAGTACAAGTATGGTACCTCTGGAAGAGGGTGGCCTGGGATAGCAGAGGCTCTTTTGCTCTCAGAAAGGGAGTTCAAACCTCGGCAAGATAAGATGAGAAAGACATCCGTTTGGAGTGGGATTTAGCATTCTCTGCATATGAGCTTAGGACCCCAGTAAGTAGCAGAAGTGTAGGAGGACATCTGTTTTAGAAGTACAGCTTGATATTGTATGTGTTGAAGCTCTCTCTGGGATGGGGAAGAGTCCATGCAAGGGAAATATCTGAGTGCAGTCTCAGCTGTGTCATACTATGATTAGTAATCATAAATATGCCTTTAAGTACAAGGTTTTAGAGAGCATTAGAGGTAAGTAGTCATTTTAGGGGAGATGTTATATGAACTGTCAGGTGATAGTAGGTATAGAGGATATGCTTGTAAAAAGGATGCTAGGCCTGAGGAATGAGAGCTTCACTAGATGACTAGATTATACACATGGAGAAGTGAAGGGAAGAATAGTAATACCAAATGGATAAGAAGACTGTCAATGTTAGGAAAGTTAACCTCATGAAAGGTTGATTACGTATAAGGAGTCTAATTGAGTAAATCTACATTAAAGATAATGGGAAACAAGGCTTTTTGTTGTATGAGAAAGGGGGTGTAAGTAGGAAAATAAACTACTAAAATGCTATCTATAATAGCATTGAGTTGGAAATGTGGTATTTTGTGAACTCGTTCTTTAGGTATGGATAAGACAAATTCAGAAGTGTGCGTGTATAAACCCAAATAAGCATATGCTTTAGTATTAGCTGCTGAGAAGAGACCCAGAAGCGTCAATAGTAAGAACATTGAACAAATATTGTCATTGTTGATGTGCCGTGTTGTTTTTGCATTGTTGGAGATTGATTCATAATTTCCTAATTTTGGAGGTGGTTTTCATGACAGCATTTTTTTTTTTTTTTTTTTTTTTTTTTTTTTTTTTTTTGATTTTTTAAGACAGGGTTTCTCTGTGTAGCCCTGGCTGTCCTGGAACTCAACTTTGTAGACCAAGCTGGCCTCGAACTCAGAAATCCACCTGCCTCCGCCTCACAAGTGCTGGGATTAAAGGCATGCTCCACTACTACTCTATTTTTATAAAGAAAATTGAAGAATTTATTTATATTTATGTACAAAGTTTAATTATGAAAAGCATTTTAATGTTCCATTGTGAGTTTTATTTGATTTCAACTTATGTCTGTGTTTTCCTTCCTAATAAAACTAAATAAGTCTTTTAAAAAAGACTTAGTAGATGATCTAAAATACAGAATTCCGTTCGAAAACAATCTTGAGTGTATCATGCCAAGTGCAGACATGCAGCCATCTACACACACACACACACACACACACACGAAAAATGGAAAAAATAGACTTTAAAATTAGCTTTCAATTTACTAGAATTATGCAGTTCATAAGTAGTAAATGAAACTAAACTGATTTTATCATGTTCAATTATAAAATGACATACAGCATTCGCAGGCACAAGTTACTCCTGGGAAATAGAAGCAATGATGTGTGCCTAGTCCTATAGCCCTAGTAAACTATTGATACCAGTTTAGCAGACTGAATAAAACCAGTTTCATCCTCTGTGGAAGGATCTAATGAGTTCAGTTTTTAGTTTTATTTTTGAGATTAGAAGCATGTTTCTTCTTTCCCTTTCCTCCTCCCAAACCTTCCTATATACCCCTACCTACTATCATTCAAATTCATGACTTTTTCACTAATAATTAATTGCATGCATATATGTACATATATATATGTGTGTTTACATATACACACATATGCATGTATGTACATTCCTAAATATAACCTGTTAAGTCCATATAGTGTAACTTGTATTTATGTTTTCAGGACTTATCCATTGGACACTGAACAGCCAACTGGTGTGCTCTTCCCTGAGGAAGACCACCTCTCCTGCCCCTAGCTTTCTTCAGTTGTCTTTAGTTATTTGCAGAGGGTTGAGGCCCCATGCAGTTTTCCCCATCCACTTCGGTATGTTCATTGGTGTTGTCCTTGATAAACTTAAGTTTGGGCAGCCATGTTGGTTAGATTTCATGGGTCCAGCTTCTTAAAATATTGGGAGACACAGTATCACAGAAAATTCCCTCATGCTCTGCACTTAACTACCCCTTCTGCAGTGTTTCTTGAGCCTTAGGTGTAGATACCACTCCTGGGCATATACCCAAAAGATACTGCAACATGTAAGAAGGACACATGCTCCACCATGT
>NW_022196905.1:39707234-39750029 GCF_008632895.1 Mastomys coucha | reverse complement strand
CAGCATGTGTATAGTAGAGGATTGCAAATTTAATCATCAATAGGAGGAGAGGACCTCGGCCCTGTGAAAGTTCTGTGCCCCCAGTGTAGGGGAATGCCAGGGCCAGAAAGTGGGTGAGGGCGGGGTGGCAGGTATGGGGAAGTGGGAGGCAACAGGGGTTTGTTTTGGTTGTTTTTGTTTGTTTCTTTGTTTTTTGGAGGGGAAACTGGGAATGGAGAAATTTACATGTAAATAAAGAAAATATATAAAAAAAAAGTGCCATTACCCAAACGACAAAAAAAAAAAAAAAAAAAAAAAAAAAAAAAGATTGTTATATAGATGTAATCATTGGGCCTGGGCTCAACACTGCACATTGATTGATTGTGGTCTCTGCAAAGAGAAGTTAAGTTCCCTAAATGAGAAGTGAAGATTACATTTATATCTGAAGATTTGGAGGTAGGAGAATATTGAAGAATTTAAAGAATGATGACACATCATATAGGCTAATTATTCTCAATGGTTGGAAAAGCAAGTTTATTTCATTAGTAAAACTTCCATAGGGTTTTCACAAAATAACAATACATAAAGGCAAAGTTGAGATAGTCTTGTGAGTTACCTAATCACTTTGTTCCTTGAACTTATATATTGTGTGTGTGTGTGTGTGTGTTTGTGTGTGTGTGTGTGTGTGAGCTGTTCGGTGTGTGTGTATTTTTGAGTTTTCAACACAAAAAATTCCCTATTAAAATAATGACTGCTGATATTTATTGAATGTTTTATATGTGTTAGGTAAAATATGCTAAGCTCCAATGCATAATGCCACCTTTAATTTTCACACATGAAATAATGCAGTATTTATGCTTGCAGATGAGAAATTTGAGAGGTCATGTGACTTGACCAATACCTTCTTTCTGGTAAATGTAAAGTTGGAATTTACATCTGTGAAAAGTCTTCACTGGTTCCTTATTAACCTGCAGATAAAGTCTAAATTTTTATAAGGCTTAGTAAGTCCAGCTTTAAATTGCCTCCTTTACAATGCTTTACCCTTTTTTCTTGTCATTCTACACTGACCACAAACAGTTGTCTTATTAATACAATGATAGTGATAAACTGACCATAGCAGCTGACAGTATTGACTACCAAGTGACATTATTTTGGGTAATATGTACTTTACAATGTTAGATCTTCTATGAATCATCAGTCATCTTCAATAGTATCATTACTATAATTTTCCAGTGACATTGAATCCTCTCAGATCCTTAAATATTGCCTCTGGACTTTGTTCTCTCAGTAGCTGTTCCATTGCTACTTTTGTAAATCTTTTAAAGATACACCTACATAAAGAAAAGCATAAGGTAAATTTATTTCTCAGTGAAGAAGTAAACATATGCCCCTAAGTACTACCTCCAGATCAAGATCTAATAGAACCCCTAGAAGTCCTTGTAGGCCCTCTCATTTATAGCTTTTTACTCCCTCTCCAAGTGTACATAGTGTGCTGATTTTGTAACACAGTAGATTAATTTTACACATTTTGGGACAACTTTGTTTAAATTGATGTATAAAATGTATATTCCTTTGTGTTAGCTCAGTATTGTTTGTGTAATTTATTCTTAATGCTTGCATGTAGATAAATATTCATTTCCAGTGCTCCATAATTTTATGATATGAAAACATTTCATAATAATTTCTTAAAGTAAGACTTCCAGGAATCACTTCTATCATTCATTATCTTTATTTTCAGGGATATTTGGCTTGCTTCTAGTATATATTGCTAGAAATAAGGCTTTCATTGTAGTAGACTAGATTTTACTTTTTCTGGGATTCCCCTCAGCTTCTCTTGTGCCCATTGGTACAGTTCATTCCTCTGTCATAAACACTCATGCTGTGTAGTAACTGTGTTACTTACTAGGCATGTGTGTGTATGTATGTATTTCTACAATAAGTTACTATGACTTTTTTGAGATGTCTTGAGTGTTAGTTATTCCTCCCCATATTCCCTCCTCTGCCTTGCCCTCCTATCCCACTCCCAATTTATCCTCCCCCATTTCATTATTTCCCTTTATCTCTTTATACTAGTATATTTTACATCCCCTCCCTTGAAATACCATCCCCAGGGCTCCTCCCTGATTTCCTGACTATTTCTTTTTCACTGTAGTCTATACTACTTGCTGTTTGAACAGCCGCTTCAAAAATTCTCCTAGCTGTCGTATTTGAAAGTGTTAGTATTAATAGTTCACTCTTGCTCTTGGATTAAAAAAAAAGTTATTTGCCAAAGTATGCCATCTCTTCGGTATCCATGTCTGTACATCTTATTAGCTATCTATATTGTCTTTCTTTTGTATTACATTCATTACTCTACCACATCTTTTTAATTTTTAGATATTACTATTTAAATTAATCAAAACTAGAAGTTATAGATTAGTTATAGATGGATTCCTCAAAGTCCCGTGTCCAGAATGTGTGGTATCTTCAACAATAGGATCTTACCTTCAAATTCTGGAAGGCAGCCACTAACTGGCAATAGCCTATATTGTTTTGGGAGTTTCTTGGATTCCCTTGACCAACAACTTGAATTGACATTTCCTATTTCTGGTACTGGGGTTTTTGTTAGATAATCTATGGCTGGAGGAGCATTATCACCACTTGTGACATAACTTCATTCAAAATGTAAACTTACATATTATATTTGTATTTCTAAGCAAATATAAAATGTTTCCCTGTGACTTTCCAAGTGACTTCCATTTCCCTCCTTCAGCTTCCTGCATTGTTCCCTCATGCCACTTATTAGTTAAAGTCACCTCCCCTCCCATTTGTGCCATTTCCCACTTCATAGCACCTATGTCTGACTACTTTCATTCCCAGAACTTCTCTGTAGCACCTGGTCCCTTTTTACTTTCCTGGTTTCAGCAGTTTCTCTAGGGTATGTACTCACACCCTAAAGATCCAGAGCTAGGGTCCACAGCATTTCTGTATTTGAGTTACCACACTCGCTATTCAGTGTACTACTTTTATCCATTCACCTGCAAGTTTCATGATTTCATTTTTTTTACAACTGAATAGTCTACCATATTGCATCTATACAACTTCATTATCCATTCTTAGTTGAAGAATGTTTAGGTTGTTTTCATTTCCTGGCACTTGTGAATAGAGCAACAAAGAATGTGGCTAAGAAAGCTTCTAACCTCAACTTTCAGTCTATTTAAGAAAAGTGAGTCTTTTGTATATTAGATTACCTAATATTCTTAGGATAGGAATCACATTCAGAACAGCATTTTACATTCTTAGTGGAATACAGACTGTACTCTTAACAACTAGACTAAAGTGTATTTTTGACAAATAATCTCAAGTGTATACTGCTTAAGTAATAATGAAAAGAATTAACAGCATATATTCTGTTTTTAAACAAAACAAATATACTCATTTAATGATGTAAATACTACTAGTTCTTTGTCAACCCACATCTTAGTTAGGTAACTTTGGGTATTCTGAAGGAAAAGAATGGGTTCTATACATGGTTAAGATTGATGATGGTACATTCTATATTCATTTTGTACTCAGTTGAAAGCTAATAGATCTTGCTTGCCTTAGGCAAGTTGGTTTTTTTTACTTCTTTATCACATGTTAACATTTTTAACTAAAGTAAGGTTTACAAAATAGGCAGGTAGCTTTCACAGAGATATCTACAATGAACTATAGATTAAAGATAGTAATAAAATGTTATGTATAAGTGAACAAGAATTTAAGCTCTATAATCAAAGCTCTATTGGAATATTGCGGGATAATAGCAGGGCAACTCTAATATTTGAAAAAGAATAAAAAGAAGCATAAAGATAGAAATCTAATGATTTATGCATGACTTTCATTAATAATGAACCTTATCTTAAATGTATATCATACTGGGCAAAATTCTAAGATGGTTATATTAGAAGGCACAGTTGACATTTAAGAAGTATATTATCCAGGTGATCCTGATATAATCAAATGAGCCCTTTAAAAGCACAGAATTTCCTACTGCCAGTGGAAGAAAGGTAAATGAGATATTTGCATTTTGTATGGAATTGCTAGATAAACTATGCCAGATGGTGGTGCTGGGGTGAACATATAGGACCTGGAACAGGCTAGGCAAACATTTTACCATTGAGCCAGACTTAACAGTTCCCAAACATTTTTGAATTTTGTCTTTTCAAAAAATTTGAATATTAAGGGTATATAGTCAAATTTTTACTAAGTAAGGATTTATGTTCCAAATTTATAGAAGATAAATAAATGTTACAGTTAGAATTTTTCACATGTAGCATCTACTGTACTATCAATAAATTTATTTTTCTCTCATCAGAATATCTGTTCCTTAAGATTGTCTTCCTGTGCCCTGTCCCGTTTCCCCTTCTCCAGCTACCAAGTTCTATTACTCTGGAAGAATGAAATAAAAAGAGATGCAACAAAAATAAATACTTGTGATTTTAAAGATATATTATTTAGCAGAAACTCACACTGAGCATTACATGTAATATTAAAATTGGAGTCTCATCCCCTTCCTAACCATTTATCAGCCACCCCACCTGCCCACTGTGCTACTTTGCCTAGTATCTCAAGAAATTTGAACAGAGTCCAAATAGGAACACCAGATAGGAATTGGGACATGGGACTCCTTTGTGTCTGACCTGAAATCCTTTTAAGAGCATCTAGAGCCATAACCCTCCCATTCCTGCTGGCCTACAAGTCATTCTACTTATTGTGTGAATGTGGAAATTTATAGGATTTGAACATGGAACCTTAAAGTACCCCCAAGACTGAAAACCATTTTTCAGTTGATCCACAACAGCTGGGGTAACAAAACAAAGATCCAAATACCTACTCAACAAAAGCAAGGCTAGATAGCCATAAAAAGAAACACTTTGTACCCTAAATCTAGATTAGATTTTAATATCCCATTAAAATATACAAACAAACAAAAAATAAATAAAAACCACTAAGAATATGAACAGTCAAGACAATATGTCTCACAGAACATAGTAACCCTAGTTTCCCAAGAAAAGCAGCTTGGCCAATACACAAGACATGAACTTCAAAATAGCCATTATAAATATGTTCAAGGAACTCAGAAAATATGACCAAATTCCTAAATGAAGACCACAGAAACACTCAGTTTAATGGAATAATAAAAACAATTTGAGATATGAAAATAAAATTTAATATAGACAATATTTGAAGAAAAGTCTAATTGAAATTGTAGAAGAATTTTTTCTTTTTTTTTTTTTAATTAGATGTTTTCTTTATTTACAACATCTCCTTTCCCAGGTTCCCCTCCAAATAAAATAAAAAAAAATAAAATAAACCCAAAAACTAAAACAACCCTCTCCCCTCCCCCTGCTCACCATCCCTCCCCCTGCTCACCAACCTACCCCCTCCTGCTTACTGGCCCTGGCATTCCCCTACACTGGGGCATAGAACCATCACAGAGCCAAGGTCCTCTCCTCCCATTGATGACCAACTTGGCCATCCTTTGCAATACACATGCTGCTGGAGCCCTGAGTCCCTCCATGTGTACTCTTTAGTTGGTGGTTTAGTCCCTGGGAACTCTGAGGGTACTAGTTAGTTCATATTGTTCCTCCTAAGGGGCTGCAAACCCTTCAGCTCCTTGGGTCCTTTCTCTAACTCCTTCATTGGGGCTAGAAGAATTTTAATCTAGCAGCATGGCTGTTCTGGCAAGGCATCACAGCCAAAGATCTTCTAGGTCTGTATGATCTGGATAGAATACAGTCATGCCCTTGGCACACATCTTTAATTCCTCTGACTGGAATACAGGCACCTGAGTATACACCTTTAATCCCAAACAATGAAGGGAACTTTGGTTTGTAGAAAGAAGCAGTCATGTTGAAAGTCTAGTTGAAAGGCAGACAAAGTGACAAATAAGAGAGATGTTTGACAGAATGAGTCAGAGATAGGATATGCCCAACTCTCATGAGAACAGATGAAAGAGAAGCTATTCAAGAGAACTGCAGAGGAAAGGGAGGCAACTTAAGGGTGCAGCATAGAGAGGAGGGACGGGTGAAGAGAGGCAGGAGTGAGAGGAGGCAGGAGTGAGAGGAGGCAGGAGTGAGAGGAGGCAGGAGTGAGAGGAGGCAGGAGTGAGAGGAGGCAGGAGTGAGAGGAGGCAGGAGTGAGAGGAGGCAGGAGTGAGAGGAGGCAGGAGTGAGAGGAGGCAGGAGTGAGAGGAGGCAGGAGTGAGAGGAGGCAGGAGTGAGAGGAGGCAGTTTAACTGGGACAGTTTTACAGAGACAGGTTGCAGGTGAAGACAGAATGAGCTAGATTAAAGCAGATTGCCAGAGTTATTTTGAGGCCAAGCAGAGCAGTGCAGTCAGAAGCCAAGAAAAACCAGTTTGAATAAGTCAGCTTGGAGAGGAGTTTAGGCCAAAACAGCTGAGTTGAACCAGTCAGCCAGAGTTCAGAAAGAACTAGAAAGGGTGAGCTTATTCAACAGTAAGTCACCAAGATGACATTTACATCATCAGAGAAAATAGAAGTTACATTTACATGAAATAAAACTCAAAATGAAAAGCTCAGGGAGTCAAAGAAAAAGCTCAGAGGAAAGCCTAACCAACAAATTGGAAAGATATCCTATTAATAAGTTAGTGATACACTTGAAAAGCTTTAGAAAAATCAAAACACTATCCAAAATGAAAAAAAAAAGTCAAACTTAGTGCTGCAACTAATGAAATAGAAATACATAGTATAATTAATGAAATTAAAAGTTGATTCTTGGAAAAATTAACAAAAATTGATGAACCTTTTGCCAAATAAACCCAAAGAAAGAAGATACAAATTAATAAATTTAGGGATGAAAAGAGAGATATTGAAATAGGGCCTGATGATGCAGACATTCATAAGGTCATACTTTAAGAATTTATAATCCACTAAACTAGAAAACCTAAAAGAAAAGGATGAATTTCTAGATGTAAATGAAATATTCTATTCTAGCTATCCCCTATAAAAGACACAAAAACCTGTTATTTTATTTATAAACTGTAAGCCTAATTTGGGCAAGTTATATACTATTCTTATATAGCCTATCCATATGTCCATTGCTTCCTTCTTTTTTGAGTCTTGCTCCAGCTGCTTTTGATCCATCAGTCTGTCTTCAGGGTGCATTTCTGTAGGCCATGTGCTCCTGAGCCATCCTCCTGTCTAATGGAGACCTCTTGCTCTCTCCATCTTCTTTCTTCTTCTTCCTTTCTTCCAGTCCTGTGCTCTCTCTTCAGACCTCTCATTCGATTCTCAGGTCCTGCCTTTCTCTCTCTCTAGTGTCCAGTCACAGGTTCTAGCCTTTTATTAACCAGTAGCTTTAAGTTGGTGATCAAGATTTACATAACAAAGGCCAGTATACATGATAATTTACTTATTTGGGGGCATTCCAGCTGTCAGACTCTACCCCACCCCAAAAGACCTTATCCAGAAGGTCTAGATATTATTAAGGGGTGTGAGAATTACACCAACAAGGATCATCTTAAAGCTTCTGTCATGTAAGAGCTGTAACACTTTCTGGGGAAGAGAATTCTCTCCAGAAACCTTCGCCACTGGCAGCTGTCTTTGCCCATCTAGTCACTTCCCAGCCAGAGACCTTGCTGTACCTGGCCTGCTAGCCAAGCCACCATCCCTCTACACAAGGTCTCACTGCTTTGCACTATGACAGTGGTTTTTGGTTTTAATTCATACTACAGAGCTATAAAAAGCTTGTTACTGGCACTAAAACAGACATGTTGGTCCATAGAATGGAATTGAAGACCCATGTTTAAGTCCCCACACATGCTCACACCTGATTTTTGTTTGTTTGTTTGTTTTTAACAAGAAACCAAAAGCACACACTGGAGAAGAGACAGCATCTTCAACAAATGGTACTGGGAGAATTGGATAACTATATGTAGAAGAACAAAACTAAATCCATATTTCTTAACCTGCAAAAAACTTAATTCCAAATTATCATGGACCTCAACATAAGACCTAATGGCCTGACTCTAATAAAAATATGTTTAAACTTAAAAGAACAGGAAAGGTCTTTCTGAACAGGAGCACAGTAGCATAGGTATCCAGACCAACAGTTGACAAGAGGGACTACAGCAAAGAACAATATCATGCCAGTGGACAGGGAGCCTGCAGAATGAGATTTTTTTTTCTTTTATATCTTTCATGAATTTAGTATCTGTGATACATAAAACCCACTAAACATTGGGAAAATATAACCCAGGTTAAAGAAAAATAGAACTAAATAGACTTCTCAAAACACTGAAAAACATTTTAAAATCTTCAAAAGCAAGGTGGCCTGTGGTGGTGCATAGGTCATGCTCCTCTCCACTTATTTCAGTGCTAAGCAACATTCTCCTCCATTAACATTTTGTGTTTTCTCCACTTGTTTTTTTTTTCATTGTAGATTTACATTCGAGTTATCAGTAACAACCATGCCACACAAGTTAGCCTCAAGCAAATTCTTTAAACCTGAGCAGAGTGCGGGCTTGATTCATTGCCAGAATATCACACAAATATCTGGTAGCCCAGAACAAATTGCAAATATTGGCCCCCTCTGAAAGCGCTTGAGCAGGGCATTCACAATCCATTAACAGTACTACTGTCTACCAGTATTCTACTAGAATGGCCCATTAAGCTCTGCTTATAGCATTCATCCATTTTTATGGTCCAAAGTCCCACATTCTTTCAAAAAAAAAAAAAAAAAAAAAAAAAAAAAAAAAAAAAAACATGATCAGGTTCTTCAAGCAATAGCCTGCTCTCTGGTACCAGTTTCTGTATTAGTATTTTCTACTAATTGTTGTGATAAAATGGTATGACCAATTTCAGTCTGTTCAATTTCAACTTGAGGAAGAGTTTATTTTGATTTATTATTGAAGAAGAATAAAATTCCATCATGATGAAGCAGAGGCACAAGTGCCAGGCATAACAGTAGGAAGAAGGAACAGAGAGATCATATTCTTAACAACAAGCACGAAACAGAGTGGTCTGGAAGTAGGTTAAAACTTTAATTTATCAAAGCCAGTGATCCATCCTCTACATTAAAGATATACCTCTCTAAACAGTGTCACCAACTATCTGATGACAGTGTCATCAGATAGATGTCTGATCCTGTGTGTGTGTGTGTGTGTGTGTGTGTGTGTGTGTTCATTTTGGTGGTTCATTCAAACCATCAAAGAGGTTAAGTCAGACAACTACAACCTGTCAGCATGTAGAGAATAAGGCACTGTGGAGTGCTCAGCTCTAAATGGGACATTAGTATCACACACCTCTAGCCTAACCCCCACCTCTAGTGCCTAGGAATCAATTTGGAAGAAGGAGTAGAAAGATTGTAAGAGTTAAAGGTAGTGTTCATCTGCAGTGAAACAGTGTTTGCTGACTCACAGCAACTAGGACTACATGCACAATACTTGCACAATATCAAGTTAGCAAGAAACTCAGTGGATGGGGAGAAGCTTAGGAAATTACACCCACAGCTGAGGAGCTATTGGGAGTTGCCTTTGGAAGAGTAAGAATAGGTCTTCTTTAGGGATGTGGTCCCTGAGGCACTGCTTATGCTCTAGTAGGTACCCTTCCACCTGTGAACATACAGTTGGCTCTGAGTGACCTCAGTTTTAACTAAAAGTACTTGAAGCTCGGAGGGATGCATAGGGAGGGGAGGTAGAAACTGAACTGTGAGGAAAGGGAGGTGGATTAGAGCAGAAATCACTATAAGTGTCACATGAATAAGCAAAATATTTTAAAGCATAAAAACCAAGTAAGTAAAAAGGTATTTTTTTGTTTTTTTTTAGGAAAGCTAACTCTAAGTAGTATGTTACACTTGAATTAAGTAAACCATAAAGCCAGGCAGTGGTGGTGTAGGCCTTTAATCTCAGCACTTGAGAGGCAGGCAGATTTCTGAGTTCAAGGACAGCCAGGACTACACAGAGAACCCCTGTCTCAAAAAGAAAAGAAAGCCATAAAATGTTAAAGATAATTTTAGTATCTTATGGAGTAGTAATCTTTGAACTAGTTATGAATAGATATACAGACAAATAGAAGTCTAAAATCAAGTCCATAAAGAAAAAGTAAATTGATTGAATTTAAAAATCACAAATGCTTGTGCTTGAAAATGAAGTCCATGAGCTTGAAACAAAACACTTAGCATATGTATAACTGAGGAATTTTTATCCAAAATAAATAAATAAATAAATAAATAAATAAATCCTCACAACTCCGTAGAAAAAGAATAGTCTAAATGATCAAAAGGTTTGAATATATATTTCAACAGAATATACACAGATTATCAATATTGTTGAACAAGAAAATAAACTGGACAAGGGAATAAGGTAGCCTTTAGCACCCTTAGAATGATTCTAATAAAATACAAAAATCTTGGTGAAGAATTGTTGATCTGAATGCAAAGTTATGTCTCTATTTTGGTAAAGAACTTGGCAGTTTCTCAAAATGTAAAACATAGGATTACCACAAAACTCACTGGTTCTCTTGCTCTGTAACTATCTTGTAAAATGAAAATATTTGCCTACAAATATTTGTGCACAGCATTGATAGCCATACCATTTATAAAAGCCTGAAAGTGTAAACCACTCAGTTCTGTTAACTAGCAAGTTGCTAAACAAATGTGGCATGTCTGTGCAATGGAATACTATTTCGTAGTAAAGATTTAACAACATGCTATAAAGTGATATATTCAGGAATAGAAACTAGACACCGAAGAACACATAAGGCATCATTCTTTTAACATGAAATATCTAGGAAAGGCAAATTTAAAATGATAGAAAACAAATAAATTTGTACTAGTAAATTTTACGTTTAGAAAGCCATTAAACATATACAAACATACATGCTTTAACACTTTGGAATTTTATGGTAATAAAGATGGCCTAATAGTCAAAATTAATGTCTCGATATAAAGTTGTTTTTCTTTATTATACTATTCATTAAAAATGAATTCTCATGGGTTAAAGAGATACATGTGAAAATTCACATCAAATTCACACAGACACAGAAAATACTTGATTTTCACAAATTTTCTTACCTACAAAAAGAAAATCATAAAACAAGACAAAGTTTGATTATACATATGAATACAAAACATCTGTATGAAGAATGCTTATGCTTTTTGAAATTGGTAATTATACTTGGGATATATGATACTATTTTGGAATTCTTGAAAGGCCCAAAGCCTAATTATAAAGTGCCAGAAGGAAAATCTGAATATAGAATATGTGAAAACATGCTGTACCTCAGTAATAGGAAACTTCAAACTAAAACGTCAATTGTAATTCTGTTTGATAAATGTTTTATATCAGCTTTAGGTGATCATTTAATAAAAACAGGATGTCAAACTTAATTTCATATCCCAGAACCACCTAGTTCCCCTTATAAATTTCTACCTAGAAGAAAACTCTTAACCCTTGACCACAGCAAGGCCTTCAGG
This sequence comes from Mastomys coucha, assembly GCF_008632895.1. NCBI lineage: Eukaryota > Metazoa > Chordata > Mammalia > Rodentia > Muridae > Mastomys > Mastomys coucha. Next base: position 39,738,595 of record NW_022196905.1, on the reverse strand, counting down.
AAAGAAGTGGAAGCTGGTCTGGCTCTCGCAGGCTTGTGGAAGCTGGTCCGGCTCTCGCAGGCTTGTGGAAGCTGGTCTGGCTCTCTCGCAGACTTGTGCCTTGTACCGATTAAGAAATATCAAGCGACAGTATTAGTCTGAATCATGCATTAGCTTCCTTTTACTATTGTAACAAAGATCACAGGTTTGGTGGCATAACACAGTATATCTTACATCCTGTAATTCTAGTGGTCAGCAGCCTGAATGGGTATCATTGTGGTATAGGCTCTGTTCATTTTCTGTATCTATATCATCTAGAGGCAGCCATGGCATCAATCTCCTTTACATGGTAAGGAACCAGCAGTAGCTGTTAAGTTGTAACAGTATGTAACACAATTACATACTTAAAGGAATAAATGATAGTACTAAATATTTGCAAAGAGAAAAACTAATAAAAAGCAAATATTTGAAAAGAACTGAACAAAACTTGAACGCATAAAATGCAAGCTAACAAACCATAGACAATAAACTTCCTCCTCTGACCATGAGGAAGTAACAAGATTTGGATTATCTTCTGTAGACACCTAGTAAATTAGAACACACACACAAATTATTAACATTTGTTTATTATATGCTTATTTGTTTGTGCATGTGAGTGTGCCGTGGCACACCCTCATAGAGGAGAGAGAAAACTAGTGGGATTTGGTTCTTCTCTTTCATCATGTGGGCTTCAGGGTTACAGCTCAGTATCTCAGGCTTAACAGCAAGTACCTTTGACCTCTGAACCATCTCACTCATCCTGGAGCCTACATTTACAGAAAATTTGCAACAATGGAAAACAAGGGGCAGGGAATAGTGAGGCAGAGCATAGGTTAGGAGGGTATGATAAAAACAAAGTATAATTACACATGTAAGAAAATGTCACAATGGAACCTGTTATATTGAGTACTAATTTCAAAATTCCAATTTAAAAAAGAAAGGAAGAAAAGAAAAGAAAAAAGAAAAGAAAACAAAATCAGGACTATGGGTCATAAACCCTGAGAGACAGAAAACTAAAAGGACCCAGTGGTCTCACTGACTTAAGACTAAGACCAGCAGTCAAAGGATCAATGAAACAAAGTTAGCTCTTTGAAAAGTTGAACAAGGTTGATAAACTCTTAGCCCAAACTAACCCAAAATGGAGAGAGAAGGCTCTGATTAATAAAACTTGGGGTAGGTTCCAACAGATGTACAGATATAGAGGTACTAGTAGGATATTTTGAAAACTTGGGTTTCAGCAGATTAGAAAATCTACAGGAACTAGATAAATTGCTAGACATATGGTCTATATAAATTAAACCATCGGGATAAATTCAATCCAAACAGATTTACAAAGAACAATGATATTTAAGTACTAATAGACTCCCAGCAAAGGTAAGCCCAGAACTGGATGGTCTCATTGCTGAATTCTGTTAGACCTTGTGGTGACTAACATTGTCAACTTCACAGACTCTGGAACTCCTAGGTGATAAATAAGCTTCTGCAAACAATTGTCAAGTATTGCCCAGTTTAAGTTAAATGAGATTTGAAGACCCACTTTAACTGCCAGACTGAGTAAAAGTGAAAGGAGAACTGACCTCTAAAAGTTTCTCTCTGCTTCCTGGCAGCAGGTATGCTGTGACTAAACTGCCTCAAGCCCCTCTGCCATGACTTCCCTACCATGATGGACCCTACACCTGTGAATGAAACAAATGCTTCCTTAAGTTATTTTTGTCAGCATGTTTTATCACAGCTATAGGAAAAGGTAATGTAGACCTGTGTCTACATTAGTTACAGCTCTATTGCTGTGAAGAGACACCAAGGCAGCTCTTAATAAGGAAAGCATTAGATGGCTTGCTTTCAACTTTAAAGGATTATTAATTCATGATCATCATGGTAGCAAGCAGACAGACATGTTGCTAAAACTTTGGCTGAGAGCTTTACATCCTTATGCAGAGACAGTGGGCAGAGAGAAGGATAGACACTAGGTCTGGTGTGGACTTTTGAAACTTCAAAGCTCATGCCTAATGACATAACTCCTCCAATAAGGACACTACACCTTCTAATCATTCCCAAACAGTTCCTTGGTAACTAAGCGTTAGATATATGAGTGTGTGGGGTCATTCTTATTCAAACCACTACAACTTATAAAGAGGAACTAACAGATACTTTTCAAATTATATCCTATACAGAAAAAGAAGAATACTGAATTTATTCTTGAATATAATAAAGGCTATATATGTATATATGATATACTCATAGAGAACTTTTGGTAAATATCCAACAACTGAAAGCATTTCTTTTGAAATCATAAGCAAGACAAGGGTGTCCAACTGTGTGTGTGTGTGGGGGGGGGGGTGTTCCAGTGAGGTTTAGTAGAGTTGTTTACAAAAGCTTGGATGAAGGAAGGAAAGACTTCTAATTTTTCTTAATTGCTGATATGATCTTAAGAACTCTTAACTCCACTAAAAAGATTTTTGAGCTGATAAAATAGGATATAGAAACAACATATAAAAATCTGGAACTTTTCTGTGTATCAGTTACATACATGTTGAGAAAAACAAAGAGGAAAACATTTCATTCATGATAGCCTTCAAACCAGCAATGTAGTAAACTGAATTGAAGAGACAAAAGTCTTCTACACTGAAGAAATAACTGAAGAAAACAGGAAGATAAAGGACAAACTTATGTATCAGAGAAATGTATGTTAACATGACAGTGTTTCCTAAAGCCCTTTATAGATTTTTTTTAATTCCTTGCAAAATTATAATTGACTTTCTTTTCAAAGTAAACGGCCATAAGAAAACTTGCCACTCTAAAGTTATTAAAAAGTAAGGTAAAGTTTGGGCTGGGGAAATGAGACCTAAGTAGATGAGAGATGGCATTTGAGCTCCCAGCATCTGTATAATGCAATCACAAAAGTACAGATCTTAGCCCTAGTGTAGTGGGAGCAGGCAGGGGTGGCAGGTACCTGGGTTCACTGCCAGCACACATACACACATGTATACACATACCTGCACACTGTCACATGAATATGTATGTACACTGCATACACATAAACACACCACTAAAATTTAAGAAACCATTGCGGATATCACACTTCTCTCATGATCCTTTACAAACTTTGTTCTTTTCTGATTTAGAAAAAGAAACTGAATCAAATGATTAATATGATTGTTAAAATCAGTACAGTCATAAAATTCATGTAGAAGCAAAAGTAACCCCAAGGAAACAAAGCAATCTTAAACAAAAGAAGTGTGCTGAAGTTTTTTTAGAATTTCTGAGTCAATGAGAGCCTTAGTAACAAAAGACACAGGGTTAGTGACACAAAAGTAGACATGTAGACAATGCATAGTAGACTGGGGGCACAAATAAAGTCACACAGCTAAGCCATTCCATGTGCAGAAAGTCAACAAAACCAGGTTGGAGTAATGAAAAGTTGGGTATCTGCCTATTTCTATAGGGGAGGTCAGCTGAGGAAGTCAGAGAGCTTCCGTCAAGTTTTTGTTGGTGTATCACTTAAAGAATTTATAGATGGACAGAAGACCAACAAGCAAAAATTTTATATGGTTGAGGATGTAACTGAGAAAACAGATGTATGTTCATTCCAGGGAAAAACAGTGCAAGAGCCTTGCCAGTGAGGACTGTGTTGGGGTTAGTTGAGACATTGTTTCTTATGGGCTTACATGTTGATGGGGGGAGTGTATAGTAGAATCATAGCCATTTTTATGGTAAACCAAATACCAGACTATAATCATGCTTTGGGTGCATGGAGATTACAGATTTGACATTAGGATATGTATAGTGAGATAAATTTTCTCCTACTAGTCAAATACTACCATGTGCTAGTCCTGTAATCAGAGTTAAGAGGACTAAACACTCTCAAAGAGGGACTTTGCACTTGGCAGTGATTTTCAAGATCCTGAAGAGCATCTGGGAAGACTGGGGCCCCTTTTCTTCCTGATTGGATGAGAGGAACAAGCAATTTGTCTCATTGTATGTAACATAAGGAAGGGATAATGAGAATTGGCCATGGTCCTAATTCCTGACTTCCTGGCTAGTAATCTTTTGTCATTTGTAGAAGAATGAAATTAGATTCACATCTCATTCTATACAAAAATGAACTCAAAATGAATCAAAGACCTTAAAAGTTAAATATTTGAAACTACTAGAGGCAAACATAAGGGAAATGCTTGAAACGATAGTGAGAGGCAATGGTATTCTGAATAGGACTCCTGTAGCTCAGGAAATAGAACTGAGAAATGGGCTACCATGAAATTAAAATCTCTGGCAGTAAAGAAAACAGTTACCAGAATGAAGATAAAACTAGCATGAGAGCAGAAAATCTTTGGCAACTGTTCTTCTGATGGGATTAATATCCAAAACATATAAAGAATGCCAAATATAGACATCCAATAAGTAAAATTCAGTCAAGAAATAGCATATAAACTGAACAGATACTTTTTGATAGGAGTAAAAATGGCCATCAAATATATGAAAACATGTTCTGACATCTCTATCTTTCAGAAAAATGCAGATCAGTATATCATCTCATATCAGTCAGAAGGATTATCATCAGTAAAAAAAAAAAATTGTTGGTGAAAATATCCTAAAAAGAGAACCATTATGCACTGTTAGAAAGAAAGTGAATTGGTCTAAACACCAAGGAAAGCAGTTTGGAGTTCTCTCAAACAAACAAACAAAAAACACTAAAATTAGGCTACCATGTCCTTTAGCTTTACAATTCCTGAATGAGTCATTTGGCATAAAATACATACCCTATACATATACCTGTATTATTCAAGAAACAGAACTTATAGAATGAATCTCTCTCTCTCTCCCTCTCCCTCTCCCTCTCCCTCTCCCTCTCCCTCTCCCTCTCCCTTTCCCTCTCCCTCTCTCTCTCTCTCTCTCTCTGCATGTATGTATGTGTGTATATGTATATTCACACATATATATGTATACATAAACACACATACACACACACATACATGGCTAAACCAGCAGAGTTCATGGCCCAGATTAGAGGGGTCTTCCCACCTCAAAGATTTGAATTAGAAATGGATCTTTACTTCAGATTAAGGAAAAAATCCCTCAAATTTATGCTCCTCCATTTTTAGGTTTCAGTTAATTCCATATGTAGTCAAGTTACAACTAAGAATAATCACCACAATACTTATTGTTTATTGGAACACAATTTACATGAGCCAAGTTATGAAACCTGCTTAGGATCCCATTAAAGGACAAAGAGGTGTATGCAGGGGTGTGTGTGTACATATACATAATGGTATATATAGTAGAGTATTATTCAGGCATAAAGAAGATTGAAGTTATATTTATAGGAAAATAGATGGAACTATGATATCTAGCTAATAAATAAGCTAGACTGTCTTAGTCACTGAAAAGACACCATGACCAAAGCAACTCTTATAGAAAAAAGAGTTTTAATTGGGGCTTTTAGATGCTTAGTCCATTATCGTGGTGGAGAACATAGTGGCACACAGGTAGACATGCATTGGAGAAATAGCTGAAACTTCTTTATAAGTGATCCTTGGGCAGCAGAAAGGAAGAGAGATACTGAGCCTGGCATGGGCTTTTGAAACCTCAAAGCCTACCCCCCCAGTGACATACTTCCTCCAGCAAGGCCACGCCTGTTCCAACAAGGCCATACTTCAAATTCTTTCTTCAAACACTTCTACTCCCAGGTGATTAAACATTCAAATCTTTGAGCCTATTGGGAGCCATTATTATTCAGACTAGCATATTCCACTCCCTGTCCCACCGCCTATGGGCTTATAGCCATATCATAGTGGGAAATGCAGTCAGTTCAAAAACCCTTATAGTCTTTTAGCCTTAACACTGTTTAAAAGTCCAAAGTCCAAACTCTTCTGACTCCAGGCTATATCTTAACTGTAGCCCTGTAAAATCAAAATCAAAAAGCAGATAACACTTCCAGCATCCATTGGCACAGAATATACATAAGCATTCCAAAAGTGAGGAAAGGAAGTACGGTAAAACACCAAAGCAAGACTGAAAACCAGCAGTGCAAACTCCAGATTCTGCATATTCATGTCTGTTGTCTAATTGTTCTTCAGAACTCCAACTCCTTCCAACTTTGTTAACTGCAACACATTTCTCTCTTGTGAGCTGGTTCTACTCCTTGTTTGTAGCTCTTATTGACAGGTATGTCACAATTCTGGCATCTCTAGCATCTTTGGGTAATAACTCAACACAATTCAGGATTCACCTTCACAGCTTCATACATTGGCCTCTCTGGGCCTTCCTGCAAGGCCAGCCCTGACACATACATGCCTGGCCTCGGGGCTTTACTTAGGCACAGAAGGCGATTCCACTACTGCTTTCTTGTATTTTTCTTGATAAAGTTAGAACCACTTGGCTGACGATGCCAACCAAGTTCTACTGCTAGTTAGGGCTGGAACTTGTCCCCATAATTTAATTATATTTTCACAAGCTTTCTGTTTTCAGTGGTTTTGTTCACTGCTTAAGCTTTCCTTTAATTTCTTTTCACAGTTTGGAAGCTAAGCATGGAGGGGTCTTACCCTGAGGTTACCACTCCCTTTATCTCATTTATCATCAGGCTTTTTAAACTTTTTATCTCCTTGAGCTTAGCTCGAGGACTTAGCTCCATTACATTTCTTGGTACTCCTCCTCAAACTGTACATTTTATACAAGACTTTGTATAGACTGCTTCTTATTGTCAAGACTGCTTCTTATTATTATACATCTGCACAAAATGATTACTAATAAACTACACAACAGAGTCAATAGTAGGCTGTCCTGAAGTCTATTCTGCCAGTGACGTTAATGCAAAGCTAAAAGCAGCCGCATTGTTTCCCAAAATATAACAAGAATGATCTTTAGACCACCTACTAATATTCTTCCCCTTTGAACCTTCTTGAGCTTGCTCTATCTACATAGTTCAGATCACCTTCAGGATCATTCTCTTAGTAGTATGGCCTGTTAAGTCCCACTCAAAAGCATGTAATGGCTTTTCTAGTTCAAGTGTACATTCTACCAATAAGCAGCATGGTCAAGCCTGACACAGCCATACCCTACTATTGTACCAATTTCTGTCTTAGTTACTGTTCTATTACTGTAAAGAGATGCCATGGCCAAGGCGGTTCTTATAAAAGCATTTAATTGGGGGCTTGCTTACAGTTTCAAAGACTTAGTCCATTATCATCATCACATACAGCATGGCAGCACAGAGGTAGACCTGGTCCTGGAGTAGTAGCTTAGAGTTCTGCATCCTGATATGCAGACAATAGGAATGAAAGAAAGAAACATTGGGCCTGGCATGGGCTTTTGAAACCTCAAAAATTGTCACCACTCCCTAGTGACAATTTTTCTTGAGTAAGGCTACACCTCTCAACCATTTCAAACAGTTCCACTCCTGGTGACTTAGCATTGAAATATATGAGCCTATGAGGGCCATTCTTATTCAGACCACCACATTAACTAAAACAAATACTGTCTTTTCGCTTACCTGCAGAATTTAAAGAAAAGGAAACTAGGGGCCATTAGAGAAGGGGAATGGTCACAGGCATAGGGAATGTATAGGCAAGATTAGGTAATTTGGAATAAAAATAGAATATTTCACATACAGGTATGTCATGAAGAAACTTGTACAACTACTGTGTCATAAATGAAAACAGCTATTTATTACAAAATATTTTACTATCTGGGATGGGGAATGAGAAGGAATATAAATGAAACTAATGTGAAACAAATAAGGAGGTATATATAAACAAAAATAAAGAAAAAACATTTATTTATTTGGAAGGAGGGTACCATGTCACACATATGGAGGTCTGAAGCCAACTTTTGGGAGTCAACTCACTCCACTATGTTGTTTCTGGGGATCAATTTCATCAGTCTTAGCTTCAAGCTCCCTTACCCGCCAAATCATATTACTGTCCCTATAAACCTATTAATATCTTCAACTTTTTGCATTTGTGTTCACATATGTGTGAGTGAAGCCCCATGGTTATGCTCAATTTTTCTCTACCTAGGTATGGCTTCTTATTGAACCTGGGACTTTGCCATTCTCTCTCTTTCTTTCTTTTAACCTTTGTTTTATTTGCCTCTAGATCTTTTAGATGCCCTTGTGAGTAATTTTTTATATGATAGATTGATTTTTATCTCCCCAAATTTTATTAAAAACAAAAATACTAAACTGAAAGCTATAATATATATGCAGAAGACCTGGTGCACTAGTTTCAGACCTGTGCTTATTGACAGCTTTGTTAGGTAACAAAAGACAGTGTGCAGGCTGGTTTTATGTGTCAGCTAGACACAAGCTAGAGTTATCAGAGAGGAAGGAGCCTCAGACTCCCCAAGGCTTGTGGTTGCCTTCCAGCATACGAAGGTAAAGCACTATAGCTAAAGACACTACATACTATGGACACAGAATTTCTAGGAATTAAGCTGGAACTGATCTGAATGCCTTCTCCCCGAGTATGAAAACTGCCAAGGGAAAGGGACAGTCAGTTGTTCTACCTAGATGTAAAGCCTACAAATCACAACACCAAATGGATCAGCACATTCACAGTGGTACAGTAGTGGCAGTTACATCTTTGGCTAACCAACAGCTATCTAATTGGACTTAAAGCCCATTTAACAGGAGCTAGAAGAAAAAGACCTCTGCTGTCAGATAGTGTCATCTATATATGACAAGAATCACATAACAATATGGCTACATGAGCAAAATCAGCATAATGACAAACCCAAGTTACATGCCAATTTGGATAGTGAAAACTCCATCCCACTCCTGGCTGAAGAGCTATATAGATGGTCAATGTCTGCTGAGAGAATAAGAATCTGATACTTCCAGGGACAGACTTTTCTACACAGACAATCCAATCTCTATTGGTCCAACAAATGTATGAATAAAGCTAAACTGGCTCAGTATACTATATATACACATGTGCATATGCATATATATATGTATATATATATGTGTAACAGTAAGGCTTAAAGAAGAGATTATAAATGGTAGACACAGGAGGAGTTATAGAGAGAAGTCGGAAGATGAGAAGTGATGTAGATGTAGTACTCATTAAATTTTCAAAAAAAATTACAGGTAGAATGATGATCCAATAGCACTACACTGGAACTAAAACAAAAACAAAACTCCCTGCCATGATCTCATATTTTAGTGTACCTTTTCTGTGGTTGTAATATTAATAAGAGTTTGTAAATAAGAGTTCCTTCTGGTTTGTTACAACTAGCTATACTGTTCAGTAATATAACTTGCTGTACATATTCATAACCTGAAATCCATAGGAGATATGCATTAGATTTGTGCAAGTACACTCTGAATGTTCACACAAAAACAAAGCCATGTAACACATGTCTCATAATTTACCCCTGCTACTGAGTAACACATGAGTAATCTAGGCTGATTTCTTACACAGTAATATACATGTAAGTGTAACACTAAATAGACTGAGCAGATTGTATTTAAATATTTGTTTTTATGTAGAAATATATGTGACAATAACAATTTAAGAAAAAGCTATAAATTTGACAGGGAAGTAGGGGGAACATGGGAGAGGTTAAGGAAAGAGAAGGAGGAATTTATGAGATAATACTTAAGTTTAAAAAATTAAAATTAAAATTTCTCCTGTACATATTTTGATATTGCTCTGAGTAGGAATATCCTTCCCTTTTCTATTAGCAAACAGTACAAAATGAAATGTAAGATATTTTACTTAAATATTTAGTAAAAATCATAGGAGTGCCTTGAGCTCTTCACATTCTGGAAGGCAACAACAAGCCTTGGGAGTCTGTTAGAAGCCCCTGAGCAACAGTTCAAAGGGAGGATTCCCTGCTTGTACCAAGAATTTTGTTAGTCAAGAGCTCTTTGGAGAGCATTATCACCCTTAGTAGCATAACTTTATTTAAATACTTAGACACATATATATGTGTTTGTAGGTATGAATAATGCTTATGTTTGTTACAGTCATCTTTAGCGTCCTTTATCCCTCCTCCTCTTCCCCTCAGTATTTCCTTTTACACTCCCTGTTCCCAGATCAAGTCTCCCTCTGTTCTCCCCATTTCCCCTTTGATAGCACTTGTTCCTACTGTGCCCTGTTTAAGCTCTCCCATCCTCAGCCCTTCCACCATCATGATGTTACCTGCACATTTCATGGTTTAATTTTTCTTCACACCTTCCTAGTATCTCCTAGTGTACCTACATCACATTTTCATTATCCATTTATCAGTGTAGGACATTTAGGCTTTTTCCATTTCTTTGTTATTGTGAGTAGAGCAGCAGTGAACATGGCCAAGTAAGTATATATGGAATATGATGTCAAGTTCTTTGGGCATATGCCACAGAGGGTTATAGGTGGGTCATATGGTAGATGTACTTTTTGCTTTTTGAGAATTTTCCATACTGATTTTCATTGTGGTTACACAATTTTGTAGGCCCACCAAGAGTGAGTGACTGTTCCCCTCTTCCCGCTTTCTCACCAGCATTCTTGACTCACATATTAGGTTGTGTTTGACAGTACTTTAGCTTGGGTTAATATATGCATTTAAGTATTCTAATTACTTTACAATCTTAATTCGACAGTCACTATATAATTAGTATATTAACTAGTTCACTTTAAACTGGGTGAAAATAACAGGTATACTATGGTAAATTACTTGTTGATTGATATAAAATTTAGATGTTTTGATCATTTAAAAAAATAAAGCTTTTGAAGGAGCTAATACACTTTTCTCTTTGAAAACAGGTTTTGAGAGTATTTTAGAAGGGCTTTATGGACCACGGCTACGAAGAGACCTCAGTTTATTTGAAGGTAATTAACTTTTTTATTTTAAAGTTAAAATCTTCTACTATGATTAATAAAGTTGTTCCAGCAAAGCTATATATTAAATATAAATGTATGATCACTTTGAATTTGACAATGTTTTAAATAAATAAAATAGTCCAATATTCTTCATTATATATTTGATTACATGATATGTACTATACATTTTTGAAAGGCACAGTGGCTTAAAATAGAAAATGAAGGTTGTCTTCACCTCAGTATAATAATTTTATGTGTCTAGTATTTTATAAATTTCATATCCTGACCTATTCTTAAGTAGAATTTAAATTTAAAAATGATGCAAATACCAAGCCAATTAAACTAATCAAGTTATTAGAATAGATAGTTAAATTGAAGTAAGTAAAATGTTCTGTGAAATGTCTGCTTAAAAGCTGTTATTCCGATTTTTATTTTAATTTTTTAAGTTTCCCTATAAGTTTATATTGTATGTTCAGCACATTCCTTACCTGCATGCCACTGAACCTCCATTTTCATTTCCCTCCTCACTCCTGTTAATCCCCTTTGTTCCCCTAGTCAGGCAGTTTTGCATTATTTCATTTTAAAATTATTTGAAAATACTTTATTTTATATATGTAAACTCTAGGAATGACAAATGAAAGAACATACAATTTTGTCTTCCTGAGACTGGGTAAATTTACTCAAGATGATTAGCTCTGATATTCATTTTCTTTTCTACAAATGACATAGTTTTGTCCTTTATGGCTGGAAACAACTACAGTGTGTGTATATGTATATATATATATATATATATATATATATATAACATTTTATTGTTCCTCTGTTATTGGACACCTAGGTCCATAACTTATTGTGGAGAGTGCTTCAGTAATCATTGATCTACAAGTATTCTTATGATGTTTTGATGTTTTTGTTTTTGTTTTGGTAAATATCCAACAGGGAAGTGACTGAGTCACAAGGTAGAGGGGATTTATTTTGAGAATCAGTCATACTGACTTCTGTAATGTTGGATTAGTTTGCATTCCCACCAACAGTGTGTAAGTTTTGTCTGTACCTCACCAGTATTTATTTTTCCTGTTATTGAGACTTATTTTTATTATTTTTAATTGCGTGTCCACATGACTGCAGATGCCTTTGAAGGTCAGAGGCATTGGGGAGCTGGAGTTAGAGATGGTTGCCAGCCTCCTGACATGAGTGATAGGAACCAAACTCGGATCCTCTGGAGGAGCAGCAAGTGTTGCTGGCTGTGCCACCATCTTTCCTAAGCCTCTTACTTACTTTCGGAATGACTGCTGTTTTGATGAGTAAGATGGATTCTCAGTGCAGTTTTGACTTACATTTTTTTGATGACTCATGAAGCTGAGCATTTTAAAACACTTCATTGACTATTTGTGTTTCATCTTTTGAGAACTATACTTAATTGAGTAGTTTGATTTATTGTTATGTAGTTTTTTGAGAAACTTGCATGTTCTAAATATTAATCCTCTGTAAAATGGCTTTCTCCCATTCTGCAGGCTCTCTTTTTACTTATTTGCTTCCTTCAATTTGATGATGCCCCATTTAATTGTTGACTTTATTCCTGAGTGGCTGGAGTCCTATTTCACTACTTTGGCCAGGTTCATTCCAAGACTGTGAATGGATTTTCCTGATTTCTTAACATATTATCTACTGGCATATATGAAAGCTAATGGTTTATATATGATAATTTTATATTCTGCCACTTTGTTTAAAACTGTATATCAGGTCAGTGGTGGTACACACCTTTAATCCCAGCAGAGTCAGGTGGATTTCTGAGGTCGAGGCCAGCCTGGTCAACAGAGTGAGTTCCAGGACAGCCAGGGCTACACAGAGAAACCCTGTCTCAAAAAACCAAAAAAAGAAAAAAAAATACCCTGTTTATCAGGTATAAGCGTTTTCTGGTGGAGTCTTTAGGATTTTTTATAGTCACTCACTATGAAAATAAGGATATTTTTACTTCTTTGTATTTCTTTTATTTACTTCCCTTACTGCTCCTAAGACTTTAGCCAACATTTTGAACAGGTGTAGAAAAACTGGACAACCTTGTCCTATTCCTGATTTTAGTGGAAATTCTTAGAGTGTTTTCCCATGTGTTACAATATTGGCTGTAGGCTTATCATTTACAGCTTTTTATTATATTAAGTTACTTCTAGTCCTGGTCTCTTTGGGACTTTTATAATGAAGGGATCCTTGGTTTTACGAAAAGACTTTTCTGTATCTATTAAGAAGATCACATAATTTCTGTCTTTGAGTGTCATAGCTATTTGGTTTTTATTTGGGTGGAACTTAGGAATATTTACTTCTGAATAAATCATTATAAAATTGATTCCCAAACTGTCACTGGCTCCATTAACTCAGTGTGCAGTGGTTCCAGCAGGCTACTCTATCCTGCTCTTCAGCCTCTTCCCCATAAGCCCTTTCCTTGCAAACCAAAGAAGACCAGGGACCAAACACATCACCTGGATCCAGTGTTAATAAAAAGCCCCCAGCTGATTTAGATCTTGTCTCCTTCATCATCCTATTGCCATAGGTGAGACCTCCATCCCTCAGGACCTCAGCATCTCCAAATAAATATTCACAGAACCTCAGTATGGCTGTGATTCCTCTTTCCTAGCCCCAAAGAATCCTGGGCATGGGACCATGTTATGCTAGAAGGCACGAAGTCAGGCCTGGCCTTTCAAAGCCAAACTTATAGTAGCTGAGAAGCTGGGAAAATGCCTTAAAGTTTATTTCATTCCTTTCACAGTTCCCTAACCCTAGAATCATTTGCATGAAAATAACCTTAAAATTTTCTAGAGTGAGATGAAGAAGGAAGGGAAGGCCAGCTCTCCATCCAGGAGCTGAATCCCTCCAGCACAGGATACTAACTGGGAGATCCAGACCTAGGTACAAAGGGAAGTCAGGGTTTCTGAATGTACGTGGGGAAACTGGTGTGGCCAGAGTGTGCTGCCTGGAAAAGGGAGAGGCTGGTCTAAAATCAAAAACACAAGACTAGACACCTGTTTTCTCCCTCCTGGCCTGACCACTGCTTCTGTAACTTCACAAATTCTCTGATCTGTCCTTCTGATAGCACCTACTCTACAGTTTTTCTGATGATCTCATTTGGGAGACAACATTTTGCTCCAGCTAAGGTGGGAGTGATTTGGGGTCTATTCCTTGGACACTAAACCAAAACTGCTTCTTCAGAAATTATTGGTCTTAGCCTCAGATTTACTCAGAAAGACCCCTCTTCCCAGACTGATAATATTTAGATTTTGACTAGACAAGAAAGAGACCCTGTGACCTAGTTACCCAAAGATAATCCCCAAATTCTTAATTAGCCAAGAAACACCCTGATTGGTTGGAAGATACACCATTATTAAGATTATATTTGTCCAAGAAGTACTCCAGCCAGCCTGGATTGGTCAGAAAATGTCCATGGTTGAATGGCTGTGTCCAGAGTTCTATTGTCCCTTCAGGATTTCATGGACAGGATCCTGGGTGGTGGGATAAGGTGATGCCATCAAGATGGGCCCAGGACAAGAAGCTTCTGCTTGGTAATAAAGAGGTGCTAGTTGTGCTTGCAGCGACGCTAGATATAGTCAAGGCACCTATCCTGTCCCTTGTGCTCATAATAGCGATGCGACATGTTCTGCAGGAAGGTCAGTGGTCAGGAAGGACCATGCCATAGTCACACTTCTGCTTCAGTCAAAATGGAAAATAAGCCTATGCTCAGCCACGAATGGGACATTTTCCTATCCTTGACAATTTCACCCTGGAAGATGTCTTTAAACTACTACATGCAGTCAGCAGCAGTAACATAGGCCTTTCATATTGTAGAACATGAGGCCTGCCCGCTGGTGGAAGCCTGTCTGATCGTAGTTAATGATTATGTATTCTGAATTTGATTAATATATACTATAGTGAGAATTTTGCATCTGTTCATTAGATGCAGATGCAAAATGATGCAAGATGAGATTGGTCTGTAATTTTCTTTTTTGTCTCTATCTGGTTTTATAATTGGTAATAGTGACTTCATAAAATAAGTTTGATAGTATTCTTTCCTTCTTTATCTTATAGAGTAGTTGTGGACCATTGGTGGTAGTTCTTTAGAGTTACACATAGTCTTATGTGGACTTAGACTTTTTTAGAACAAGAATTTGTTTTGTTTGCTGTAGGTCTGTTCAGATTACTTATCTTAATGGGTAATATGAATCTAGAAATGTATTTATTTATTTTACATTTTCCAGGTTAGTGGAATATATTTTTAAAGTATGTCCTAGTAATTTTTTTCACTTTAATTGTTATCTGTCCAAATTACTTTTTTTTAAAATCTCAAAGTCTATTAATTTAAGTCTTTCTCTTAGTATGCCTAAGTGACTTAGTTAGGGTTTCTATTGCTCTGAAGAGACACTGTGACCACAGCAACTCTTATAAAGTAAAACATTTAATTGGGGCTGGTTTACAGGTTCAGAGGCTTTGTCCATTGAGGAAGCACATAGGCAGACATGAGGCTGGAGAAGGAACTGAGAGTTCTACATCTGGATCTGCAGGCAGCAGGAAAAGAGAGTGACACTGGGCCTGGCTTGAGCTTCTGAAACCTCAAAGCCCACCTCCAATAACACACTTCCTCCAACAAGACCACACCTACCAAAAGATCACACCTCCAAAAAAGTCATTACCTCCAGTAATGTTACTCCCTATGAGTATTGTGCAGGGGGTGCATTTTCATTAAAACCACCACCCTAAGGGTTAGTCAAGCCCTCCAAGTCTATATTCTGGAGAGATGGCAGGACATATCTGTCCTGCTAAACTGACATTAGGTGTTAAAGGGAAGAGCAGAGGGCTGGACCATGGTATGTCTTATGAATGCATTTTGGCCTGGTTGCCCAGCATTAAGATCCTCAGCATTCCTGCTTTGATTCCCAGATGCCTACCATATCCCTGGACCTTCTTTGTCTCAGATGCTGGGTATGTATGCCCAGGAGTTTGTAGATGCTGTTCTCACCCACAGACTGTACTATGGGAAACCAGATTATAGATCCTGGTTCAGCAAGTGGGCTTTTCTCCATAAGGGTAGTAGTCACAGATGCTGGCCAAACCTGTGGGCAGTCCTTCAGGAGTATGATTGGGAATACTGACTTTGCTCTTGTGTAGCCTTTTTTCCCCCAAGGTTAGGTCTAGGTCTTTGAAACTTCATGTGCTCTCCTGAAGACTCAGATTTCTACCTCTATAGCTGATAAACTAGTGTGTGGTTCTGATTCAGTTTCTTCCTCTTATCAAAAGTATTCTCTTGGCTTGGTTTCAGTTTATAGTTTTCTGACACTTTTGCTGAGCTTGCTCAAAATGTAGATCATAGAATTCTTTTTAACATGTTCTTGCATTGCTGCTCAGGTAAATGCTGAGTGCCAAGACGAGATGTTTTCTTGCCATCTCTATTCTCTGTGAGTGCCAATGAGCATCCCTAGTCTGGCTCTGTCATTTCTGCTTCTTAATAGTCTCATTAGTTTAAGTATAGTACAGATTTTCTAAGTCTCTCTGTTTTAAGCCCTGGATCTGGCCATCTGCTGTTGGCAGTCCTATCACTGCCAGCCAGGAACTCCAAAAGTAAGACAGATCTCCTGCCCGGATGGACATTTGGCTTTTTGTCCTACTTTATCAAATTCCCTATTTTACTATACTGTTGAAGTTAGAGACATTTTAGTGTTTCTTACCTTTCCATTACTTTCCTCCCTGTTTCCTGTCTGTTAAACTATGGTTGCATATCAACTCAAGGAATCATAGATTTTAAATGGATAACCCAGTGAGTTTTGTCGGATATTTCTCAATTTTTATTTATTTTTCATTTTACTTTTTATTTATATAGATTTGTTTTTGCTTAGAAAGGAACACATCTGGTTTATGCACTGAATTTGCTCTCTCTGTCAGGGCATCTCTTCTGGTGTAGTTTAAGGGCTTTACTGAGACAGCGTTTAAATAAAACACTGCTTGAAGTCAGGGAGCAGGCAGTTGGTTTTTTGTTTTTTTCTTGTTTCTTTTGAGTTTGAGAATGTCACTTGTGTCTGTAATGATACATTTAAAAACTATAAATTTAGCCCTTCCTAGCATAGGTTCTGAGAACTGGTGGAGCCTTTTATTGTAATTCATCAGGGGAGGAAAGTGCTTCTTGGTAGTGTTGGCAGTAATGATTTTGGTAATGAATAATAATAGGAAAAAGTGTTCCCATTTAATAAAAATATATTTCTTTTTTTTATTTAAAATAGATTTTCTCTCACATAACGTATCCTTATTATATTTCTCTCCCGCTGCTCCTCACAATTCCTTCCACTTGCTCTCCTATCCAGATGTGCTCCTCTTCTGACTCGTTAGAAAACTAAGAGGTTTCTAAGTAGTAATAATAAAATATAAGATAAAACAAAAATTAATACATCAAATTACACAAAACAAACAGAAGGAAAAGAACCCAAGAGAAGGCACAAAAATCAGAGAACCACTCATTCCTATATCCAGAATCACATAAAAACAATGGACTGGAAGCCATAATATATGTACAAACAGGTGCAGACCTATGCAGGCCCCCTGCATGCTGCCACAGGCTCTTTGAGTTCATATGAGCTTAGATCATGTTGATTTTGAGGGCTTGTGTTGGTATTCTCCTTCCCCTCTGGCTCTTAATGTTCTTCTGCCTTGTCTTCTACATAATTTGCCCTGAACCCTGATATGAGCATTTGATGGAGACATCCCATTTAGGGTTTTGTGTTCCAAGGTTAGAAACTCTCTGCATAATATCTGCATGTGGGATTCTGTATTTTTTTTTCCATTTGCTATAAGAATCCTGTCTAGTGCCTGCTGAGCAAGGCACTGAACTATGAATATAGCAGAATGTCAATAGGAGTTACATTATAGCTTTTTTTTTTTTTAATAAAAATGGTATTTAGTTTTCCTCATAGGTCCCTGGGTTATCTAGTCTTAAGTTCTTGGTTACCTACTCTGTTAGGTATAGGTTTCATCTCGTGGAGTGAGCCTTAAATCAAACAAATATTAGTTGGTTACTCCCACGGCTTTGTGCCATCGTTGGACTAGCATGTCTTGCCGACAGGACACCATTGTAAATGGCAGGGTTTGTGGCTAGGTTGGTATTTATATTTCACTTTTGGTAGTACACAGAGTACTTTCCTGTACCAAAGATGTTGGCATGAATGGGTGAAGACTTTATGTAAGTACTAGCTAGAGTTCGCTATGTTCAGTGAGTTGTGTAGGTCTTGCCTTCAGCAGTGGAGCCTTTCTATCAGTTTGTAGAAAGCAAGCTGTAGTCTTGGCAACAGCCTGGGTTGTTTGGAGATTCTTGTGGGACTCCTTTGGCAAACAGCTCAATCAGATGTAATCCAATCCCAGGTTTAGAAGTTTCACGGTGACAAAAGTTTTGACCAGTTAGAGCTCTCTCTTTTCCATCATTGGTGATTTCATTTAGATGGCCTTCATAAATATATATGCATATATATTATGCTTCCATGCTACCTCTCAGATGGCCCTTATTTTTTAGCTGTCTCTCTGTATTCCTTCCTTTGCTTCCCTCCCAACTCGGTCTTGCTGTACCACACCCCATCCATCCATCCATCCATCCATCCATCCATCCATCCTTAACTTATATTTCCCTTTCCTAACCTAATTGATCCCTGCCCCTCATCCTCCAGTACTTTACACTATACCTAGCCTTTGTGGTTCTGCTATAGCATGATAATTATTGACTTAACAGCTAATATCTATGTATCAGTGAATACATACCATATTTGTCTTTCTGGGTCTGGAGTATCTCACGCAGGATGATTTTTTTTTCCTAGTTCTACACATTTACCTGCAAATTTCATGACCTACCCCCTGCAAGTATCCATTCTTCTCTTGATAGATATCAAGGTTATTTCCAGTTTCTGGTTGTTATGAATAGAGCATCAAGGAACAAGATTTAACAAGTATCTCTGGTAGAATGAAGCATCCTTTGGTTTTGTGCCCAAGAGTGATATAGCTGGATCTTGAGGTCAGTTGATTTCCATCTTCCTGAGGAACTGCCACAGTGATCTCTATAGTGGCTCTATGAGTTTGCACTCCCACCCACAATTGGAGGTGTGTTCTCATTGCCACATCCTCACCCACATTAGCTGTCACTTGTGTTGTTTTTAGCTGACAGGTGTAAGAGAGAATCTTAAAGTATTTTTGATTTGCATTTCTCTGATGGCTAAGAATGTCAAATTTTTCTTTCAATGTTTCTCAGTCATTTGAATTTCCTATTTTAAGAATTATTTTTAGACTTGTACCACATTTTTTAAATGGCTTATTTGTTTGATTCCTAGTTTTTTGAGTTCTTTATATATTTTGGATATTAGGCCTCTATCTGATGTTTAGTTAATAAAAAATTGTTTCTAATTCTGTAGGCTGCCTCCTTGTCAGAATAACAATGTCCTTTACCCTACAGAACCGTCTAAGTTTAATGAGGTCTTATTTATTTTGTTGATCTTAATGTCTAGGCTGTCAGTGTTCTGTTCAGAAACTCTTACTTTGCCAATGTGGTCAAGACTCTTCCCCAGTTTCTTTTCTATCAGGTTCAGTGTATCTGGTTTTACTTTGAGCTCTTTGTTCTAGTTGGACTATTTAGATCTATTTGGAGTTTTGTGTAGGGGGAAAAGTATGGATCAGTTTGGATTTTCTTCTGCATATAGCCATAGCCATCCACTTTGACTAACACTATATATTTGTTGAAGATGCTGACTTTTTTCTAATGTGTATTTCTGGATTCTTTATCAAAAATCAGGTGTTTGTCCATGTTTGTGTGTATTTATGTCTAGGTCTTCAGTTTGATTCCATTTATCATTGTGTCTGTTTTTCTGCCAACACCATGCTGTTTTTATGACTATAGATCTGTAGTACAACTTGAAATCACTAATAGTGATATCTCCTGCATTTTTGTCTATTTGTTTTTAAATTCATGATTGTTTTAACTATCCTGGGGTGTTGTTTTGGTTTGGTTTGGTTTGATTTTGGTGTGTGTGTGTATGTGTGCTTCCATAGAAAATTGAACTTGTCCTTTCAAGATTTGTGAAGAATTTTGTTGGAATTTTGATGGGGATTGCATTGAATCTGTAGATTGCTTTTGGTAGGGTGGCTACTTGTACTATATTTATCCTATTGACCTATTGATCATAGGAGACCTTTCCATTTTATGCTATCTTCTTTCATTTCTTTTTTCAACATCTTGAAGTTCTTGCCATGCAAGTGTTTCACTTATTTGGTTAGAGTTACTCCAAGATCCTTTGTATTATTTGAGGCTTTTGTGAAGTGTTGTTTCCTGATGTCTTTCTCGGGCCATGTGTCATTTGTATGTAGGAGGGCTGCTGGTTTTTGTGAGTTAATTTTGTATGCAGCTACTTTGCTAAAAGTGTTTATCAGTCATAGGGCTTTCCTGGTGGACTTTGGGGGGTCACTTAAGTATATTATCATTTTACCTGTGAGTAGGTATACTTTTATCACTATTTCTTCCTTTCCAGTTTGTATCCCCCTTGGTATCCTTCAGTTGTCTATTGCTCTAGCTAAGACTCCAAGTCCCATATTGAATAGGTATGTATAGAGTGGACAACCTTGCCTCTTTCCTTGATCTTAATAAAATTGTATTTGAGTTTCTCTCCATTTAAGTTGATGTTATCTGTGTGCTTGGTGTTAATTGCCTTTATTGGGTTAATGTATTCCCCTCGTATCCCTATTTTCTCCAGAACTTTTATCAGAAAGGGGTATTGAATTTTGTCAAAGGCCTTTTCTTCATCTAATAAGATGATCATGTAATTTTTGTCTTTTGGTTTATTTATGTGGATAGATTACATTTATTGATTTATGTACGTTAAATCATCCCTGAGTCTCTAGAATGAAGCCTCCTTGATCAGTGTCGTTCCACATCTCTTCTGATTAGTTTTGGTTTGAAGCCTATTTTGCCAGATATTAAAATGGCTACACCTGCTTGCTTCATAGGACCATTTGCCTGGAATGTTTTTTCCCAACCTTTTACTTTGAGGTGATTCCTATCCTTGATGTTAAGGTGTGTTTCTTGGATCTGACTAACAGAAGGATGGATTCAGTTTTCGAATCTATTTAGTTAGCCTGTACCTTTTTATCGGGGAATTGAGACCATTCATGTTTAGAGATGCTGATAATCACTGTTCATTGGTTACATTGTGGTAGAGGGGTGTGTGTGTATGTTCCTGTGTGTGCACACATATCCCCTCTTGATTTGTTGTTCTGAAATTATTTATTCTTGTGTTTTCTTGGGTGTGGTTAACTTCTTTAGGTTGGAGTTTTCCTTCTAGTGCCTTCTGTAGGACTGGATTTATAGATGGATATTGATTAAATTTGGTTTTAACATGGAAAATGTTACTTTCTCAGTCTGTTGTGAATGAAAGTTTTTCTGGTTATAGTAGTCTGTGCTGGCATCTGTAGTCTGTAGCACATCTGTCCAGACCCTTCTGGCTTTTAGAGAAGTTAGGTGTAATTCCTATAGGTCTGCCTTAATATGTTAATTGGTCATTTCCCTTGCATCTTTCAATATTCTTTTTTTTTTTTTTTTTTTTTTTTTTTTTTTTGAGATAGGGTTTCTCTGTATAGCCCTGGCTGTCCTGAAACTCATTCTGTAGACCAGGCTGGCCTCGAACTCAGAAATCTTCCTGCCTCTGCCTCCCAAGTGCTGAATATTTTTTTTTTGTTCTGTACATTTAGTGCTATTAATCCTAAGTGCTGAGGGAACTCTCTTTTCTAGTCCAGTTTATTTGGTGTTTTGTATGCTTCTTGTACCTTGATAAATATCTCATTGTTTAGGTTTGGGAAATTTTCTTAGGTGATTTTGTTGAAAACATTTTATGTACCTTCAACCTGGCTTTCTTTCCCTTTCTGTATTCCTATTATTAGGTTTTATAGTGTCCTAGATTTCCTTAATGTTTTATACCAAGAGAGTTTTATATTAAGCTTTTTCTTGACTGAGGTACCCATTTCTTCCGTTGTGTCTGCAGCACCTGAGGTTCTGACAGAAGTCTCTGAGACTCTGTTGACTGGGCTATCCTCTGAGATGGCGGAATTCCTAAAGTTCTCTCAGTTGGCTTCATTTTGTTTGGTTGGTTTTTTTTGTTTGTTTGGTTGGTTTTTTATAAATTTGATTTACAATTTCAATTCTTGAGCTGTTTTATTCATTTCCTTATTTGTGATTTCATAAATTTCTGTACAGGATTTATTCATTTCCTCTTTAACAGCCTCTATCATATTCATTAATGCTATTTTAAGGTCTTTTTCTTAGACTGTAGCTATATTGGAATACTTATTAGCCTGTTGTGGTAAGCTTGCTGGGCTCTAGTAGAGTCATTGCATGGTTTATTGATTATGTTTTTACATTGGAGTGTAGGCCTCTGGGTTTGGCAAAATTGTAATTCTACATGGTGCTATCTGGCATCCTTTCTTCCTTTTCTTCCTTCTTTCTTTCTTTTTCCTTTTTTTTTTTTTTTTTTTTTTTTTTTTTTTTTTTTTTAATTTGAGTGGTTGTTTTGCTTTTTGGTTTCTGTTGCCCTCTCTGATTTTTAGGAGATTTGTGGTATTTTCGTGTGAGCTGTTAAAAAAAATTCTTCTCGCCGGGCGGTGGTGGTGCATGTCTTTAATCCCAGCACTTGGGAGGCGGAGGCAGGCGGATTTCTGAGTTCGAGGCCAGCCTGGTCTACAGAGTGAGTTCCAGGACAGCCCGGGCTATACAGAGAAACCCTGTCTCGGAAACCAAAAAAAGAAAAAAGAAAAAAAAATTCTTCTCCAATCCTGAGATATGTGACCACTGAAGGTTCCAGGTAAAAAGTGTTTCTAAAGTACTGGGCTCTGACACTTAGAAATGGGAATGGGCTTGGAGGGGCAAGGCTGAGGAAGTCCATTACAGGTAGGAAAGCAGAGTATTGTAGTAGGATCTGCTTTGTCTGTGGAATGGAGTCAGACAGTAACAAGGTCTGTTGGAGAGTTGGGAATGAGACTAAGGGATTGGATTTAGAGAAATGAAGCGAGAGGTAAAGACCTTCAGTTAGCCTCTTGCTTCATGGCCAAAGTGGGTTCCCAATGAATGTCTGTTAGAGTTGTGTCTGGGATAAGCAATGAGTGGAAAATAAGTTTGGAGGGGAATATCTGTGTGCCCCACTGGAGATGGGGACAGAAAGGAAGAGGGTGCTACAGCAGGTGCTATGGTGAAGAACTGGGGATTACACTAAGATTAGATTTGGGAGGGTAGAGAGAAAGGTGAGTATCTGTAATTATCCTGTCTACCCCCCTAACTAGGGTGGCTTGTGGAATCCTAGGAAATGCCTCCAGGACTTAGGGGCCTGGATAAAGCACCGGGTGGAGGGAGAGATGTTAAGAGTGGAAGGTCTGTCTGCTACACTGGAGATGGGGGAGGGGAGATACAGTGGGTGGTCTACAGAGCTGGGGATGAGTCTCAGCTGTTGGATTTGGAAACTAGAGGGACAAGTAAAGATCTGCCATTAGTCTACTCTTTTCTCTGGCAGGAATGGCCTGCAGGTTCCTGGTTATATGTTTCTTACTAAGTGTGTTTGATTTTCATTTCAACAGCTCCATCCGAAGGATATCCTAATTGTTTATATCATAGTAACATTACTATCTTGAATTCAAACTGATAGGCTTTTTCTTACAAGTGCCAAAATTATGATAATTTGTAAGGTTCCCTTAATGTTTCTTTTTAATTATTTCCATATGCCTGTGTAAGGGTACCTGGGAGTAAATTGCATATGCCACTGCATACATGGGAAGGTGAAAGGATAATTTGAGGTAAAAGTCTTCCCTTTTCACCTCTTTTGAGACTGGATCTCTTTGTTTTCTGCTGCTGCATTAGCTAAGTGAGCTGGACCATGAGCTTCAAAGGATTCTCTTGTCTTTGCCTCCCATCATACTGTAGGAATACTGAAATTATAGACATGCAACTTTCTTTAGGTTCTGAAGATTCAGGCTTAGCTCCTCATGCTTTGTGTACCAAGTGCTTTATTTAGTGAGCCACCTCTCCAGCCTACATCCTTTTAAGTTAACATATAACATACTGCCTTTTATCATGTCAATTTTATGCATTGTATCATGCATTATACTTTGCTTATATCCAGGAATTCCCACTACAGGAGAAATCCTGTAGGAGTTTTGGAAATTGAGTACCTATATTATTTCTGGATTAGATTATATTCAGCTGTTACAACATGCTTATAAATGTTTAAGGAATCACCATCATATTTTGTTATGAATTATTCTAAAGAACAAAAATTTATTTTCAAATTGTAAAGACTTATTTTTAATGATAAAATCTTGTGTTTATCAAGGTTAAGTTAGCATATTTTAGGGGGCCTTGTATATTATCAGTACAACATTCCTGGAAGAGTTTATTAGTAAATGTTAAAAGTTTAAAAGATGGTATTTATATAGTAATAACTTTTTTAGGGTTTTTAGAAAATAATCAAATTTGCAGGTGTGTATATATACACACACACACACACATATGTTATAGGCTTTTAAGGATAGTTTTACTACAATAGCAGGCTGTTAAATAATTTTATACTAGTAATTGAAATATATTCAGTTATTAAGAGTTATGTTGAATAAATTAACATGAATGGATTGTTGGGTTGAAGAAAATAAAATTGCTGCTTATGTGTTATGTATGTGTTTTATTTCATGTTCCTTCGACAAAAGCAATTTAAGGAAGAAAACTTGTTTGGCTCAGAACTCTAGGTTATTGTCCATTATTATGAGAAATGGAGCAACTTCATAGCACATATACAATCATGAGACGAGAACAGTGGGCTTATGCATGCATGCATGCTTAAACTAAGCTTCCTGGCTCCACTCTTATGCTGTTCCAAATCCCCTGTGTAGATGGTGTCAGCCACAGTAGGTAGATCTTCCTACTTTAATAGTCAAGATAATCTCACACAGACATGACCATAGGCCAGCCTAACCTAGATACTCCCTCATTAAGATTTCCTTTCCTGGGGGCTGGAGAGATGGCTCAGCAGTTAAGAGCACTCACTGACTGCTCTTCCAGAGGTCCTGAGGTCAAATCCCAGCATCTACGTGGTGACTCACAACCATCTGTAATGAGATTGGATGCCCTCTTCTGGTGTATCTGAAGACAGTTACATTGTACTTACATATAAATAACTAAATCTTTTTTAAAAAGAGATTTTCTTTCCTGATAATCCTAGATTTAAAATTAAACATCTCAAAATATAGCTATACTGATGTAGTTTTGGTAGAAAGGATGAAAGGTTTTTATATATTTTTAATAGGATAATTGTATTTATTCTTTCACAGTTCATACATGTAAGCAAAGTATCTTGATCAAAGTGCACTCTCAGCTCACCTCTCCCAACTTCCTCAGGTACCACCAAAATATTTCCTTCCCTTACTTTTCATAGCCTCTAACTTTTCAAAATATATATAGAACACGCTGAGGTCTGTTGGAATGTCAGCTGATCTGGCTGATTTGACACTGTGTAGGTAACTAGCTGCTGTTTATGAGTACGGTAGACACGCATGTACAAAAGACAGTATTTCACAGCACTCTTCCCCATTTTCTGTCCCATAATTTTTTCCACCCCATCTTCTATAGCCTCAGGGGAGGGGAGTTGATATAGATGTCTCATTTAGGGCTGAGCACCCAGTAGTCACTTATTCCAAGCACTTTGATTAACTTTTGACCACTGTATTAAAGTGTAGAGTAAAGCTTCCTTGGCCAAGTTGAGGGTATCACAAATCTGTGTATAAAAGAAGCAAATATTTAGAATGCAATTTGACAAGACATCCTTGTAACAAGATAGCGGTAATAGGTACCTCTCTAGAACCTAGGACCTGTCAAGTTTACAATACCAGGCACAAATTCCTTCTTTCAGAGAAGACTTTGAAATCCAACTAAAAGGTAGCTGGTTACCCAAACATTAGTGCATTTTGCATCAGTAGATATATCTTGCCTGGTAGGTCGGTATTGTAGCTTGTGAAGTTTGCTGGCAATACCATTGATGGCTTTTCTCTCCCAATGGCCTGTACAGCACTTTCCAGCAGTATGAAAACTAGCCAACAGGGAAAGAATTTTTGGGTCAGGTCCAACTTGATTTCTGTATGTTTTAAAATCAAAGTGTGTTGAATTTTCAATAGTAGATTTTTAAAAGTATGTCTATTTTTTTTTGAAAATATACAAGGAGGAAGGGATACCAAAACAGTAATTATTTTTTGAATGTAGATTATGAGTGATTTTATTTATTTTCTTTACTGAAAATATATATTGCTATTCCCTTACTGTTTCTAGTCCTTACTAGCTAACTTTTAATAGCTGTGTTTGAGTTTTTTTCATTCTAGTAGATCTGTACTGGTGTCTTGTTTTATCAGTGTATAGATCCCTAATGACATTTGATATTGACCATCTTGTCACACACATATTTGAATCTTTATATCTTCTGGGTGGGATGTGTTTGGATTGATCTTGGTATTCAGATAGTGATAGAACCAGAATTAGGAAGTATTTCTTTTGTTTCAGATTTCTAGAATGAATGAACCATATGGGCTGGTGTTTTCTGTTTGTCAGATGTTTGTCTACTTCTTGACCTATTTTTAATAGCTCCAGCCTCCCTGAGGTTATTGTTGTTTTTGTCTGGGCTTTGGTTGCCTTGCTGTTAGAGGAGTTGAACATTCCCTCTAAGTTATCAAATTTCTGAGCATAATGTTATTTGTAACATTCCTTTATTCTTCCAATGTCTCTAACTTCAGAAATGACTAGCCCATCTGTTCTGACACTTGATTTTTTCCCCTCTTTTTTTCCTAATTAGCCTAGCTAGAGATTTATGGATTATATTATCTTTTCAGAGTACCAGCTGATCTTAATTTTTAGAAATGCCTATACTACAAACTGGGAGGATATATAGCAAATGTTGCTATAGTGCAGTTTTGATAGTAGATGAAATTTTTTCCCTTTGTACTTTAATTCTTTCTTCAACTTTTTATACACTATGTTGTGGTCATATTCTTTTCCCTCTCCCAACTTCTCCCAGATTCACCCTCAACTTCATAATATTTCTCTGAGAAAAACAAAATAAACCTAAAACCAGAACCAAAAAAAAAAAAAAAAAAAAAAAAAAAAAAAAAAAAAAAAAAAAAAAAAAAAAAAAAAAAAAAAAAGGCAGAAAAAAAATAAAACAAACACAGCAGGGAGTCTCTTTGTGTAGTTACTAAAATGTTTCATAATAAAAATTGGTATATGCATCTAAAACTGTTTGTGCTTGTGTGTTTGTGTACATGCATGGACCTGTGTATGAGCTTGCACAGGTGTGTGTGTGTGTATGATTGTGTGTGTTACAGGATTCAGACCCATCCACTGAGCTGTAGCCCTAGTGTTATTTTGTATCTGCATTGTCTTTGTTCAGTATGTTTCTCAGAAGTCAGTAAACTTAAACCCATTGTTCAATGAGCAACACAAAATAAAATCTAGGTTTTTATTTTACACTGAAATTTGTCTTTGGATCTATAAATTTATATTCTGTGAATAAACTATACTAAAAATAATAAAGTATTCAAAGTAAATGAAAGTTGTATCTTTTAAAATTTTTTTATATTAACTTATCCTACAGCTTGAAGATGCAAGTATTACTCTCTTCAAGTTCCCAAGAAGAGACTGAAGCCTGAAAAATAATACTTGCTTATGCCACCTCTACTATGTAGAATGTCCCTGCACCTATATCAGCTTTTAAAATCAATTTTTATTGCCTTTTATTTGTAAGCATATTTAATTTTTTAGTATTTTTGATGGGGTCTTAGTGTAACCCTGGCTAGCTTAGAATTCCCTGTGTAAAGTAAGCCAGCCTTGGACTTCTGTCAGCCTGCCTCAGCCTCCTGAGTACCCAGATTACAAGTGTATGCTATCATATCTATTTCAGTAAAGGTACACTATTTAAATATTTTTGAACCTTGGCTTTTATTTTACAATTGATAATTGTAAATTGAAATTGAAACTCATTGAATTCATATATTTATTAAATTTTTAATATTTTTTTATGTATTAAGAAACACCTATATGTGTTTTGCCTGCATTCATGTCTGCACCATGTGCACAGAAGGCCAGAAAATGCATCAGATCCCTGGGAACTGGAGTCACAGATAGTTGTGAGCCACCGTATTGGTGCTGGGTATTTAGTAGGTAGATCCTCTGGTAGCACAGCCAGTGCTCGTAACCACTGAAACATCCCTCTGAACCCCTTACAACCAATTTTGTGGGTGGTTTTTTTTTGGTTGGTTTGTTTGTTTGTTTAATCCTAAATCTGTTGGCCATTTTTCAGTGTTATATTTTTCTCATAAAGCCATGATAAAAATAAAAATCAGGATTCCTTGACTCTTCAAAACTGTTCTCTTTGATGTAAGTCATGTGTTGCAGCACTAATTTTCTATAAATAAGTAGCTCTGAAATCTGTGACTACTTAGGAGTGATGTAAGGAAACTACACAGCAGTCTGTATATAAGTCCCAGGGTTGCATTAAGTTCCTCTGGTGGACAGTGAAATGTCAGGGTAGCTGGGTGAGCCCTGGGTGCCAAGCAGATCTGTAATACTAGCAGTGGGAAGAGAGAAGGATCTCTCCAAATCCTAAGCTATCCTGGTCTACATAGTGAGTTCCAAGCCACCTAGACCCTACAAATATGATCCTGCTTCAAATGGGGCTGGATTATACTTTTTGTTTCAAAGCCTCAGCAATGAATAATATACACATCTTTAGTCCAGGATCAAAACAACTAAAGTTCTGTAAGGACTCAGTTTTCCCCCCAAGTTTCTGGAGTGAGTGAGTATGTGTGTGTGTGTGTGTGTGTGTGTGTGTGTGTGTGTGTGTGTGTGTGTACATGTACATACGGGGAAAGGATAACTTTCAGGGGCATCAGTTCTTTCCCTTTTGCAGCAGTCTCTCTTGTTTGTACTGCTGCTCTTCATCCTTCAGGCCAGCTGGCCACAAGCTTGCAAGTGATTCTCCTGTCTCTGCCTCTCATCTCACTATAGGATTACAAGTTCGTGCCACCACATAGATAGACTTTTAAATGTGGTTTCTGGGGATCAAACATGAGGTGTGAGATGTGCCTTAATCCTGTGAGCCATCATCTCTCAGGCCCAGAAGGAATTATTTTTAATTTTTAGATTATTTACAGATTTTGTATGTCAAGTTGTCTGTAGAAAAGTGAGCATATATTCTTAAGCAGACATTTAATCTTCTACAGAGTAACATTATCAAATACATGTTTGATGGTACAAAAATTTAGAAAAATCAGCATTTTGTAATTCTGTGTTGTATGGCGTTGGGGTTTGTAACATTTTTGTCTGTCTGAAAATTAGATAATAAAATCCACATTGCATGCATAAGCTGATTAAAACAAAACTCTGTGTCCTGAAAAGTCATAGCTATTAAATGTGTTTCCAGTCCAGATCTTCAGTCTTCAAATATCTTTACATTACCATGTTCTGGGTCTTATGTTCCCATTTATTGCTCTTTGCAAATGTATGTAAGTATTAATACTGTTTTTGTGCTACTGGCAAGGTCTTTCTACTCATTTTTATGATCTTCCACTCTGTTTAAATTAATTTTGTAGTGTGTGTGTGTGTGTATGTACATGTATGTACCGGGAACGGATAACTTTCAGGAGCATCACAGTTCTTTCCCTTTTTGCAGCAGTTTCTCGTAATGTAGAAAGGGACTATAAGAGTGACCTTAATCAGTATAATTGTTGATTATCATACCAGGAACAGTATACTTTATTTTCTGTGTCATTTAGAAGAGATACATCTTCAGCTCTATTGAGCTTTTTACAAGAATTTCTGTAGCACACTGATGGTTTTCCAATTAGCCATTGTATAGCTGTCTCAGAGAGTAAAGGCTTCATGTGTAAAGTTCTCATGCAGGTTTATTTAGGAAAAAAAAATTGGAAGGACATTCTGTTATCAATGATTTTAAAACTCACTCCATCTACTAAATGTAAATAGAATGACAGTGTCACCATACCTTCTTAACATGTCCTTAGCAGATAAGTGTTTTTACATTCCAGAAACTTTTTCAATATATTAGAACTGTTGGATTGTAAAGAGTAGCATTGAAAAAAAATCCATTTTAAATGTTTTATTTAAACATGTCCCATAGGTCATATATCATAGATGTATATAATGATGTTTTCTGATTATATTACTCTTGCCTATATTATCTTCACTTAATCCCCCTCCCAAGTCTGCCCAAGTCTTTTTCCTAAGGTTTTTTTTTTCTTTTCTTGTGCCCCCTCTACATTTAATTAGAGTTGCTTGCATGAGTTTGTGTTATTTATTTGGGCAAAGATAACCAGTGACTATGTTACTGTGGGTAGGACTTTCTCAGCCAGTACCCACTAAGTGCCTTTAACTCTTCATGGACGGATGGGGCCTAATGAGCCCCCTCTGCATTTATGATGTAATGTGGAAAAGTCCTGTCTTCTGCAGGTCACCACTGCCTCTGAGTTCATAGGCCCAATAGCCTATGTCTGGTCCAGAAGATAACACCTCTCTCCATGCCCCAGCTCTTAAATTCTCTTTCTTCTTCCAAGATGCTTCCTGAGTCTCAGAGTATAGAATGTGATAGAGATGTCCCAGAGGGCTGAGCATTCAACAGTCATTTGTTCTCGGCACTTTTTGCCCAATATTTAGTCTCTGTGTTAACTGTCAACACTAAACAGGAATTTCTCTGACCAAGGCTGAGAGCAGCACTAGTCTGTACACAGTTTGTATTGAATGACATAACCTATTTATTTACTCCTTCTCATTTTCTTTTGTAACCAAGCTTTTGGAAATGAAAAAGTGTGACCTTATTTTTGATCTACAGATTGGATTGTTCCTTGATTTTGTAAACATAATTCTATTTTCCCAAGTCTAGGCATTCTCAACACCTTTGGTGCTTTCTTCTGTTTCTCTATATTTTCTTTGATATTGTACAAAATTTATTCCTTTCTTTTCTTAGATGTACTCCTTTGGTCTCACTGTCATAATGAAAATAAAAGGGAAATTAATAAATAGTAATCATTAAATCTTTGAGGTGATTAGATGATACTTAACTATATTGTTAGAAAATTATTATTCTATAACCAGCTCATTATTCTTGGTATTTTGTCTCCGTATGGCCTATTCTGTTTTATTTTTCTAGATATCAAGAGGTTAATTTGAAATGTAGACTTTCTTCCATTATTGTTAGTAGTTAGGTTTTATTTTTGTTTTTTCGTTTTCCCTTTTCCATTGCTGTGGAAGATGGTGATTTTGCTGGTTTTAATAAAGTTAGTATATTTAATGAATATTTTCCTTCTTTTAAAGACTGTGAACCAGAAGAGCTGACTGACTGGTCTATGGATGAAAAATGTTCATTTTGTAACCTACAGAGAGAAGCAGTCAGTGTAAGTTTTAGTGCCATGAAGTTATTTTTAAAATAATTACACAATTGTAACACAGTTCTT
>NW_022196905.1:39672899-39707224 GCF_008632895.1 Mastomys coucha | reverse complement strand
TTTTTAAACTTAAGTTGTTTGGATAATTTGTGACTCAGTGAAACTTTAAATACTTCATTTTGTTGAATGAAAAGATTATGTCCAACATTTAGTTTAGTTTTTTATTAAAAAAATCATTTTTTTCTTTTTCTTCTCTTCTATCTTCCTTTTTTGTTTGTTTGTTTGTTTGTTTGTTTTTGGTTTGGTTTTCTTCCATATTTATTTTTTATTACTTTATAATTCATGAGGTCAGGTTGATATTTAAGTATCCAAGGGTGAGCTTGGAGACATAGCTTATATAAGAACACTCTGCAATCTTGTTTTTTAGCAGTTGGTAGTAAGGGGATAATATGCTACTGTCTATATGTTTATAACCATTTCACTACTTTTAAAGTCTTTGGCTATCAGAAACATTTCCTGTTTTAATAATGAAATATATGCCTACTGTCTTAAAGGACATAGATGTGTGTAACCATCTATGTCCTTGTGTGGTAAGAAATCCTGATTCCTTATCTGTTATGATGAGCCAAGCTTAGAAGAATTTGAAAATCTTTTAAGTTCCTCTGCTTTGCTAAGCTTCACTGGCATGCATATAGTAAACTTTTCAGCAGTGCCTGCCCACCCCCACTCCCAACCCCAGACACACACATATTTTTTTCACAGTTTTGGTAAGGAATAAGGTTATTTTGTCCTCTATTAGAAGTACATTTCCCCCTGAATTCTATCACAGATTTTATAGTCTTTTGATATAATTTGGGATTTTAAGAAAGGCGGAGCAACTGAACATTAAAACTATTTTTATATATTAAATAGAGCTCAGGTTTAAATGAAAAATAATTAGGTATGCTACTTTCTTATAATTTTAGGATTGTATACCATCTCTTGATTCTTCACAGTCAACGCCAACAGAGGAGCTATCATCTCAGGGCCAGTCCCACACTGATAAGATTGAATGCCAAGCAGAAAATTACCTAAATGCACTCTTTCGAAAGAAAGGTAATACTGGCATGCTTTTTCATTTAAAGTTTGCAATGTTTACATTTTTCTCATGGGAAAATTTTTTTTTTGTATGTCAGTCCCTACTTTATTGTTAACTATTTCCTTCTTTGTCTTACTAGAGCCAATAAGATTATTAGCTCTCTAGTGCTAGCCATTTGTTCTCAAACTTCTTCATGGGCACCTCTTAAAATATTTTTGTGCTTCTCACTTTCATTATTTTGTTGCTATTCTCAAGTCATTAAAAAGTGCTGGATGATGAAGAAGCTATAGATAGGTTATATTGCAGGCCTATCCCTGGTAATGTATTTCTTACATCATTTCCCAGCTGGTATACCGTTTAAGTATTTGTCAGCTTGAGTATGCATGCTTGACATTAAAAAAAGTCTGTTCTGTATTTGTCTCTCTCTGGCATCTTTCAACCAAATGGGTCCTGTTTCTCTTATTCCTCTACTTGTTACATATCTATAAGGAAAAAGTAGTTTTTATATTTAAACTGCTTGGGAAGATTATAGTCTCTAGCTTTTACCTAACCATTCCCGTGGTTGTAGGTTGTCTGTCCTTAAGCCCCATATGAGTGTTAGGAGGAAGGAACGTGCGGGCTTGGGTAGAGTGTGGTTAGCGTCTTTATCTTCAACTTGTAGAGATTGAGAAAGCACTTCTGTATTCTTCTTAGTTTGGTATTCTATTCCACTGCTCTTTAAAATTGGGTTCTAGTATATATTTTCTGCTAAATTGATAACTTCATATTTTAACAGTATTAAACAGTAATATTAAAAGTACTATTCACTTTTGAATCTTTCATTTAATTATTAACTTTTGAAGTTCTTTGTGTTCAGTTATGAGAATCCTTATTACAAAAATCACTACTATAACTAAAAGACCTAAAGAACTACATTTAAAAAAAAATTGAAGTAATTTAAAATAAAATAAAAGCCTTTCCCTGTGTGTTACTGAAATAGTGTTGGAGAATTTATGTTATCTTTAAAAAGTATATTTCTTCACAGTTTTTAGGAAGCTAATGTTACAGTACCTTATTTTCTTTTAAGATTTATAACATGCTAATTTAGAAAAGTTATTCTGCTAGTGTGTTTACAATACTTAAATGTTAGACCTGTATCACTAAGAATTAAAATTAACACACATGCAGTATAATTTTGTTTACTTTGGAATTCACTATTCCTTATTCTTCCCTTTGAGACATTTATATTGATACTAAGTAAAATTGTCAATATGAGTAACTTTCAGTTTTTTTATAACATGGAGTTAGCCTATTCTCCATTGCTTTTTTAAAGAGTACACAGTAAAAAACTTGGTACTATTTCAGCTGATTCAAGCAGCTGGGCCTCCAAGAGGTCCCTACCAATAGCTGGCTGAGTGTTGCTGGATACCGAGTGACCTCTCAGTTTGGAATTTCTTAGTTTTCTTCAAGACCTTTTGAAAATTGTGGAGATTTTAAATGAAAGAGTCTTATTAGTATAGCACTTTTGCCTTATATCAGCTCTTATGTTTGGTAATTCCTTTCTTTGTGTAATACATCACCATTTTCTGAATTTACCTAGGGTTTTATTGTCATCATTGCTGTTTTATTATTTTCCTTCAATAGAGCCATTTTAGAAATTTCCAGTATGGTTTAACCAAAATGAGGTCAGGAAATAATACCTTTTTTAAGGGTATTAACACTTGTTAGCTAATTAGTTTGTCACTTTTGAAAAAATATAATTAACTATACTTTGTGATAATAGACAATAAATGTGTTTTAAAAGACAGGAAATACATGGGTGTTTAGAGTAGCAACTAAGATGTTGATGAAGCTTTTGTTTTCTGAAATTTTCCTTAACTTGATCATTTTTAAATATTCTGGATATTGACAGTAGTAGTATTGATACTTTTCCACTTACTGTGAGCAACAAGTTTTATATTGATCATTTTATTGAAATGTAAAGTAAAATGTTAATGTTCTATTTAAACTTATTTATTGTGTTTCTTAGAATTTTCAGGGTTATGTTAATGATAAATATATAACTATTAATATTAATAATGTAATGGATTAATAATGTCATCAAATAAGATTGAACATTAAAGCCTTTTATGCCTGTGTTAGTTACTTTTTTCATTTCACTGATAGAACTACTTGAGAGGGAAGGTTTATTTGATTCACTGTTTCAGAAGGTTTCCGTCCTTCATGGTAGGGAAAACATGAAGGCTGAAGCAATTTGAGTTTTCAGAGTTCTGCATAGGAAAATGAGATACAGCTCCTTATAGCAGCCAGGCAAAGAAGCAGAGTGGGAACCTTAATTCTGGTACCATCAATGCTAGTCCTCAAGCAAGAAGCTTTCAGGTTAGAACCTCGGATCAGATCCTCTGGTCCTGTGTCCAAAGTACATGGTGTTCTTAGCAATAGGGATATAGTTGAACCTTTTGGAGGCAACCATGGATAACAGCAATAGCCTATGTTTTGGGATTCTCTTAGATAGCCCTGACCAACAACCCAAAGGGGGCTTCTCATTTCTGGTGTTAGGGGTTCTGTTAGTCTGTGACTTAATGGTGGCACTGTCAGTTCAGATAAAAAGTTCATTTAAACTGTGTATGTATATCTTTACACAGATACAAGGATAATGTATAAACTTAGGATTCCTTGTGATTTCTCTTTTCTGAAACATTTACTGTTGTTTTACCTCCCCCTCCTTCTTCTATTAGTTTTTCTTCTCCCTAATTAAAGCTTCTTCTGAGAAAATATTTCTTGAATGAATGAGTTATTAATAAAATAAATATTGTTCAGTTATCTAAGTTTCCCTAGGTATTTAGTGGTATTGGTGCTTCATTTGTTTTATTTAAAGAAGTATTTAGTGCCTATATATAGTATGAATATCAACCCATGGTTTCATTATGGTTTGTTTTTGTAGTGCTAGTATACAGGCCCAAGGCCCTACCTAGGCTAGGCAGGTAGTCTACCAATGAACTATATCCCTAACTCTTAGTCAGTTTGTTTGTTTTTTCTTTTTCTTTTTAGTTTTTAGATTATATTTTAAAATAATGTATATATGTGTGTGTGTGTGTGTGTGTGTGTGTGTATCCACATATATGCATGTATTGAGATTTTTTATGTACATAAAGATAATCCTGTAGATACAAATGGCCTTGTCAAATGAATGTTATCATATAAACTAAATTATATCTTAGATTTAGATTCTCTGATCACCTAAAGTATTAAGTTTGCCTAAATTAGACAAAATATGTATATATTAGCTGAATCATATTGGTAGATGTGTAATAAAATGAAAATATCTCTCATCAAACTTTTTCCTGTTTTACTTTTATTACACACATCCTTAGAACCACTTAACTATTATTCTGGTATGGCATATAGTCCTTAAAAAAAAAATTTAACGATGGATTTGATTGGTTGGTTGAAAGTTCTACTAATTAACGCATTCCCCTTAAACTTGATAATAGCCACATTTTACATGTCAAGTTTCCAATTTATATATAATTTATATATATAATATATAATTCCAATTTATATATAAACACTTTATTTATTTAATGTCTTTTTTTAAAAAAAAAATGTGCATGCACTAGCCAGGGGTTGGTGATGCAGCTTTAGTCCCAGCACATGGGAAACAGAAGCAGGTGATTTTTCTGAGTTTGAGGCCAGCCTAGTCTACAGAGCAAGTTCCAGGACAGCCAGGGCTACAAAGGGAAACCCTGTTAAAAAAAACAAATCAAAAATATATGGGCAGTATGTTGTCATCTATGGCATTTGCAGTAATGTGACACAAAGCTTTAGGACATCACATGCAGCACTGTAATGTAGGACTATTAGGTCAGACTTAGAAAGGAGAATTATGATCAGAAGTCACATGCTAAACTAGGCATATAAAGACCCCGAGCCCTCAACCCCACATGGGGTACAGTTACTTGAAGAACACTTGGAGTATGTGGTCCACCCCAGGGAAGAGTGCACCAATTAGTTGTACAGTGCTCAAATGGTTAGCCCTGAAAACATGCAGATGCCAGATGTGAATCTAATGGAAATAGAAAACAGAATTAGAGATTTATGCAAATGCATCACATAAAAGCCAGACAGTGGTCAATGGCCATCAATAAGAATGTTGTTCATGAGTAATAGGTCTTTTATATAGAATACAGGATTCTTAGAATGATGATAAAATGAAAGGGTCTAATTATCAGGAAAACAATCTATAAAGTCATGCAGGATGCAGGGAATAAAGGAATATGGAATGCAGATATTTTACACAAAAGTAACTTTATATCAGAAATGGACAATTTTCAAGAATTTGGAAAGTAAAACTCTTCTCCAAGCTATAAAGGCTGTAGCATCCTTCAAAGGGAAGGCTTTATGATCTGTAGCTTGCAGCCAGGCTGGTTGGCCTGTGATTGGCAGGGACTCGGACTTTGAATCTGAATTTGGTGAGTTGCTTAACTAACAGTGTTTCAAATTCCTAAAAATGAAGAGAGAAACAGAGTGAGAAAGTAAACGATCCAGTGATACAAAGAGACAGTTCATTGGCCTCATCACTTGAACTGTGGAAGTAGGTCTGTGAACTGGGCTTTAGCAAGGTAGAGTTGTCCATGGAGAACATTGAAACCATCTCAAATATCCTCACTTCTGATGGGAAAGTGGAGATGACTCATCACTGTGAAGTATGGCACTGCCGGCAGTGTAGAACTACACATGAAACTGTACAGGGCAGTCCACCCAACCCTCCTACCTACAGGCTTGGCGCAGGCACCCTGTGCACTCTGTCCAGTTTTTGATGACTGCCATGAAGGTAGTGAGCTTTCACCATGTAATTACATCTGTATGACAGGGTGGCTCAAATTTTAATAAAGAGCTGAAAGTTTTGCTTACATTTGGCAAGTGGAATTACTGAAGAGCAAATAATGATGGAACATCAAATTTCTTTGAAAGCATTATTTACACTGATAGAGATAGATACTGACTCACTGCTATGAAAACATTTACTTAAGCCAACACAAAGCAAGTTAACTTTAATGGGTAAATTATTCTTCAGTAAAAAAAAAAAATCACTTGAAGCACTAGAAGTCCACAACTTTTGATAGCTCAGGGAGAAAGAAGCCAATAAAGAATGCTGCTTTACTGACCCCACTCCAAGTGCTATTTTCTAGGAAATAGTTTCAGATCAGTGGTATCCCATCCCAAGGGATCTTGTCTTTCATTATTAAAGATGTACATTTTACTTCTGGCTTAATTGTATTATTTGCCAGAATTTTTTCCCAGATTTTTTTTCTATTTCTACCATGTGATCCTCCCAACTACCAGCACCAAATCCAAATGTTGTAATCTAAATCCTATGTGGAGTGAGATAAGTAGGACCTTTGGTGGCAGATGAGGTGATAGATCCTGCATATAGAGTCTTCATGAGTAGAATTTAGGGCCTGCAAAGAAGAGACCCAAAGTTTTCTGTTGCCTGTCTGTCATGTGTAAGAACACAGGGAAAAAAGTATGAAGAAGTGTACCCTCATCAGACAGTAATCTACCAGCAACATGGATTTCCCAGCTTCTAGAAACTTGATAAACCATCAATCTACAGTGTCCTATTAAAGCAGATATAAGGACTTGACAGTATCTAATCTTTTAACTAAAATTGAAGTAAAACAAGATGGGTGTGGTGGTGTACTCCTTTAATGCCTACACTTGGGAGGCAGAGGTGGCAGATTTCAGTAAGTTCAAGGCCAGCCTAATCTCCATAGTTAGTACCAGGACAGCTGTCTAAAATATAAAAATAGATCATTGCCCTTCATTCATTCTCTGCAGTATGGGAAATAGGTGTTTCTTACCCTGTTTTATAGTGGTCTCCTTGTTTTTTTATCCTTTTCTAAAAATCATGTCTAAGTAGGCCTGTCTAAGTAGAAAGCCATCACTGTGCAGTTTGCCAGTCTCAGTCATCAGGCATTTGAAAACTAAGTTAATTTGCATGTTGTGTACAGAAGATAGCCATGTGCCTTTTAAGGATCTCAGCAACTGGGTTTTACGTTTTGTTTTTGTTTTAAGACAAGGTTTCTCTCTTTTGTCCTATCTACATGGAACTCACCCTGTAGACCATGCTATATTTGAACTCAGAGATCCACTTCTCTGGTGCTGGGATTAAAAACCTTCTCCACTATGCCCAGCTCACTTTGTGTCTTAAGTTTCTTTGTGTCAGCAGTGGCCAACTCCCACTGCACTTCTCTTTGGGGTTCAACTCAGCTCTACCACCATTTGGCAATGTTCTATGTGAACACCATTGGAAGAGTTACCTAGAGATAAATGAGCCCAGTAAAATCAAACTTGCAAGCTCATTTTTATTACATGAATTTTGTGGCCAGCTATAGAATTAGCATTTAATTAGCATTTAAGTGTTAGATTATATGTAAGATGCAGAAGGTTTTAGAAGCATGGTATTACAGGTTTCTTCTTTGCTTGTAGTAAGGGCTAGTGTGGTAAGAACTAGGTTCAGTTTTCCTGGACCTTCCTGGTCTATCAAATAAATGTTAGTCTCATTTTAAGAGAAAACTAAATATAGGAGAGTTACAAAGGAAAAAAAAAACCAAATTGTTTTCTAGATATACTCATGCATTATGTCTTTCTTTATTTTGTTGGAGATAAAAGTCTCACTATAGCCCAGACCATCCTAGAATTTACTTTATGGCCTAGAATGGCCTTGAACTTCTACTTTAGCTTTTCAAATGCTGCGATTACAAGTTAAACGACCATTCCTGGCTTTATATTATATCTTGGTAATTAGATACTGAATTATTAAATTTACAAATAGTACCTAGAAGTGTCCCTTACCTCACCAGAATAAAGAGATACTTAATTTTTTTTCCTTGTAGCATATTTTTTCACTGGCAAGCATAAGTAAACTTAAAAATATAGCAACTGTTCTGTATAGTAAAATAAATTCTACAGAGATTAGCTATGATCCAAAGAAATTATAGGCCACCAAAATCATGACACCACAAAATTAAATTGCAGATCTTTTCCACTTAGTGATAGGTATTTTGCTTACCTGAGAATGCACACTGCAGTTTGTTGAGGGTCTTTAAAAAAATGATCTATACAGCCAGTACTGGTGGTATACAAGTTTAATCCCAGCACTCAGGAGGCGAAGGCAGGCAGATCTCTTGAGTTCAAGGGCAGCCTGGTTGGTCTAAATGAGTGTGTCCAGAACAGCCAGGGCTTTGTTACACAGAGAAACCCTGCCTGGGGTATGGGGGTGGGAGGGGAGAAAAGAAAACAAAAAAGTGATCCATACAAAGTCAGACATCATGAGTCCATGGTTTTATGATTTTTTTTATGAATAGTAATGTGGATGTTCACATGAAACTTCTAATCTGGTCTGGCAATAAATACATTTTTATTTTAAGGGTTTTGATGGTGATCAGTTGAATTCTGTGATGAGGCACAATGATAGAAAATTCTTGCCATGAGGAAGATCCTGGCTCAACTGTCAGCCCAGCAATGAAGGGGTAGATGAGGGACAACTACAGAGTATGTGCCCTACAGCAGTGTTATCCAGTAAGACAGGATCTTGAGCTCAGTCTGTGTCCAACTCCCTTCTACTGGATTTATAGGTATGCACCATAACATCTGGCCAGATAGCATTTTTCTATTTTGATTGAAATAGCCTATATTGTTTACTACAGTATAACCTGGAGCCAGCTTTCTGGT
The DNA here is from genome assembly GCF_008632895.1 of Mastomys coucha. Taxonomy (NCBI): domain Eukaryota; kingdom Metazoa; phylum Chordata; class Mammalia; order Rodentia; family Muridae; genus Mastomys; species Mastomys coucha. The sequence continues at coordinate 39,698,550 of NW_022196905.1, read as the reverse complement.
CAGCACTTAAACAGTGAAAATGAAAGAATTGAGTTTTTATTCAGTTGCCTATGGATACTGCCCATATTAGGCAGTACAGCTCAACAATCAGAAACCTCACACTGAAATATATTAGTTTATAATTAAAATACATTTTAAACAACTCATTTTAAAAGTTGGAAAAATAATTAATTTAAAAACATTAATGATATATCTAATATAAACAGGTTTTTTAGCAGTAATTGGTCAAAACCAAAAATCTAAGTTTGAGTCTACATGAGTTATTTGAGATTGGTAATTATGTACTTTGCTCTTTTTTGAATTTGTAGAAATTGTTAATTTATGTAAATAATATTAGTTCATAATTTGTTTTCTGCCCCAGGATAAAAATAAGATTCTGTCAGTGCAATTTTCATAGAAGTTGTATTTTGTTACAAATGGTGTAACATGAAGTTTTCACATTGTAGAGCTTCTGTTCCATTTTAAAGGAGTACCTGTTTTTGGAGTCAAAGAGACTAGTTAGGTTTTAGCTTTCTCTTATTTAGTTAAATTATTTATACAAGGAACTCAAAATTCTTATGACTTGATTAATTCTGACCTTTTTTAATGTGACCAACAAGAGAAAATTACTATCTCACCGTTTTAAATTTTCATGTAACTTTGAGCTATTTGATATAGTTTAATATTTTCTGTTGCCTGGTTATATATTGTAACTATAACCCACTCACACTGTCTTGTAGTTTATTGACTTCTCATCCCCAAACTTTGAAACAAATAAGTTATTCATGCTTATAACTGCAGCCAATATGTCCCATAACACACACTTCCTACAACAGTATGCACATGGATTCAGGGGTATGTAAGATATTTGCTACAGACCTTCCATTTACATGGAAATACATCAATAGTTTTTCTCTGTAAGGAATCAAAGCCTCCTGGAGAAGTGCTTGTTTTCATTGCTTCAGACAGGAAAACACAAGATAAACTAGCTTTTGGAGATTGTTTTTTTGTTTCTAATAATTAAGGAAGTGCTCAGTAAAAGAATTAAAATAAGTGGGACTGGGAGGAGAGAAGAACAGGGGGGAGAAGTGAATAAATAATGAAAAAAAAGAATTAAAGTGGAACTATTGATGGTAGAGTTGAAATAATTTCAGAATTAAAGTAATAACTATTGAATTTTTATCTGGTGGCCTGCTTAGTAAAGTAAGGATGCGTGTTTTTTATGCCAATAGTATGTAAGTGAATAAATAAATGAGGAAAAGAAGGATAGCTCTTCACAGAAAAACCCCAGTTTTAAGAATATGTAGAATAATGAAAGAAAGAAAAATGCTTACCATAGCACGGTAATAAGTGGTGAATTCAGTGAGTTAGTACTAAAACCACTGGCAAAAGATTTGTGCTATAGAGTGAGATTTTCAGCTGCTAACTTCTTATATATTCAGAACCACCAACCTGTAAACCACTTGTTGCAGTAAATCTCCAACCCCGATAAGCTTATGGAAAGAGCGCACAACTCAGTTACAATATTTATAAGCTGCATGCCTAGATTGAGCAGATCTACCACTGCACTACTCTATTCCCCAGCTGTGAGATCCCTTGCTACTTGGCAGCTTCTCCAGGCTACATGGTGTTCTGCTCCATCTTTCTTCCACCTTCTCTTCCTCCATCTTTCTCTGTTTTATCTCCCTCTTCCCTTCCTCTCTCCTCTCTCTAAAACCTTCAGCCCCACCTTTCTCTTCCACTGCCTAATCACAGGCCCTAGCCTTTATTTGACCAGTTAAAATGGGAAGAAGGTTCACATGAAATCACCTGAGTACAGTGATCCACTCCTCCTGCGGAAGCCCCTCTTGAGGAAGCAGAATTAGCATCAAATTACAAACAGCACCAGGGTAATCCACACAACCCTCCATTAAGTACTTCTAAAATAATTCCTTTCAGTGACTTCACTGTTCACTCTTCATATGTTACTGTGGAAGTGAGGAATATTTGGTCATTATTTTTCTATGGACTGTGGGATTTTTTAATTTTTTAAATTTGTTTTAATTTTTTTTTTTTTTTGCTTTTGGAATTAAAATATAATTACATCATTTGCTTCCTTCCCTTTCCTCCCTCCAAATCTTCCAGTATGCCCCCACCTTCTCATATGTGTAGCCTTTTTTGTCTTTTAATATTAGTGTGTGTGTGTGTTTGTGTGTGTCCTTTTTCTGTATTCTGTTTTCTTTACTCTCTGTTTTTTTCTTTTCTCTCGCCTCTCCTCATCCCTCCAGTTCACCTGCCCCCACCCCTTAAGTTAAGAAAATGGTCTTTCATGTTTGCCACAGTGGTTCTGAATGCTTAGTCTCCTGCTTTAGCCTCTAAGTAGCTAGGGCTAAAAAGTAACAGATCATGATCATAAAAGAGCCTTGATACTTGATTTTTAGTGACTATATTCATAAACACAAAAGGCAAGCTTTATAAGCTAAGATATAGCCTTGTGTCCTTGCATCTCTTTTTAAAAATACTTGTCAGTAATTGATTGCCTTTATCTGGGGTCTTATACCATTCAGAATTGAAGATGGTAAGTTCAAAGAGCAATGTTTGGAAGGGTGTTATTGGCAGAAACAAGCAAGCACAGAAATAGTTGAGTATTAGGCCTCACTCACTGTATCCTTCAGCTGCTGCAGCATTTGAACAGTGTACATGGGGTTTCTTTGCTTGTTTGCTTTTTTTGTTTGTTGTGAGCAGTATGTGAACAGGATGTTTAATTTCCATAGTAGTCATTAAACTTAACTTGCTTAGAATAGATGTTTTTAAACCCTCATTAGCCTTCATTCACTGTTTTTAAAGCACAAAATTGTACTTGGCTTTATGTCTTTCCTACAAGTAGCGCAGCCATAGCACAAACTCATTCAGTGTTGAGCACCATTGTTAGAGCAGGTAACTTTTACCAGTTAGTTACCTTGCCGATCTTAGACTTCACCTGCAGTAATCTTAGGACGTCACCTTTTCTGAAGATGGCTGTGGTAGGAAAGGAAATGGGTTGATCCACACAACTAATTTGTTTATTGAGATTGAGGCAGAAAATAGATAGCCTGTCACTAAAAGTGATACAGCATTTTGAGTACTTTCCAGTCACATTTTCTATATATACTGTTTGTAGACATAATGAGTATTGAGCAGATTGCCAAGCTGCTCTTCAATATGAAGAGAATAGTTCACATTTTCTGTGCAGTATCATATCTTCCTTTACTGTAGCAGTTAGGGCAGCTGGAGAGACCTAGGCTGTTTATTGCCTCTTCAGAACTTGTCTTGGACAATAGAATGCATGGATCAGTTTGTTGTGCAGCAAGTACAAACTGGAGGAAGCAGAAGGGGGAGTGGAATGTCTGGGTCTGAGGATATAGAAAAAAATAATCATTGTGTTGCAGTTATCAGATTCCTGGTTTGAATATATTTTTAAAGATTTGTTTTCTTTTATGAAAATATTTAGAAATTTCTGAATCTTTTCTAACTTCCTTTAACAAACTGTTCTTTGCTCCTTTGTAGATGTGAGGAAATTAATATACTAGTTTTATATTGGAAATGTAAGGTGGCTATTTTACTCATCTGTTGTTATAACTTCTGTTGTACTATCTCAAGTTTTTATGTCCTTTTAATTTTTCTTCTTAGCTCCAGGCTTCATAGCCTGGAGATCCACATATCCCCCTAAAATTCATACATAGAATTTAATTGGCTCATGAATTTGAATGGGAGAAAAATAATTACAGTTCATTTTCAACTAGCACAGTTGAATTTTAACATTTTCACCTTTAAATATAGACAGTTATCAACTGTGATTTTTAATATCTATTTAGTAACATATATCATAGATACTTTTATGACACAATGTCTTTTAAATCACATTATCATTACTTTGAACTTGTGATAGATACTAGATTATTATTAGATCTTATGTTGTAATACATTGTGGAAGAATGCTGTATAATTACCTCAGTTGCTTTTCATTGTCAACTATATTTCAGTAGAGTTAATTTCTTATATCTATCTATGGGTTTTAAAATGTGGTTCAGAAAAAGAACACCTCATCACATAGCCAAAGTAGTCCCTGCATGAAAATGTTTGCAAATCCCATTTGTTCCTTTACTGTTTTCCCCATAGTACACTCTCTGTGCCTACAGATATGCCTATTCTAGCTTTTAGATCTTTTTCTGCCTTTAGTGGCTACACCACTTAACCAGTGCTTAAATGCTACCAGCCTCTTATCCAAAGTCTGTGTTAGTTGTTAGATATACATACATTGCAGGAAGAATTTCAAGAGCATTAAATTTAAAGTAAACTTGTTTTCTGTTGTAAGTCTATTATTTTTCTTTCTGAGTTCCCACTAACTTGGACTACTGATTGATACCTTCTGACCCAAAATTAAAATAAAAGCTGTTTTTCTTTTTTGCTACTTCCTAAAGAGGTATTAAGACATGTGGCTGCCTGCAGCCACACATGAACGGGTCTTCTGGAATGGGAGTAAGAGCCTGAGAAAAATTAAGGGAACCAGAAAGCGGGAAGGGGCTAAAAAATGAGACCAAGGCATTCAGTCCTAGATCATTATTGAACTCTCTTTGTTACAAGCAGATAGGTAGAGCAAAACCCCTCCCCCAAGTCCGTCAGCAACTCATGGCCCAATCAGCATCTTCATCTTCAGTCTCTGGAGGCAGGACTTCCAGCGTAATAGGAACTTGGAGAGTGGCTATTAGCAGGAGGTTGGAGAAAGGTGTGGCTATTTGCAGGAGCATAGAGAAAAGCGTGGCTGTTTGTGGAAAGGCAAGGTCTGAAAGAACCAGCTCTTAGCTGGAAGAGGGTCACAAAGACACCAAAATTATGTCATTATGATCGATCGTTACAGTGATCATTACAATGCTACAAGATCAAGACATTATCACCAATAAAGCCACTGTGATTGTTATTAGACAAGTTTCTGGACATGTAATATTCCTCTAGGGAAAATTCATAAATATTGTCTTGTGTAGTCATAGGGTCACTGCATACTTAAAATGCGTTGATGACTACCAGACCATTCTCTTAGGATGTGATGTTTTTGTTTCCTTAGCAGAGCATGAGGGCTTCTATTATTCCATGCTCATGTCGGCATTGCTGCTATCCTGGTGCCATCTATTCTAATGGGTGTGAATTGATGTTCTGAGCAAGTTCGTACACTTATCTTTTTAAAGTATCTGCTTGAGTTACTGGGCCACATATTTAATTAAGTTGCCTACTGTCATTGGTGATTTGTAGATACTCTATAAATTCTCAACAGAAATTCTTTGTTAGATAATTATCAATGTTCTGTATTTACTGAATATTGATTCTTTGTCTGAAGTACTTTTATGTCTTGTACTTGAGTTGTTGGGGCATTTAACATTATAATGCTTACAACAGACTAGTTTATGTCCTTCATTTAGTAGTAGAGAAATTAGATACTTAGACCCACAGAAAATGAACATGGCTAGAACTCTGAAGGATTAAGAGAGGCTTGGCGAATTTACCTTTAGAGTAAAAAATATAAATTATATATTTTAAATGTTTTGTATAACAAATTAAGCTTTTGACACATGTATAAAATAAAATTGTAGTTGCAAGATGATTATAGGATGTATAAGATCAACATAGTCAAGATAGGGATAATCCTTCCATGTAGAAATATATAACCTTGTTTAAACAAGATATTATATGTGTGTATTTATGTATTTTTATGTGTGTGTGAGAGAGAGTATATATAAAATTTATGAACATAAGACTCAAGTCAAACTTTCCTCTTTGCTCTCATGATCACTACACAACTGGGTCATAGTTTGTTCTGCTATATCACCCAATGAAAATACATATCTAGGTTTACCAGTAATTGATAATTGATAGATAATATACATATCCTTTCTATTTATGTTAGCTGTATTTCTTAATTGTGAAGACAAGCATGTGTACTGCCTTTATCTTTTAGTATTCTTTGTAACATACTTGTTAGTATAGTTTCCTGGGGAATGTTTTATATTTTTCATTTATTCCTTTATCACATGAGATTTTCAGTAAGGGAAAGGGGAAGTTAAAAGGTTTACTTTTGCTGGGCAGTGGTGGTGCACACCTTCAATCCCAGCACTTGGGAGGCAGAGGCAGGCGGATTTCTGAGTTCGAGGCCAGCCTGGTTTACAGAGTGAGTTCCAGGACAGCCAGGGCTACACAGACAAACCCTGTCTCGAAAAAATCAAAAAAAAAAAAAAAAAAAAAAAAAAAAAAAAAAAAAAAAAAAAAAAAAAAAAAAAAAAAGGTTTACTTTTCTTTTTTTTTTAATGAGAGTGATTAAGTAACCATCCTATTTTTACATTCTACTCTGAAAACATGCTTTAAAGGGTTAAATTAATACTACCATTCACCATGCAGTATTACTACAATCTCATGATATAACCCATGATTGTAAAAAATGACCAATTATTTCTAGAGTCCTTTTCCATTCATGTAGTGTAGTAGGACTGTTAATGCTTCTTGTGTTAAGTTTACCAATATAAGTGTACCACACGTACTAGAAATGCATTTACAATAGTCATCAACACTTGGGAACCATGATGTCAGGTCACGGCTATGTTGACATTAACATACAAGATAGATAAAACCAGCCTAATGTATATCACTGGATTGCTTGGGAGATTTTAAAGTTTAATAATTTTTTACATCTTAAAAATTATTGTGTATTCTATCAAGGTCAGAAGACAACTTGAAAAGCGGGTTTTCTCCTTCCTCCTTCTGGATCCTGGGGATCAAACTGTTGGTGTCAGGTGCTTTTTACCTGCTGAACCCTCATGCATAGGGTTCATGCACATGTATCTACACTCTGGCCCTCATGCAATAAAATTGTTAGCTCTGTTTGTAAATTATATAAGATAAAACATATAGCAATTATGAAATTAAAGTAAAATAGTCTATACCTAGTAGGCATATTGATACATGAAATCTATTTGCTTGACATAATGTGTACTGTAAGTTGTTCCCTGAATTTATGGTTTTACTTGCTATGGTTCAGTTGCACATGGTCAAGCATGATCTAAGAATACTAAGTGGAAAATCATTGCAATACATACATCATGAGTTTTAAGTAACCTTACTGTAGTGTGTTGTTACTACAGAAGAATATTTAGCCTTAAGAGAGCCATGAGTAGTAGAAACAAGCCTTCAGTGAAAGATGAGTGTCTGAATTGTTCAGAGGGTTATAAATGTGTTTAACACATACCTTTTTAAATTCTAATTTTTATATTAATAGTTCTTTCTTTTCACTTATTTTTTTAGTCTAGTACTATACCACATTGATAAACTTTTTATCATAAACATGTATGTACAAGGAAAAAAACAGTTTCAGGGTTTTATAACTTTAGACATTTAAAGAGAATCTTGGAATATATCACATATGGATAAAGAAAAATATTTCATAGATTTTTGCTTGTACTAATCAGGAGCCTTCCACAATAGCACGTTAATTATTCCAACTGAGTAAAATTAATAGAAACATTGTTATAGCTTGACTTTCAAGTCAACACAGGTAATGTTAGAAACATGCACAAAATGGAAAATGATGAATCAAGGTAATCCACCATGTCCTGTTTTACAATACAGGTATCCTTTGAACACTTACTGTCTGAATCCAGGAAATAAATTCATATAAGTGCATACATTCATTGCCTTTGAAACAAATAAGTTCAGATTATAGGGGTTTTTATGCCTTCTCAACCTGCCTTTTAAACTGTATGAACTCAAGAACCAAATAGATATGAGATTGAAAAATGTTAACAAATTCAGATAAGCTGAAATTATGTATCTTTTCTCATCTAATGCAATAAAACTTAAATCAATTTAAAAAAGAAAAATGAATATGATACTCACACTAGGATTTACATTACTGATACCACATGTTCTTACCTTAAGAGATAAGCTGATGTTGGGAGTTATCTCACTATTCCTAAGTTGCTTTTTCTCTTTTTGTTTTTCCTTCTCTGTAGAAATACAGTTAGGCTAAATTCTATTTAAATTTGGTAGATCTAGAAGTCTTGTCCGGTAAAGTCAAGCATAATGATGTATGCCTGTCATCTTAGCACTTCTGAGGTAAAGTAAGAAGGATCAGGAATTCAAGGTCATCCTTGGCTGCAAAAGGAATTTGAGGTTAGCTTGAACTACGTAAGACCCTATTCCAAAATTATCTATAGATACATTTTCTCATCCATACAGAGTGCATGTGTATGCATGTATGCATAAAAGTACATACATACATGTATGTACATAAATACATGTATAGCTATATTCCCCTGCCTTTTTGTTTTGTATGCCTGACAAATGGTCTCGTATAGATGTCTGTTTATTTTGCACTATACTCCCTGATGTGTGTGTGTGTGTGTGTGTGTGTGTGTGTGTCTGTCTGTCTGTCTGTCTGTCTGTCTGTCTGTCTATACACACATACAAAATCACTCAGTCAGAAGTCATTAATGTCCAGGCTTCTCAGCAATTACTGTCATGTCTTTGTTTTAAAATATAGAAGTAGGGAGATGGCTTAATCAGTGCCTACCATGTAAGCGTTAGTACCTGAGTTTAGTATCCTTACTATGCTGGGTGTGGTAGCCATGGAGATGTTCAGACAGGAAGATCCCTGGAGCTCCGTGGTCAGTAAGCCTAGTCAAATGAATGAACTCCAGGTTCAGTAAAATACTCTGTCTTAAAAAAATGATACGGTGATCATATGTGACACCCAGTGTCAACCTCTGTCCTCCACACATGTGCATACACAAACAAATACATGCACCAGACACACACACACACAAAAATGAAATCTTATGCTACATATATTGCCAAGGTATATGTGAACACTTGCGCTTATAAATCAAAATTAATACATTACTGTCGTGCAGTCAGATTATGAATGTCCACATTTTGTGTAGCTCCCATATAATAGGGACTCACTTGCCAAAATGGATCATTTTTACTATTATTGTATATTGAGTTTCATTTCATCCCATGTTTTTCTTTTTCAACTTACAGTTAAATTATGTTCTAAAAGTTTACTAATTTGGAACTCTTGACTAGTAGTTGTACATGAAAATAGATGCCAACATGAATTCTAATGCAGCAAAAGTCTATCGTAGTCATCAATGGTAAAATTTTATTTGCTGTCATTATAATTTATCTACTGAGAATTTGAGTTTCTTATCTAGAAGAGTAAGAATTTGTTTTCTATTCTCTCTCCAGATAATACATTGATTCCTTCTTATCTTTTCCTAGCCTCACCAAAGTGGCTGATTTAGTATAGTTTACACCTTCATCAGGAAATATACTGCAAAATAACCAGACATCATTATGGGAAAATTATATGAAACCATTTGTCAGTTATCCAGAATAAAAAGATGGGGAAATAAGTTGTCTTATAACTTAGAGCTGCTTCATTTGCTGCCCATAAAAGTGTGTATCACATTTATTCAATGAATTCCCATGGCTGAGTGACTAGTTACTTGATGAATTATTAAGGTGCTTCCACCCTGTTTTTTTTATTATATTTATTTTTAAATTTCATATATATATACTACATTTGCTTCATTTCTCCCTCTTCTCCCTTCAACCCCTCCCCCAAGAAACATTGCTTTTAGTGCTTTATTATGTCTCAGCCTGAAGAAAATAGAAACCTTAAAATTTATTCATACCATGTTTAGTGAATGCTTTTCAGTATGGAGAAAAAAAAGTTTACTAGGATTCTTGCTTGATAGTTAGCTGGAAAGTGTCAGATGGAGCTGCTGTGCGCAGGCCACAATGTGAGTTAGAACTTGGCTTGTACATAGCATCATATAGGGCCTTTTCGATTTGCCTGTAGTATATAGGCACTGTCCAATAGTTCTCCACATTATACTTCTTATATTTTCAAGACTAGGTACTTAAGTATGGGATGAGTCTGTCACAGGGGTTGGGTCACCTAAGATAATCAGAAAACTCGTATTTCCGATTGTCTTAGGAGCTGAGATACCACTACTCTGTGTCTCCAAACTGACCCGCCTAGAGGGAGATAAGCCTGCAAATAACTACCTGGACACAGACACCCTGAACAAATACAGGGGTATGGGATAGGGTTGACACCATAAAGCACTTTATCTGACCAGCCACACATGTGTAGTGAGCAACTATTGTGTTGAAAGCAGCAGTATTGGAGGTAAAGTAACACTTTATGAATTATAATTTCTGGGTAAATATAAAATCATGTACTGTAAAATCATTAACTATTGGAAAAAATACTTATCTGTACCATGGGAACGTAATTTTTTTTATATTCCCATTGTGAATACTGCCCCCTTGTGATAGTTACAGGTATATAAAGAAAAACAAAAACAAAAAAAAAGGTAAATCATAGGAAACATTAATGAACATGTATGATCTTTTATATTATTAAAGCTATTGTTATATATTATTCTCATTAGAAAGAATATCCTATGACAGTGGATTGTATAGAGAAGAGCATTAAGAAAAGAAAATATAGTAAAGATTTTTTGATAGTACAGTTTGACCTCAATAATAACAGCAGGGGTTGAGAATCCATAATGTGGTATTTGTTGTGAAGCTGAACAAGCCAAAAAGCCATTTTGATAGCAAGCATCTGAGCTTTGCTGGCAAAGATACCAACTTACTTTAGAAGCAAAGATGATGAACTCAAGAACACCAGACTTGATACTGGTGGCAGATACCACAAATAAAATGTAGCAGCCATGGGAGCTTCCTATGTAGTGGCACTCAGACTTGTTAGAGCTGTTAACTGTCACACTAGTGGGGAAGATTACCATTGCCAGCGGCCAAAGACACTGGTCAAGTTATTATTGGAGATGAATTTGTTACTCAGTTCAGTGCAATTTCCTTATTTAGCAACACTGTCTACTAAAGAATAGATGGCATGTCTGCTGATATACTTGGTCAGGTAATTCAGGAAATTAAATATATTCCACTTCCAATATTCAGTATCCAGTTTGATCAACCTACAGACGTTGTAAATTGTTCACTGATTTATGCAAGGTATATTAATGATGACAACTCTAACAATGAATTTCTCTTTTGCAAATGCCATGAAACAACATTTGTGCATGTAATATATTTGACACGGTTCATTTTTGAAAGAGCACAAGATCTCGTGGGGAAAGTTTCTGCCCTAGCTGTGCTAGGGTGGTGATCTGGGTTTCAGTGCTTAGTACTGAACGAGTCACCAGAAGCCATCGGAACTCATTGTATGGTGTATTGGCAAATATTACCAATGAAGACACTGCCACAAGAGTTACAAGACGTAATAATAAACACCATAAGTTTTGTCAGTTTTGTCAAAGTGAGTACTTTAAACCCTGCTGTTTATGAAACAGTGCGATGAGTTGGATGCATCAAACAAAGCTCTGCTATTTCACACTGTAGTGAGATGGTTCAAGATGAAAAGTTCTAAAACATGTTTTTGAGCTTTGTGATGAACTCAAAATGTTTTTAATGAGAAAGCAAGACCACACTTTTCAGTGATAAAAGTGAATAACAAAAGATAGCTTACTTTGTTGACATCTTTGCCATCTTGAATAACTTAAATTTATCACAGAATACAACATGTCTCAGTTTGTCTGAAAAGGGCCAAAAAGTTTTATTCCAAATGAAACTTCAGGTTTGGCTAGGAAAATAAAAGGATAAAAATAAATTTTTCATGTTACCTAGCCTTACCTGCTTTCTTTGAAGAACATGACATTGAACCAAACAAAAGGATTACAATGATAATTTCTATAAACCTCACTTGCACAAGCTTGCAGACAAAATTTTACTGCGTTTTCCAAGTCTACATGACACCCATTTGCCCTTGTTGGAAGCCCTTTAACAGTCAAAGTTGAAGATGTTCCTGAGACAGTACAAGAAGAGTTCATTGAGCTTATTAACAGCAATGTAGCAAGAACTGTTTCTCCACAGTGCTAATTACAAACTTCTGGAGCAGATATCTCCAGTCCTGTCCTGTTCTGAGACTTTGTTGCACCACCTTCTTCCATTTCCAACACAATATCTTTATGAAACAGGGTTCTCCAGTTTGTTGGGTATCAAGTCTAAAATATATAAGTAAGCTTGTGGAAAATAATCTTCATTGTCCTCTTGCAAAGACTATCCTGAGAATTTTTGATCTGGTCAGAAAGAAGCCATCTCAACCTTTGCACTGACAGTTGCCTTTTACACATAACTGTCACAAAATGTAGCAATGTAGTTTACTGTAGTTATATTAAGACTGTTAGCCATGGTATACCATGCTTCAAAACAAATTTTTATTTATTTGTAATTAGGAATACTTCACAATATATAATTACATATTGTTTTGTGTGTTAATTATGTTCAATTTGTAACAATGGACATATATCCTGCATATCAGGTATTTACATCACAGTTCATAACAGTATCAAGATTAAAGTTATATAATAGCAACAAAAATAACTTGATGGTTGGATTGTCACCACAACATCAGAAACTCCTAAATGCTTTCAGCATTAGGAAGATTGAGAACCACGGTTCTAAAGGATCTTTGGTGCCATCTGCTGAATGACTTTTTAACGAAGACCATGGGAAAAAATACAGAATTTTCATTTAATCTTTTTAAAATTAATTTTTTACTAATAGGCCTTATTTTATATTTTCAGATGGGGGTCTCACTATTTTATTCATGCTGCCCATCAACTTTAAATTCTCTTGCCTCAGCCTCCTGAGTATTAGTATTATAGGTAGCATATACCACCATACCTAGTATAATCTGTTTTTTTTTTTAAAGTGAATTTAAGTTTGTAAATGGAGCAGAAAGGTCAGTGTTCTCATATTCATATATTTTTCCCACATGTTTAAAATTTTTAGTATAAACATATTATATTGTGTATAATTGATAAATCAATAATTGATGAACACTATAGCCAAAAGTAACATGGGGATGAAAGTGTTTATTTCATTTTAGACTTCCAAGTGGCAGTCTAACACTGAGAAAAGTTGGAGCAGGAAGTAAGCAGGGCAGAATCCTGAAGGCAGGAGCTGAAGTAGAAGCCACAGAAGAAATATGTAGCCTTGGCTGTCCTGGAATTCACTCTGTAGACCAGGCTGGACCTGAAATCAGAGATCGGCTTGCATCTGCCTCCTAGTGATGGGATTATAGGTGAGCGCCACCATGGCCTGTTTTTCTTGTCATACATTTTGGCAGATTGCTTTCCAAGAAATCAGTCCATTCCCAAATATTAGTAAATTTTGAGCATGGACTTACTCATAATTTTTACTTCTCCTTTAAATTAATTGGCATCTATACTAATGACTCATTTTATTTTTGATTCTAGTAAGCTTGTATATTTTTTCTACTTGATATCATAAGGGCTATCAAACTGATTTTTTTTCCAAAGAGCCAAATGAACCTGGGTTTTTTAAAGGTATAAAATACAAACTATATATTTTTTATTTATTCCATTTTCATTGTGATTATAGCCCCCCTCTTCCTCGTCCCCCTTCACACAGCTCCTCTTCTATCCCCCCCATTTTCTCCTCTGAGAAGGGGGAGGTATCCCGTGTCAACCCATCCTGGCACATCAAGTCACTGTAGCACTAGACAATTCCTCTCCCCCTGAGGCCAGACAAAGGAGCCCAGCTAGGGGAACAGAGGCAGGGACACAGAGTCAGGGATAGCCTCTGTTCCAGTTGTTAGAGGACCCCTATGAAGATGAAGCTGCATATGTGTACATAATTTGTGTGTGGGGGGGATAGGTCCAGCCCAGTCTCTGGGAGCCCCCAAGGGTCCAGACTAGTTGAATCTGTTGGTCTTCCTGTGGAATTCCTATCCTCTCTGTGGCCTCTCAGTCCTTCTCCTAACTCTTTTACAGAACTCCCCAAGCTCCATCTAATGAGAAACTATATTCTTTATTCTAGTCTTAAGCAATATAACCTTTTGATGACTTTAAAGCAAAAAAAAGTTCTAAAGTCATTTGAGTTTTCCTCTTAATTCAGTTTTTGCTTTTATTGCTTCCATATCCTCTCTAGACCTTATATGAAACTAGAGCATAGAGACATAAAGAAGGGGATTACAAAGATGCTTCTTTTGGGGTTAAGATGAATGGCTCACGAGTTTTACTGGGTTTATCACATCTGAGTGAATTGGGCATTTACAATATAGTGAATATGGAAAACTTTATTTTAAATGAATCATCAGTTTGAAAAAATGCTTAAGAATTTCGTATGATGAATTTAAAATATGCTTTAATATAATGGGAATTTATAATCAAAAAAGTCTTTTGTTCTAGGGATAAAGAAGATTAGGACTGTAAGAATCTCACCAAAACAAAACGCTGGGGCAAAATCAAAATAAAACAGCAAAGTAGACAACAAAGAGTTCTGTATACAGAGGAGGAAATTTTCCCTGGGAATTTATCAAGAAAGACAAATGAGCCCTCTGGGTGTTCTTATCTTTTCATCTTGTTTGATTAAGTTTTCTTCCTTATTGCAAAACTAGGTTAGCTTGCCCACAAGCTTTTGGAGAGTCTCTTGTGTCCCATCTCCCTACAGACCCTACTGATTACAGATGCTTATTACTGTGCCCTGGGTTTCTAGGCATCTGAACTCAGGTCATTAGACATTAGACTTGTTCAGGAAGTGTCTTAACAGCTAAGATTCCAAATTTACACAGAAATCTAAAGTTTATTTTATAATTATGGTTCAGTCAACTCCAGGGACCTGATAAACAAAACAGACAAAAAAAAAATGTAAAATTAATCTCAGAACATTCCCAATACAAAGACCTCTGGAATGTTTACTTTGCTCCAAATAAATAGATCATAACATACAAAAGTGAGATTCACTAAATAAATAGATCATAGCACACATTCATTACAAAAGAATTGGAAGAAAATAAAAATAGCAAGACCAAACCATCAAAGACTGAAATAGAAAAATGAGAAGGTTTGGGCCTGGAGTGATGATGGCTCAGCACTTGTTCTTGCAGAGGAACTGGGTGAGATTTCCAGCTCCCACATAATGGCACAATACGATCTATAACTCCTGTTCTGGGTTATCTGACATGCTCTCTGACCTCTGTGAGCATCAGGCATGCACATGGTGTATTGCACATCCATGCAGGCAAAATACTTGTGTATATAAAAGAAATAAAAATAAAAACAAGAATGAGGTTTTCTTTAAAACAATAAAAAGTTAAGAACAAAAAACATGTTAAAAGCTAGTACTTTAAAAGCTGGGACTTTAGAGATGGCTCAGCAGTTAAGAGCTCTCTCAGAGGACCTGGGTTCCATCCATAACTCCAGGGGATATGATGCCTTCTTCTGATCACCCTGGACACCATGCATGCTTGTGATGAGCATACACATAAAAAGTTTATATAAATATAGCTAGGGTTGGTGGCACAAAGTGAGGTTCGGGCCAGCCAGAGATACAAGTAACCAAGCAAAATATTAAAAATAAAAATCACTACAGTGGAATTTAAAACATAACTTTTAAAGAGTATGTTTCATATAGCAAAAGTTTCTGAAATCTGAAGAAGCCATGAATAATTCAACTATAAGTTGGAAGTGTTAAAGGTACTAAGAAATGAAAGAACAAAATAGTTACTGTGAGTTTAATGATAGTTACCTGGGAAAGAATTAGGGAGGGGACTGATGCCAGACACCACCATGTAAACGAGAGGGACATGGCTTGAATTAAGGAATTGTTCATGAATTGAAATAGGACAAATATGTTAAGTGTAAACATTTGTAAGAAAGATAAGCTTGTAAAAGAATAAATGTTATATCTATCTAAGCCAATAGAAGAAAAATAGTAGGAAGAGAGAATATTTTGGAAGACAGCTGACACTTATTGAGGAAAGTGTAAATGGAAATACCAATTATCTAATCTGTTAAAATTGATTATCAAGTATCATAAAATTCATTAGTTACATGTTCTTCACATAGGTTTCTGCATATATAAAAAGCTAGACCAAAATTAAGACTGCTGGGGGTGTAGAGAGAATGCTCAGTGGTGAACATGTTTGCTGGAAGACATGAATTTGGTTCCCATTGTTCATATAAGTTGTATCATAACCACTTGTAAATCCAGCCGTAGGGAATATGTCACCCTCTTCTTGCTTCCATGGGTACCTGCATTCCAGTACACTAAACTACACACACACACACACACACACACACACACACACACACACATACACAGACACACACACAGGCACACATATGCACAATCATAGATAAATAAATCTTTAAAATGTAAATAAGTACTGAGATTAACCATTCATATATAATATCATATTAACCCTAAAAATAATGAATTTACCATGACAGTTCTGAATGTGTGAGTCAAAAATAATAGCAGCTAAAATTAACATCCAAAATATTATGAATGAATAAGCTTGTCATAGAGTGATATTTTAATTAAGTCCAATAGATCATTATTAAAAAGATACTGTACTCTATAGCCCATTCCTTTAATTTTTATACCCAGGAGCTTGGAAAAACAGAAAACTTGCAGGAAGATTGCAAATTCACATCCGCCAGAGCTACATAGTGAGACTGTCTCACAAGGAACTGAAACTATTCCTTCCTCAGATTAAAAAGCAAGCATGATGTTACCTATGTTGTATGGATTGAAGAAGTTGTCTTCTGTTCTTAATTAATACTTCTTGAGATTTTAATATCAAGGCTTGTTATGTGTTTTTTTTCTGCATTTTTGGAGATTGTGCTTACAGTAACTTAAGTGATTCTCATTTCTTGACCCAAAGTCCAATTTATGGGATAATAAGCCCCTCTACTTTGTTGTTCAGAGTCCTTTTTATGTATTGGTGAATTCTATTTGGTGCCATTTTCTTGATAATATCTCCCATGTTTGCATGGGGTTGGGGTGGGGTGTGTGGGTATGGATTCGTGCATGCATGCGCATGCGTAAAATGGATAATTTTCTTTTGGTAGCATTATATGCGTGTTTTTGTCCTGTCTTGATATCAGATTGATATAGCCTTACAGGATGAGTTAAAGTACAGCTACTTTTGACTTACAGAGTTTCAAACAGTTGGAATTAGTTCTTGTTTAAATGTCTGATGCCAAAGTAGCCATTGAAACCATCTGTTCCTGAACTCTTTGCTATGTTGAGTGTGTTTGTCTTTTGATTTCATCTTTACTTGTTTTAACTCAGTCAAGACTTTCTGTTGTTTCTTGAGTCAGTTAGCCAGCTTGTGTTCTTCTAGGAATTAGATTATTTTGCCTAGGTTATCTAATTGAAGTATCATTTTTATAGTATTTCCTTATATTTCTGTATTTTCTTTTCAAATTGGTGGTGTTACTTGTCATCCCAGTTTTAGCGATTTTGAATTTATCTGGTTTTATTTTTATTTTTTTGTTATCTATCTAGTTAACATTTTACTGTTGTTGTTCTTGTTTGTTTTTTGTTTGTATCTTTTAGTTTCTTTGATCTCTATTTTTCCATTCTGTATTTCAGTGTTTTCTCCTCTGGCTGTTTATTTACATTCTGCTTAACTTGATTTGGTTTTTTTAGTTTAATTTGATTTGGTTTTTTAGTTTATTTACTTTTAATGTGGGACATGAAGCTATTAATTTGGATTTTTTTCTTTTTATATGTGTTTAGAGCTTTAAACGTCCAAGCACTGTTAGCTGCATCTCCTGCCTAAATAAGCACTCCTTAATTTGATCACTTGTTCTTTCTGCATATGTGAGAATTTGTAAATAACCATGGCTTGATAACTTTTATTTTAAACATTTCTTTATCTCCTTTTTTATTTTAATTTAATTAGCAAGAATAAACAAAAGGACTTCTACATTTTGCTTAGAAATTACCCCAGTAGATCTTCCAACATTAGGAACATCTTTACTTTGGAAGTTACTATAGACAAAATAGGTTTGGTATTATATAATAATTATATATTTATTTCCTAATTTTCCCACATACTTTAAATGTGTAAGTCTTCTGTAAGTTGGAACTTGAGGTTATTTTAGCCTTTGATTGGTATTACCTTCATAGCTTACAGCCTGGTTCTAAAATCACCACTTTAATCTTTTATTATAATAGCATCCCACTAGTATATAACAAAAAAATCTATAGTATTAATTTTAGACCAAATTGCTTCTAAAATTTAGCTGTTTAAAATAATACAGAGATATTAGTTCACATTTTCTCTGGATCATAGATCTGATCCCGTGAATCAATCTATCTCAGCTGGATGGATTGGCTCACAGTTCTTGTTTGTTTTTGTTTTGTTTTGTTTTGTTTTTGAGACAGGGTTTCTCTGTGTAGCCCTGGCTGTCCTGGAGCTCACTCTGTAGACCAGGCTGGCCTTGAACTCAGAAATCCACCTGCCTCTGCCTCCCAAGTGCTGGGATTAAAGGCGTGCGCCACCACCACCCTGGCTCACAGTTCTTAAAAATTTGAAAGTCAGCTGAGATTTCAGCCTTCTGAGATTTTTTTTTTTAATTTGGAATATATACTTCCAGAAAGTACAGTGTTGACTTTTGAGGATGCTTTGTTCATTCTTGGGGGACTCCCATGGGACTACTCGCTCTTCTGAGGAGAGGAATAAAATGCAAGAGGCTAGAGAAGACAGAGTGAGGTCAGGGCAAGGCAGGTAGCAGAGTAAGACTGTCCATGAACTGTACCAATATGAACAGTTTGTGAAGTAAGTCTATCTTGGGTAGGGGCAGTCACCCCTCTTGTAGGTAGCAGCATTCTTCTTTCTCTAGCCAAATGGCATGTTTTCCTTAGTTTATATGGAGGACTACTTTGTAGACCACCTCTGCCACAGCTATTTAAGACTTATATAAAACAGTATGGTATTTATATATGACTGGACACATCATCTCAGATGTTTAAGCCTTATATAAAACAGTATGGTATTTATATATGACTGGACACATCATCTCAGATGTTTAAGCCTTATATAAAGCAATATGGTATTTATATATGACTGGACACATCATCTCAGATGACGCCTGTAAATGGAGCTTAAATGCCCTTACAGAGATCTAATGTGGTTTTCCTTTTGGTTTTTTGTTTTTGTTTGCGTTGTTGTTGTTGTTGTTGTTTTGAGTTACAACGGATTTACACAAGCAACTTGAGAAGCATATTAGGTAGTCAACAGCTGACATGTACATATTCCATAGTATACCATAAAGACATAAAAGAGACAAAACATGACTTAGTGAATAAAACAGAATTTAAACTTCTCTTTAAATTCAGATGTAATTCTAGTTGTACATTGAATTGTTTTTGTTCTTATTATGGTAAAATTTATTGTGAATTGGCAGATGATACTGATCAATAAGCTGCACAGCAGTTATCAAGCATACTTAAGTTTAAAACTACCATCATATGTAAACAGATAATGTGAGCGAGATTCAGTGTTTAAAAGAGGAATTTTTACTGACACCATCCATTCATGAAGGTAATAATTAAGAAATCTGTTTGTAACTTCTGTGTCCAATAAAGAAACTTTATTTTGCTTATTAGTAAGCATAATGATAATAGTATCATATTTTTTAACTACATAAAATCTTACTGGATATTTAGTTATGAAACATACTTGCCATTTTGACTCTGATTTATGAAATGACCATTCAATATGTTTCTATTTGCTTCTCTTATTCTTACAAACTGCCACTTCTGATAACAGATCACACTTAACTGAGCTGTTTATATTTCCAAAATAGTTTAATATTTTAGCTACAATTGTATAATTTCTATACCATTTTATGATAAAGCCCTATTAAGACTTCCCACTGTCTATCACTGCTCCCATAATAGATATGGAGACAAAACATAGATGGTATGTGGCTAGCTTAAATTCACAAAGATTCCCACTATAGCTAGGTCTTCTGGTTCATAACAGATAGTTTGTAAACAAACAGACAGTGAAAGCAAAGACTAAAGTCTGATCTTATATCCCATGATGACTTCTCTCTAATGTTTTTCATAATTGAATAGTATTTCCTTTGAAATAAATGTGTTATGCAATATCTCCACCAGATCTGAGAGGATATTTCATGGTTAGATAATATCTTTGCTTAAGTCGAATTTTGTTAAAAAAAGTGATAATGTACATGACTAAAGTAGGGCTTTTCCTTTCCTCCCTGTGGATTTTATATTTTCAAATCCTCTTGTGTTATAGAGTCATGAACCTATCATGATAAATGACTTATCATGCTGGGATGACTTTCCTTTGTCTTTTTAACAAGTATTCTAACTAATACTGAACCGTGAAACTAGGGAGCATTGCCCCCCTATTCTTATACAGCTCTGGGCCAGAACAGGCTTGTTCCTATAGTAAGGTTTGTGCAAGTGTCTCTAGAAGTAGGTCTGTTTCAAAGAAGGGGGAAGCCTTCCCAAGTGTGATTATCGATCCTTCATAGCTTTACATTCTTTCTACCTCTGAAGGCCAGAGAGACCAGAGCTGTGTGTAAAAAGAAAACACTAGGCCAAAGAAAGTATCTTGCTGGTACTCAGCTGACTTATACACGACCTTGTGATTAACCTATACTTGATACAGTAAAGTTGTTTAATTGATCCCCCTCCCCATTTTACAGGTTTCTGCCAGACAGAAAGAGAGGAGAGGGAGGGAGAGAGGGAGGAAGGGAGGGAGGGAGGGAGGGAGAAAGAGAGAGAGAGAGAGAGAGAGAGAGAGAGAGAGAGAGAGAGAGAGAGAGAGGAAGGAAGGAAGGAAGGAAGGAAGGAAGGAAGGAAGGAAGGAAGGAAGGAAGGAAGGAAGGAAGGAAATATAGGCGCAGGCCTGTGTGAGAGCTTTACTATGGTTGTAGCTGATCAACATGCTTTGTATGATCAAGATCTTCCATAGTAAATAATACTGCCCTTTTATTGGACACTGTTGGATGACACTTGCTGCAGTTTTTCTTTAATAAATAAATACCATAATTCTAGACAGCTCATTTTTTTCAGTGGCTCTACAAATTTAAGGAAGCAATGTGTCAGGATATTAGCAAATCTTGAATCTTGACAGCTACTATCTAGGTCACTGTACTTGCCCGTTGCTCTCTACAGTGTCCATTTTTTTTTCTGTGTAAAAGGAAATAAGACTCTGATGACAATAGTATGTATTACACAAAACATACTTGATAGAATGAATGTAAAAAATAATCATTGGTAGAGAGTTCTAAATTTTATACGTCTTCTTAGTCATTGATGTATATTGTATACCTTTGGCTCACCTACAGGGTTTGTAGTCAAATACTAAATGTAGTTTTAAAATCTAATAGAATGTTTGAATGAACATTTAATTGTAGAGGTTAAGTCCTGCTCCTGTGCCTAATTTTTTGATCTTTACTTTTGTTTGAGATAGAAATAAAAAATGCATTTTTTAAAAAAGTTATATTTTGGATGAATAGCTGTTGTTTCTGAGTCAAAGAGACTACTGGCCACTGAGGACTGCCACTAGATACTAATAATGTCATTTCTTGTAAAACCCCCAGGTTGTTCATATTTGTCTTTTAATGACACATTTATTTCTTCCCCAGATCTTCCTCAGAACTGTGATCCTAACATTCCCTTAGTTGCTCAGGAATTAATGAAAAAGATGATACGTCAGTTTGCAATTGAGTACATCTCAAAAAGCGGTAAAATTCAAGAAAATAGAAATGGTTCAATTGGAGCAAGTCTCGTATGTAAAAGTATCCAGATGAACCAAGCAGACAACTGCCTTCAGGATGAACAAGAAGGCCCCTTAGACCTCACTGTGACTCGAATGCAAGAGCAAACTGCTCAGCAAGGTAAGTTGTTTGTTTAACATATAATACATACATTTTTGTCCTAAAATATTTAAACATGGATATGTTTTATGTTCTTAAGGAAAGTTACCTTTCTTTCCTTGTTTTATTTATATGGCGTAGAGAGAGATAAAAATACACAACTTTGTGACACAGTTTTTAATGATTTATCTTTTATTTTTACTTACATATGTATGATGGCAGTGCACATGTGTGCAGGTGCTCGGGAAGGCCAGAATAGGGGAGTCGAAACCTGAAGCTGGTGTTACAGGAAGTTGTGAGCCTGCTGGGTGCTGGGATACAACCCCCAGGAGCTCTGGAAAAAACAGTGCATGCTCTCAACTAGTAAGCAATCTCTCCAGCCTCCTGTAGTACATTTTTAATAGTTTATAAAAGAAAATTTGAATGTCTCTCTTGCTTTTTTCAAAATGGAGTACACAGTAAGAATCTCATTGAGCAACTTAAAAAATAAAGTATATACATAATAAAGAGATAATATGAGAAAGAATTGTTTTTCTATTAGATAGCTGAAAACATTGGTATTTGCTCTTCAGTTTCTGAGCTGAGATGAGAAAGAAATAGATGATTTATCACTGGGATTTTTTTCTTTATTTTTTATGTTAATTTGTTTTATGTGTATGAATGTTTTTCCTACATGTCAGTGTTACACGTGTAAGCCATGTGACTTAAGAAATCAAAAGAGGGTGTAGGACCCTCTGGGACTGGAGTTACAGGTGGTGGTGAGCTACCATGTGAGTGCTGAGACTT
This sequence comes from Mastomys coucha, assembly GCF_008632895.1. NCBI lineage: Eukaryota > Metazoa > Chordata > Mammalia > Rodentia > Muridae > Mastomys > Mastomys coucha. Next base: position 39,676,012 of record NW_022196905.1, on the reverse strand, counting down.
AAACCCAAGTCATTTTTAGAGCATCAATTGCTCTTAAACTGCTAGTCCATCTCTCCACTGCTCTCCCACCTCCCAGTTTTGTTTTATTCTTTTTTTTATGATATAGCTGGAAAGGGTTAAATTGAACATGTGATAAGTACACTACACTCCTGTCATTTAAAACATACAGAGATACCTAATCATGTTGAGTCTGTTTGTAAGATATCTTTGTCTTCACAGAAGACCAAAGAAAAGGCCTTGTAAGAATGTGGGAAGATGCCAAATAAATGGCTTGTCTGGAGATGAGAGAACAGGTAGTTTTTATTTGAATGGTTTAGGAATCCTATCACTTCTTGAGAAAAAAACCAAAGGGGATATCATTCTTGATTAATCCCATGCTTGATTGGAAATAAGATGTAGGTAATAATCCAGTGATATTCACAAAACATGACTCAGAAACTGGGAAGAAGAATGTTTTTTTAAAGTGTTAGTGCAGTGGTCCTAGAATACATTTGTGTTTGGACTCTAAGGGATGAGCACAGCAGTCTGTCTATAAGAAATAGTCTCTAGAGACTCATCAATATTGAAAGATGGAAATAATCCACCTCATTTGAAACCTGATTTTAGACTGTATTAGTTATGTTTATGAAAATATTATTAGGCTATAAGAAAGGTAAATAAAACTCCAATATAAGACTTAAGAAAATATATATCTTATTTTTGACTTTTGGACATTGTAAAACATGGGGTTTTTACATTTTTATTTGCTATCTATACTATATATCTACTCTCCTTTTACAGAAGCAATGTAGCAGTCTATAGGATAGAACTTGATCCTTGGTGTCTGACAGAGTTATGGTTGCAAATAGGAAAAGATGGCAAAAGAAAGGAAAATTGAAACTTATAGGTATAAGTTCAAAATCTTAAATAAATTTCATCAAATTGAATACAGTAAGATATTGTACAAGTCCATAATCTAACACTTAGAAGGGAAAGGCAGGAATATTGAAAATCAAGGGCAGCCTGGACTACAAGAGCCCTATCTTGAAAAGAAAAGTAAAATCATAATAACTATATACCAAAAAATGAAACCAATAGACTATGTAAGACCTTCCATCATATATAACTTTTTAACAGGCATACTGGAAGTTTCAAAGCAAGTTCTTACATCTATCTCAGCTGACTAGGAATACTTTTGCATATTTAATGTCCAGTCAGAATTTTACTAGTTTGTTGGTTTTACTAAAATGAAATGATTTCCTGATCTTAAAATTGACAAGCAAGCTGGTCAGTGGTGGCGCACGCCTTTAATCCCAGCACTTGGGAGGCAGAGGCAGGTGGATTTCTGAGTTCGAGGCCACTCTGGTCTACAGAGTGAGTTCTAGGACAGCCAGGGCTACACAGAGAAACCCTGTCTCGAAAAAACAAAAACAAAACAAAACAACAAAAACTGGCAAGCAAATCTTAAAGAGACAAGAATTATAAAATCAAGGTAATGAGAAGCTTGCTTTAAGACCCGTACAATACTTACAGTGCAGTAATTAAAGCTGGGTCCTATTGGTCAGAACATAAATCAGTAAAAGCTCAGAGATTTCCTGGGCCTTCCTGAAATCTAGTAAATGCAGGTGTCAATAGAAATCACTGGGGAAGATGTTCTATTCTGTAAATGTTCCATGACAACTGCTACACACCCGGAAGGAGGTTGACAATAGGTCTCTACCTTATGTTGCTCATAAAAATGTTAAGGGGTCGTCAATATGAAAAGCACATTTGCTGTTCAACACTGGACAGAGTAGAATTTTGACTAATGAAATTTATAGAATATGACTTCTTAGGAGAATGCAGTTTTTATCACTTGTAGCCTTGTGAACTTTGCAGGCTAATTAACCACCAATCATTTTGTCCTATAATTAGAAAACTAATATTAATAAAACAATAATGTTGTTGTCTAAACTCTAATATGTTAAATTACAGCACTGTCCTTGTCACTTTCTGTTGCTCTGGGAAACATGATGACCAAAACCAACTTAGGGCAGAAAGGGTAGACTTAAACATCCTGATCGTTGATTAAGGGAAATCAGGACAGGAAGTCAAGCAAGAGCAGAGGCAGGAACCATGTTTGCTTGTTTTCTGTGGCATGCTCAGTTTCCTTCTTACACAACCCAGTACCAACTACCCAGAGTGGTACTGCCCATAGTAGTCTAAGCCCCCCACATCAATCATTAATCAAGAAAATTCCCCACAGACATTCCCACAGGCCAATCCAATGGAGGAAATTTCTCAGTTAAGATGTCCTCTTTCTGAGATAACACTAGTTTATATCAATTTAACACCCAAGATTAGCTTTCACAAGTCTACCATTGTCAGTTTGACACACAGTCGCTTCTCTTTGCATTGCACTTAGTTTCCAAATGCAAACACTAACCAGTATATAATTCTGCCAAACATGATATAACTATCCCATGTACTACCACAGTGTATTATAGATTTTAGAGTAGGTGGCAATACCCTTTGAAGAGTACTTAGTCTTTTAGCTTTGCACAACTTAAATATAAGAATACAGTTTTACAAAAACCACTTATACCTCAATCAGTGGTACATTCCATGATAAATAAAGGAAAGAAAACAGATATTGGCTTAATATATGTTTATTTGTATATAAACATGTTCTTAACAAAGTAAAATGGAAAAAAATCATATTAGCTATTTGTGTAACATGTCATGTGGCCTTAGCTGGTATTATCTTCCTCTACTATACATTCTGTATTTTCTCTACTCTCAGCAAACACCTTAGCAGCTCTTCCTTCTTTTACTGGAGAGGTAACCCATACCTTCATTCTTGAGGGGCCCTTTGCCCTCCTGCCTATATTGTTTTCCACTGACTTTAATCATAGGACATGGTAACATCATGAGACACCCTAAAGGGTCGCATACATTCCAGAGTAATCTTCTCTATCTCCATCATGGAGAAGCAGTCCAATTTCCCCCCTGTAGTCTGGATCAATCACCCCTTTGAACACCTTTTCTTCCTTCTTTCCCTTCTTCTTCCCTCCCTTCCTCCCTCCTTCCCTCCTTCCCTCCTTCCCTCTTTCCTTCTCTCCCTCCCTTCCTCCCTTCCTTCCTTCCTCCCTCCC
>NW_022196905.1:39634929-39672805 GCF_008632895.1 Mastomys coucha | reverse complement strand
CTCCCTCCCTCCCTCTCTTCCTTCCTCCCTCCCTCCCTCCCTTCCTTTATGTGTATGGATGTTTTGCCTATATATATGTCTATGCACTATATTTGTGCTTTTGCAGAAACCAGAAGTGAGCATGGAAGTCCCTGGAAGTTGAGTTACTGATTGTTTTCAGCCACCATTTGGGTGATGTGAACCAAACCCAGGTCTTCTAGAAGAACAGCAAGTGCTCTTATGCACTAGGTCATCTCTCTAGTTGCTGTTGCTCCTTTCTTATCAGTCTGTTGACATAAAGGATATCAAAAGCCCCAGATAGCCAGTAGGGAGGCTTAGTGTTCAGTTCAGTGGAATGTTTGTAGTGTTTCCAGTAGAAGTATTTCCTCCTCTGAAGCCAAAACTTCTAAGCCAGTAAAGTCTGGAACAGGAAGCAAATTTTCCTAGTGAGTCACTGGATATGAAGAATGGAACTTGCTGTACCCATTAATCCTAGCTATGGGAGAAATAGTACCATATATTAGACACTGACTCAAAGCATATACTGCCTTCTAGGTGATTATCCAGAGGGCCAGGATATTGCCACCTATTTAGTGCTATCACTAAACACTGTTTAAAAGGCTGTTCCACCATTTTAGTAAGCTAGTGCTTCAAGATTATAAGGAACACAGTATGGCCAGTGATGTCCATGATGTTAAGTATACTGTCACACTTTTCTGGCTGGGAAATTAGTTCCTTTGTCAAAAGTGTAGACTGTGTTAATGGATAGTAGTTTGAACAGAGAAGCATTATATGCAGGAAATGAAAATCTATAACCAGAATAAATATCTACTCCAGTAAGGACAAACATTACCCTCTCCATGAAGAGAAGTGGCCTGATGTAGCTTACTACCACCCAGTCACTGGCTGGCCATTCCAAGGGATGGCACCATATTTGGGGCTCAGTGTTGGTCTCTGCTGCAGGATGATTTGGCACTCAGCATCAGGTATAGACAGGCCAGCCTTGTTGAGTGGAAGTCCATGTTATTAAGGCTGTGCATAGCATCCATCTCTCCATCATGGCCACTATATTCATGGGCCCATTGGGCAGTAACGAAGAAATAGCTAGAGAAAGGCTGATTGCACAGAATGGCTCATCCTGCCTTCTGGGTTATTACATTCCTCTGGTAAAGGTAATCTTTTGATGAGCATTTGCTTAGAATAGAAATATCCTCATGTTCTTTGGCAATTTAAAGAGGTCTATCCATGTTCCTCGAATGTCCTTCTCACTAGTTTTCCAATCATGCTTCTTTCAAGTCCCTGAGCCATGCAGTCAGGTGCAGCAAAAGCACTTTTGCATACTTTCCATCACAGAAAAGAATTATAGCTTTTCATATGTTTGATACATTTGATTTTACGACACTACAGCATTTTCTGGCTTGTAAATACTCATGATTAATAGCTGAAACCATAAAACTTTCCCTAAGAGTACTGTTAAAAAAAAAAAAAAGTGCAGAGCCAGTGACTACTATGCAATCCATTGGATAAGGATGAGAGGAAGGGTCCTTTTTGAAGAGATAAAGCATGACCTGAGAGGGAAGATGAAAAAGCCATAGGCATTTTAATGATACTGGCATTCCTTTGTTTAAACAATGATTATAACAACAGTTTTATAATAAGTGACAATTTTAACATTTTTGTGGAATTTATTTATAAAAATTTTTCTTTGTCCAAACAGTATTCCTTTTCACTAGTAGTCATTGCCCTTCATTTAATGAGCCATAATTTGTTTTGGTATATTTAATATTCATGATAGATCCTATGGCTTCAAAGACTTTTGAACTCATGCTCATAGTCAAGTATGAACTGAACCTCATGATTTGTATTGTGTAGCAACTAGAAGCCAATGATATTGTTAGGAGCTAACAAATGTTTTTTCACTTAATATTCAGATTCAACTAAGCATTAATGATTATCTTGACATTTCTGAAGAAAGTCTTGATTATTTCCCTTTTAAAAAGGGAACTGGTTAAAAGTCACTTTTAGCTCTTTGAGAAAAACTGCTAACACTCTTTCCCAGGTGAGAATTACTACTCACTAGTCAGTAAGGATCTCCTGTATTGAATACTGTGTGCTGGTTATATGTGCTGTTTGTTACCAGAACTTAGTAAGCCAATGCTGGATTAATTAATGAAGATAATAATTATTGAGTTACTACCACTTTTATGTCATTATTTTAAGAAATGAATACTATAGAAAATCTATTAAGTAGTTTTACTTTATTAACGATAAATCTTAAATAGATTCTAACCCTACATACCGGTCAGATACTACTGAATTTCTATTTTTAGACTAGGCAAGTTAAATGAAAGTGACATAGTATACAATTAACAAATAATATGCTGTAAAGTTGTGAAAGACAACTAGGTAGGGGATGATTTTGAAAGGGGCGAAAAGTGTAGAGAAGTTAACAAGGCTAGTTGAGTACCATATAACAACAACAGCAGCAACAAAATCTGAAAGGGGATGAGGAAAGGATTAGGACCTTAGAGTATAAAACAATTGTATGTTACAATAGTCAAAAATTTGCAAGAAAAAGATGAGATCAGTTTGGAAACAATTTTTAATTTTTGTCAGAAGACCTGATAAAACGTTGATGCTGAAGAAATTGAAAACTTATGTTGGCCTGCCTTTACTTTTGAATATTTTCAACTGGGTTTGGTCACAGGCAATTAAATTCTGATATTAAATGGCAGTCTGTAGCTAATAAATAAAAACAGTGTTATGTTTATTCTATGGACAGTTTTTAAACATACAGAAAACATAACAATATAATAATCATGTACTAATCACCTCAAATTAATTAACATAGTATTGACTCATATGTATTTCTAATTTGTTTTCTCATGAAGAACAAATACCTGTCTAGAAATATAGTTAAGAACTCTTTAAATCTTTTAAGTTCTCTGACTAATTTGCTGATACTACCAATTTATGCATTTTGTGGAAAGTAGCTTTCTGTGCTTTAAAAATTCACATAAATTGCATGCTAACTGCACAAGTTTTAATTATGAATATTTGGAATACCTATTAACAATCAAAATACACATGCATCATTATCTGCCACTTGGACTTGTAGGTGTAAGTTAGAAAGGTCCTTATAACTTGAACATAAGATGACATACTTAGTAAGGTACTTACATCAGCATTGCCTCTAAGACAGTAGATACCTAGAATGGAAAACTAGGCATGGACATCTACTAACAGGTGAATGAATGGAAAGTAAACTTCCATATATTAAAGGAAATACAGGGTTACTTATTCATGTATAACATCATGAGAGTATAGTGAATGCATAGTTCCTATTTACTGAGTTAGTCATTAGTATTTTAGATATGAACATTCATAAAAGAGCAGTAACAGTAGATGGAGCTACCATTTGACAACATAGGAATTATCCCTAGGATCCAGAAAATGCTCTGCCTCCATTTCTGATCTTCCCAATCTGTCCTCCTTACGCAGTATTCTTACTACATTTCTCTTTTCCCGTTAAGACAATACTAGGAGGGACAGTTTTCTCCAGCTCATCTACAGACTTTATGCTTGAAAAAGAAGTAGTAGCAAAATATTTTAATATAAATGGTAACTGTAAGAAAATGCAATATTTTCTGTGGGTTTCTAAAATTTAAAGTTTAATGCAGATTAGAATATCTATTTATATACTTATTTATGAGCTTATGTTTACTATGTAAATGGACATAGATTGAAATTTTTCTGTGTGATATGTCATAAATATATTGGAGAATGTTTTCATTTTCACTAGACTATAGTATATTACCTTGCCAAATCTGTTCAGAACCAGACTTTTAATATATGTAATACAGTCATCTTAGTTATGAGAGGGACTAAAAATTTAAACTTCTACACAGAAAAAAGTTAGGATCCAATAACCTGATATAAGCAGGTCTCTTAAAGTATAGAATAAGACTTAGAAATAGCTCATCCAGTTTGAAAATAGGATAATTTTACTTTTTTTATGTGATAGTGACTGAAAAGGAAAAGAAAGCTTCATTGCCCCCCTAGACCGTCACTACTTACTACACTATATGTGACGAGAGAGAGGTTTTTCCTTTGAAGAATTGATGAATGTAATTAAACACCAGAAGTCTAGAGGAATTTAAAATTGTACAGATGTATTGATTTGTTCTTAAACTTTGGTTAACAATTAGTGTTAAGGGAAAAGTGTGCCCCCTCCCCTGATTTTAAATTGTATATATTAAAACCTAACTTGAAAAGGGGTCAGGCAATAGTCACATCTTGAAGAAGATGCTCTGAAAAGTTCTTAAAATAGTAAAACTTCAACTTATAACCAATAGAAATGAGATACTGAAACAGAAAAATCTACTATTTATTTGTTAACTTTAATGAATATTAATTTAGTTCTCTTAAAGAATTATTTCTTAAGACTGAAGAGATGTCTCAGCAGCTAAAATGCTGCTCTTGCAACGAACCTAGGTTCCATTCTCAGTACCCACACTCACAACCATTTGTAACTCCTGTAGCAGGCATCTGATGCCCTCTTCTGACCTCCACGGGCACCAGGCAGGCAGGCATGTGGTGAGCAGACATTCATGTAAGCATAGTATCTCTAACCTAAAATTTGTTTTAAAACATAATTTTTACTCACAGGAAGAAAACCTAAGTCCGTCAGTGCACAGTAATGTGTTGCAAGATGCTGCAGAGATCTGTGCTTTGAAAATAGCTAACAAAAAACTAAGCAGATGTAAAGAGTACCCCAGACAGAGGGAATGCTCTTTTAAAGTTTGAGAAATAACTGTATCCTGAAGCATTTTTGAGGAACTAGGTACAAGTGGTTAGATGCATGAGAAATACAAGATTTTAGTGAAAATTATGCATAAAATTAGGATGAATAGGTAAACAAAAAAAGGTACTTGGAATAATAATTTTTGTGCAGCAGGAACTTTATCTCTCTCCCTTACTCTTCTGATCTAAGTGTTCTAACCTGTAACTTGACACTAAGGTTTATCCAGTTTATCAGTTTTGTTTATTTAGCAAATTTTTCTGATCATTTTGGCCAGTCACTCTTCTAGAGAGTCGTGTATTACTAAATAAAATAGATATGCTAGCTGTGTAACCATAGCAACTAGAAGATGGCCTGCTAAATGGTGAATAATGCGTACAACAGTGCTGTAATGGAAGCCTAGAATGATGACAAACAATCAAGTCCAAAGTATGCCCAAAGTGACTGATGATTCCTAAGGTTTGAGAAGGATCAGTGTGATTATGAGGGGAGAAGAGTAGGATTCCTCTAAGGAAAGAAAGGGACTAAAGTGTGGAACCTTAGAGGTGAAAAACAGCACGGCTCTCAAGGTAGATTTCCCTGTTCCACAGGCCGTGTGGTCTACTCCACACAGCACTGATGCTTTATAAAGATGAAATCCTGTCAGTCTGCTGGAATCCTCCAGGAACTTCCTGCCTCCATCACAATAATACTTAGCATTGAAGTCATGGCCATGTGACCCTATAAGTCTTCTTCCTACATCTCTTTCCTCAGTTTTAGTCTGCTTACTCTTTTCTGGCCATCCTAGCCCCTGTTGTTCCTCTAAAGCCACAAGTAATCTTATATGGCAGTCCTGTACAAACCATTTCATTTAGAGCCTTCTCTGATACATCTGTTTAGTCAGTAATCCTCACCCTGTTCAAGATCCTATTAGATAACAGCACTATATCAGTAATGTAAAACTGCCTCCTGTGCTAGCTTTTTATTGCTAGGGTTTTATTACTGTGACGAGATACCATGACCAAGGCATGACTCTTACAAAAGGGAAAACATTTCATTGGGGCTGGCTTACAGTTTCAGAGGTTCAGCCCATTATCATCATGGCAAGAAGTATGACAGCATCCAAGCAGACATGCTGCTGGAAAAGGAGCTGAGCGTTTTGTATCTTAATCCAAAGGCAGCCAGGAAGAGACTCTTCCGTAGGTAGTCAGGAAGATCTCTTCTGCATTGGGTGGAGCTTGCATTCTAGCAGCTCTGGAAAACAGTCCACACAGTGGCACACACAAAGCCACACCCATTCCAACAAGGTTAGACCTCCTAATAGTGCCACTTTAAATGGGCCGAGCATATTCAAACTACCATAGCTAGATGTGTTTGTCCACACATGTAATCTTAGCACTCAGAAGGCTAAGACACAAGTTAGCCTGAGCTGTCAGTAAGTTCTAACCTAGCGTTTTCGAGGTGGTAAGTCCTTATCCTTAAAAACAATTAATAATAATAAAGATGTGTGTAAATATGTGGGCACATGTGGTTAATCAATTAACCCTCAGCCTGACCTCCACTCTCACTTGCTTTGGTGTCTTTCTGAGCAGTACTCTCATCACTGGTGGTAGCACTGTGTGTATTGGATTGTCTTATTTGATACCAAGTGCCATAAGAATGGACACTTTGTATGTTTTTTTGGGGGGGGGTGCTTGTTTGTTTTCGTGCTTCCATTCTTTCACATTGATTTGTACATAATAAGCATGTACTGCGTGATTATTCATTTCTACAAAAGAGGTTATGAATATGGTATTTTATTCATTCATCTTTTTGTCTCCCCAGACACTTAATTGTTTATGTGCATTGATTCTGTTACTCTGAAAGCTAGTACATTTTCTTTAGCCTTGTTAGGTTTTTAGTTTTAAGCAGGTATTTTTCTTTTCTCCATGATTCCTTCCCAAAGCCTTACCTTTTCAGTTTTTGAGCAAATAGAAAGGTATTTATTCCTGGTATTATTTATTGTTGGATTTTAAGTTAATAGTTCATTCTGTGCTGGCCTTAACCTGTTAACAGTTTCTGAATCATTTAAGTTTTTTAATTATAAAAATCCAATATTATATTTGTGGTAACTACATTTTAATAAAAAATACAGAAAGGAATGTTTTGTAGCAGTTATCTTTCCTAGTTCTACATTGTTGTATGTAGTATTTTTATTTAGTTTTAAATATAACATAGGCAGAGATTCAACTGTTGTATGTTCCAGCAGTTTAAAATAGTAGATAAATAGGTATGCAGCTCTCAGGCATAACACATTCTATTCTTTCTTTTATACCTCGGGCTGCTTCAGCTTTTCCGAAGTGCCAGCCTTGAGAGAAGCCACTCATGGCTGAGCTGTCAAATTGACTTGACACTGCACAGTGGTGGGAATGTGACCAAAAGTTGATTTGAAACAAATCATGTATTTGGTTTTTCTGTCCCACCTGGCAGTACCAGCTCTCATGCGCTTTGTCCTAACACATTGCCTTCCCAGTCATCCTACCATCAGAGCGAATACATGTTGAATTATATCATGCATACATCAGCAAAATAGGGCAGGAAATGTAAGGACTAGTATTATGTGCAAATATAAAGTGTTTTCTCTTGCAATAATTATAGGGGATGGAGTGTTAGATCTCTCTACAAAGAAAACCAGCATAAAATCTGAAGAGTCATCCATATGTGATCCTTCTTCTGAAAATGCAGTGGCTGGGTAAGCAATATCTAGGAAATATAATTCAATATTAATATAAATGACCTCTGCAGAGAACACTTAATTCTGTGCTGAATAGGACTGACATAGCTTTCTCAAAATTTTTGTCACTCATAAGTTTGTCTCTCTCATACCTTCATTTGTCCCTTCTCTTTCTTTTTTCTTTCTGTTAAAGAAAAGTTATCAGAACAATCACCAAACTTCAATTTATGTTACTAAAATGAACTATCAATTTAATCATAGGCTACAAACTAAGACGCAGGACAAGGAAGAGAACTTGAAATACTCAGGAGGCCATTTAAGGGAAATATGTAATTTTAATAGTTTTTAAAAATGATGAACCATCTCTAAAACTGCTGTAGTTACTAACTCTAAAATTAGCATATAGCTTTACAGTTTTTGCTTTAGTGTGGTGGCAAACAACTTAACATTTATCTAGCATCACCACAAAAAAAGTCCTTTCATGTCTTTAAAACTGTCACTAAATTAACTTAATAAATAATTCCTAGTGAAATGCTGCTCTGTTGGATTTTTGGATTTTTGTAACTTTTGCATCCTCTCATTAACTGCATAGAAATCCTTTTTTGTCCCATTTAAATCTGAGATGAGTTTATTTCAACTAAGGCTATAATAAAGCTGGAGTCACAGGTGTAACAGACTTAGAAGATTGCAAAGTTGCATTTGAAGTATAGTAACATTCTAAAATGAAATTGTTCATATACATCTTTGTTCAGATTTTAAGTTTTTATGTAGAGGACAAATGAGTCTGTGGAATTGAGATGTCTGTGTTTGGAAGTATTCTTGCTGCTACAAATTTCCTTTAAATGGGTTGACTCTTTTATTACTTGTTTAGTGGTAACGTCACGTTTCTACTAACAAAAACTCCTTTAGGATTTGGGTATTTTTATAATGGAACTCTAATTGTAAACAAAAATTATAAGTGTTGCTCTGCAAGCAGCTTTCAGAGGGAAAGCAACATCATGAGAGAATATTTTTATAAATACTCAGTTAGGATTTTATGTTCTTGGAAGGTCTGCCCATTGAGGCCACCGTATCATTGACACATTGTCCTAGCAGGACTGTAGCGTTTCCTTTGATAAGGAGTAGCTCCTACATCTCACAAACCTAAGCGTGCAATGAGCAGTGATGTTACCTAAGCAAGAAGTGTAATAAAGGAGTGGACCCTCCCCTTCCATAGCTGTGTGAGAGTCTCTCATACATCAGTTTACCATCGTTTCATTCCATCCATCCAGGAGACTACACAGAAACAGAGAGGACTATGTGGAAAGAAGTGCTGAGTTTGCAGATGGTTTGCTCTCAAAAGCTTTGAAAGACATTCAGTCTGGAGCACTGGACATAAATAAAGCAGGCATACTTTATGGCATACCTCAAAAAACTTTACTTCTCCACTTAGAAGCCTTACCAGCAGGGAAGCCTGCATCTTTTAAAAGCAAAACTCGAGATTTCAATGATAGTTACTCATATAAAGAAAGTAAAGAAACTTGTGCTGTGCTGCAAAAAGTAGCCTTGTGGGCAAGAGCTCAAACAGAGCGCACAGAAAAAAGTAAACTCAACCTACTTGAAACCTCAGAATTAAAATTCCCAACAGCTTCCAGTTACCTCCATCAGTTAACTGTACAGAAAATGGTTACTCAGTTTAAAGAAAGAAACGAAAGCCTTCAGTATGAAACTTCAAATCCTACTGTGCAGTTAAAAATTCCTCAGCTACGAGTAAATTCAGTTTCAAAATCACAACCTGATGGTTCTGGTCTGCTGGATGTCATGTATCAAGTTTCCAAAACCTCTTCAGTCCTTGAAGGATCAGCTCTCCAAAAACTGAAAAATATACTCCCTAAACAGAACAAAATAGAATGTTCTGGGCCTGTAACTCACTCAAGTGTTGACTCTTACTTTCTACACGGGGACCTCTCTCCTTTGTGTCTTAATTCTAAAAACGGAACAGTTGATGGAACCTCTGAGAACACTGAAGATGGACTGGACCGGAAAGATAATAAGCAGCCTAGGAAAAAACGTGGCCGCTATCGACAGTATGACCATGAAATAATGGAAGAGGCCATTGCAATGGTAATGAGTGGAAAGATGAGTGTTTCCAAAGCACAAGGAATCTATGGGGTACCTCACAGCACTTTAGAATACAAGGTAAAGGAAAGATCTGGAACACTGAAGACTCCTCCGAAGAAGAAACTACGATTACCAGACACTGGGTTATATATGACAGATTCAGGGACTGGCGGCTGCAGAAACAGCAGCAAGCCTGTGTAGATTACTGTCAGAGAACATGTGAGAGAGAGTGTGTGCGCATGCGTGCGTGTGTGTGTGGGTGTGGGTGTGCACGATCGTGTGTGTGCTCATGTGTGTGTGGGGGGGGTGTGTATCTAGGAGTATATGTGTACAGGGGTATGTGAGTCTTTGTGTGTGTATCTACATACACACGTGAAAATTACAAATGCTCACTTTGACAGGAGACATGAAATTTTACAGTTCAAAAACCACTTACATGCCTTTTGAAAAAGTTTTATTCAGGGTTTTCACTGTGGACAGAATTATAGAGTTACTTATTAATTCTGATAGTTTGTATTTAATCCTTGTATAAATAGGTGAAAAAAGATTCAGGTTTTCTTTAGTAGTCAATAGCATAAAATGTGGGAAAACAAGTAATTGTCAAGTGAAACATTTTTTTTTATTGGTAAAAAGATTCTAGCCATTCAGTTGAACCATCTTATAATGGAAATATGATATTAATAGTTTGTGAACAGTTTTATGTAACATACCTACAATGATTGTGAGTATGTCAAAGAACCAATCAAAGTTAAATAGTTACCTCTGTACCAAGAGTAACTAATAGATACAGTATTACTACACTATAGTGCACTCTATGAAATACAGAGTGCACAGAAGTGCATCCGCCAGGATAGAAGAGAAAACCTTAAAGGATATGTATAGTAAAATTTAATATTTATCATTTAATTGTTGAGTTAGCAGGAAGTTGGGGTTATTCAGTATATAATTTAAATTAAAATAAAAGCTGACATAGTTAACCCCAGAAGCTATAGAATCCTTTAATATAAGATGGAATACTAAAAACAAAAAGTAATTTAAATTTAATTATTAAAGTAATTTAATTTTGTTTTTCATTTGAAAAATAAGCTAATGTGTAAGGTTAGAAAAGAAAGTTGGAATGCAACTTAGAGCATGTTTATAATGTGCACAGAACAAGCTTGAGAATGGTCATTTGGTTAAATGTGCTGGTTAGTTGATGTTATGACTACTTTAAGGATTGTGACACACTCCTACTGAAAAACCTCAGTGTAACTTTAATATATTTGCTGCTGTGACATTTCAAAACATTTTCAGTTTATCAAGATGAATTACAGATTTCATTTTGGTGGGTGATACATTATCATTTTGCTAATAACCAAACTTGCAGTTTGTTCAGGGTCTTGAATAGATTTACAGATATTTAACACTGACGCTGTTTTGAACTTTCAGTAATGTAAACTCTTTACTACTTGGAGATTTAGAAGCTGGGCAGTGCATTTTAACTTTTACTAGACTCATATGAAACCAGTAATTTTTATAAAACAGTTTTAAAAATATGGGTCAGAGTATTCATGTGGGTTTATGAAGTATGCAGTTTTGGTAGTAAAAAATGTAATAAAGCATGTACCTCCATGTAAAGAAAGGAGATTTGCTTTATAGATGAGAATCCTTCCCTATACCCCTTTTCTCTATTAGAATTCAGGTTCTGGTCATGTTCCTAAGCCACTTTTTATAAATCCAAAAGGAATTCTTACAGCTGAATTAAAATATAAGTGCACCTTGTCAAATACTTGTGTTGCTACACTTGTGTTTGTGTGTGTTTAATAATCACATGAACATGTGATTGTTCAGCTACTAAACTTTAAAACTGCTTGCATGTGTTTAAAGAAACTGAAGAATGAGAAAAAGTATGACCAAGTAATGGCTTGGTTTCTGAGATCTGTACAGAAAATTTTCAGCTGTTAACATTATCTGCATACTAGGGTATGAATCCTCTTGATCTTTTTCTTCCCCCAAGAAAATATACTTAATAGATTACAAGACAGCATTTGTCAGGGTCATCTTTCTTTTTAAAGAATTAAGCCATATTTTGTGAGGACCGGAACATGGATTATCTATTATATTTCCCCCTCCTCCCATTGAAAAGGAAAGTTAAAAAGTAAATGCTTCAAAAACAATTTTCTTGACCTCTTTATACAGAATTTTACTTGCAAAACTTTGGGAGCTCGAATGCATTACGTAATATTTATATTGTATTGAGCTTTTTTATTCCTCACACTATATTTACATTGATAAATTGATTGAGAAGTTTATAGTAAAGGGAAACTTACAGAACACTTTTATATCATTTAAAAGATGACCTGACCAAAAACTTTACAGGATTCATAAATCAGGGATCATTTTGCTATTGACTTCACAGTGATCAGTAGTTTTATAGGTAATATTAAAGTTAATTTGCAGCATTTTAGTACTTATTATTTATTTTTGGTCAAATAGTAAATTAAAATATTTTTTGATAGTTTATAGGTAATGATCAACCCATAACTTTTAAAAGAAACATAACGTTTATATTACTGAGTTGACTTTTTAATTATACAAACTAGGAAAGGCAGGGAAGTTTATGGGTTCCCCTCTCCCCACTGGTTCTATTAAAATGTGCTTTATGTTAAACTTTAAAAATTTAGTTACCAGTTACTACTTAATTGACAGTTTCTGAAAAATCCAGTTTCAGCTGACTTTTAATGAATATGAAAGCAACCCTTATATGCTTTCTACTTATTTGAATGTTCCTCAAGTATTTTATATTTAAAATAAAAAAAGAAGGAAAAGGAAAAAACAGTGCCTCTGTTTTTAGAAAACTACTGCTCAGTAAAGTTGTTTAAACCATTTCTGGTAGCTGATGACAATTTTATATTAAACTGTATACTGACTTTAGTGAAACTGATTTCTTTTTTAGTTGTTTACAGTGCAGATACTTGTGGGTTTTTTTTTAATTGCAGTATTTCCATTGTCGCAGTAATTTAGTAAAACTCTGTGGCTGCCTTGATTTTTGACAGATTTTGTTAATATAAACTGATTGTTAGGCAATTAGTTATATTTATGCATAAATCAATTGCACTATAATTCATGAATTATTTATTACAATATTTTCTAATGAATTCATGTATCTGTCTTGTGTTGTACATGTACTGTAATTTTGTTCCTACTTTGTGTTGTTATATATCTAAATCTGATTGTATGAATTTTAATTGTTCAGTTAACGTGTTTCTAGGTTGTAATTTGTAGTAAAGCACTTCAATGCTTTTGCACTTAAATTTTACAACACTGTCGGTGTGTGGTTAATTTACTCATTCAGTAAAAGAAAAGTAAAGTAAAACTTGACTATACTGAATTCTTTGATTCCTTGTGAGGAGTTTTTTGTTGATGTTCTTTTGGTTTTTTTTTTTTTTTTTTTTTTTTTTTTTTTTTTTTTTTTTTTTTTTTGGTTTGGTTTTGGTTATAAAAGTATTAGAATTTGACTTTTTCTAAGAAATAGTCAACAAATTTCTAATAAAAAGGGGCATAGAAACAATAATTGATATGCTTGGGCATATAAGTAAACAGGAAGAATTAGAAAGAGTTGATCTAAAGAAAAGAACATGAAAGCCAGTTAGACTAAGGTGGCCTTTAGTATTAGCATTTAGAAGGTAGCAGCAGTTGGACCTCTGTGAGTTCTAGGCCAGCTTAGTCTGCATAGGGAATTCTAGGCAAAATTACAGTTTTAGCATCTTTATATAATTACTTGATAATAAATTGTGAATTGGCCATTCACACATATGTGTGTTCACTCATTATGTTTTTCTTTGAGATTCTAAGATGGAAAAAATAAGGGGGAATTTTTTTTTTAATTTTGTAATTAACTTAGTTGTCTTCCATGCTGTTTAAGGTAGACTTTGATAGCTGAAAATCTGGTATATTAACCGACTGTTTGTATTACTGGGTTAGTATCAGCAACCACTGGTATTTTTAATTTCCAGTATTAAAACTATCAAACTGTATAAGAAAACTCTCCCTTTAAAACAATGGTATCTTTAAAATGTCAGAAAAGGTAGATAGAAGTCAGTGATATTCATAATTTTATAAGATTAATCAAAGTGAAATAACATGTTTATATTAGTAAACAAGTGCTACTTTTTATCATTTTGACAGGGCTTACTCACTTTTATATTGATACTTGCACCTTGGGCTTTGAAAATGCTAATAAGCACATTCTCCCAGCTGTGCAAATCATTTCATTAATGGG
This sequence comes from Mastomys coucha, assembly GCF_008632895.1. NCBI lineage: Eukaryota > Metazoa > Chordata > Mammalia > Rodentia > Muridae > Mastomys > Mastomys coucha. Next base: position 39,658,972 of record NW_022196905.1, on the reverse strand, counting down.
AACATGCCTTTAAGCATTTTAGGAACTACTAAGACAGGATACTAATCTTTGAAATATAGTATAACATTCTAAAAACTTGTAAGCTCCCCCCTTTACTACTAGTCATAAATATGGTTAGCAAGCTGTAACATTACTTCAGAAACTGTCTGAAGAATACTCCTCAGGGTATGTTTACTTTTCTTTTGTTTATCAGAAGTCATAAATTTGAGTTGCTGGAACATGATATAATTATCTAATATTTGATAGCTATCATTTGATGTTGCCTTTGCTCTACATTTTTAAAATAACTTTGTACATTGAATCTTGAGTTACTTATATTATTCTACACTCTACCATTACAAAATTAATTTTAAAAAATATTTACTGAAGAAGCTGCTACTGGGGTTATATCTCTATTTAGTGACAGCATTGAACTTAAAGAGTTTTGTTTATTTTGGTTTATTTTTGCTTCCTGTGATCCGTTATGTCAAATTGTGTGTTGGTCTTACTAAAACATTTGTTAAATCTGATAGATAGTTATTTTTCTCGATGAAGTTTTGATCACATACTCAGAACTTGCTTTGGTATTTTTATTACTCAGACAACATAATTGTGTACAACTCTTTAAATTATTATATGGTATCTGTAGATTCCAATGTCAGGGAACAATATAAAAATACTGATTTCACTGCTTATTTTAAGAGAAAGTCCTTTAACTTTTAATACCATGAAAAAAACTAACCCTTATTTTTAAAAAGTACTTTCTTCTCTTGGATCTTTTTTGTAAGTAATATATCCCAATTCCTACCCTAAATAACATTTTTGCCAACTAAGAACAAATGACAGGCACATGGAATTAGGAGAGGAGGGCTATTCCCACTACAGAGTTTGGTGATGTTTTATTAAAATGGATACTTTTCTGAAACAGAATTCCTTTAATATATTTTATTCTTCTTGCTGCTGGTATTGAATTTAAAAAATGAGCTTCTATATTGTTGATTAGCAAACATGGGTCTTAGTTAAAGCTAGATGTGTATTAGCTTCTGGGGTGGGGCATTTTTCCAGCACTTGAAATTTAGTATTTAGGTAAGTAATACCTTTAGTTTTCCTGTGCTTTTCCATGGTTTTTAAAACCAGTTAAAGTAGATTTAATTTTTAAATAGCTTCCTTTTTCTTTTATGTTCTTACTAGGTTAAAATGCCTTCAGCTTAATCTCAGAAAAACATACTCTCTTATTTATATGGAACCTAAATTTGATAACTTTCTTCATGATTATGTAAACTTTTCTTTTAATATTAAATTTCCTTTTTACTATGTAGTATTTTAAATAAAAATAAGAATTCACTCCTTATCTTCCTTATTTGATTTAACAAGTATTGATCATATAAAATATGGCAAACTGTCCTACTTTACAAACATTTTTATTCCTTCTGAAGCATTTTTTCATTAAAGGTTATTAATATTTCCAGAGTTGTTAATATTGCCAGTGTGTTGATGTAATAATGTATACTCATCCACTTTTGTATTGCGAAAGCCTTTGCTTTGACTCCTGTACTTTGTCATAGGAAATTATTTACCAGTGCTTCATTCTGTTTCTGCTAAAAAGATAACCAAGATGTCCTTGCAGTTCCGCCTATAGGAGTCAGGAGTCCAGCAATATCAAAATACATCATTCAGATGCTGTCAAGAATTATAACTCCTTATGGTATTTTTGCTGTAATTCATTTTTTTTGTTTGATTTTTATTTTTAGTTCAACTGTTGATGCAAAATCAGAGGAAGCTACTAAAATGGAAAAAGGAAAATCAGCATTAAGCAAAGTTTTGGAATCTTTGTGCATACATCACCATCAACAAGTTTTGGCTATGTTGAAATTTCTAGTCCAAGAGCAGAATGCTACTTCTCTTTGCTGTTGTAATTCATCATGTGCTATGTCTTCAGAATCTCAAAAGCCCCTATTGGAGGATGATTTTCATGGTCTGTTTTGTAGCTGTGAATATAGACTGGCAGAAAGAGGGTGTTTACACAATGAGAGCCCTGGTCTAATGCCTCTGCCACTCTGTATTAAAGAAATACATTGTTTGTCTTGTCAAACTGTAACTGTTGAACACATTAAGACAGTAATGAATAGAGGAATTGAAAACAGTTCTAATCCACACAGGTGCTGTTGTGGACAGTTAGCAAAGACTCAATCTACAAAACAAGCCTGTCACAGTCCTCCTTTGTCAAGGGAAGTTTGTGATCTTTCAGTCACTCTCGAAGATGCCTGCAGATCTCGAAGTCCCTCACCCCCACCATTATCACCTGTGGAGACTGGAGGACTGGAAAAATGGAAAGACATCGTCTCAGAGCTTTCAGCTGTAGAAAATAACAAACTTGAAACAAGCATTAACCAGCCTCCATCTCTTACACCAGCAGAGATAAGCACTCACAAATGTGGCCACGACAGCAAAATACAGAAAACTAAGAAGTCTAGTAGCTTGGAGTCTGTGCTCTTGGGTGCCAGCAGTAGTTACCCTACAAATCATGAAAAGGGTGAAACAGCTGTAATTTTTCAAGACTTAATGGACCGTATTAATGAAAAATTAAAATCAATAGAAACCACAGATATATCAAACCTCATAAAATTATCTAGTACTGATTGTGATTCAGACAATGATTTTAAATTGGGAGATTTAATAACATCTCTCTTGCACAGTGCAACAGCCAATGATTATAGTTTTATGGAATTGCTGAGTCAACATGATAAAAAGGTAGAAAATAAAATTATTCAGACAAGGTTTCGAAAACGTCAACAAACATTACTTGCAATGCACAACTCTCCTGATTCACCTGTGATCAGAAGGCAATCTTTACAGATAAAAAGGGAACTTGCCAGTTTTGATGAAAACTTTCTGAGAAAAAGGTACAGTGAAAAAAATTCAAGAAAATTGTCATACAATGATAAGATGCTCTCAGTGAACAAAGAATTCCAGCCTTGTCAAGAGCCTTTAAAAAATTCTAAAAGCTTTCAAAATGAAAATCATGAAGAAACATTGTTTACACCAAATGAGGTAGCACCATCATTTCAGGCACCTCTTGGGAGTTTAGAAACTAACGTGGCTCTTGATCAATTTTCAGAAAATTTTAAAGCAACTTCTTTTGAGAAAATGAGCCAGAGAAAATCACAGGAGAGGTCTACAGCTGAGAAACTAACTGCACAAAATAATAGCGAAAATACCAAACTAGAAAATACTCCAACACTTTTGAGAACTGATGTTCCTCTTTTGAGCAGAACTAAACGAAATATTGTGCCTCCCGGGTGGTATTCTATATATGTAACAAATGATTCTGTTTCAAAAAAATTCCTTGAGGGCAAAAGAGTATTGGACTCTGCACACAGAAAAGATCCAGTCAGAGATCCAACTGAAAGTTTTCAAAATATAGACTTAAATAAAATTGCAATGAATTCTACTTTGCAAGTTGTTGTGGAACGTTTAGAAGACACAATAAATATGGCTCAAAGATCTTGGACTAGTCAGGAACTATCTGAAGGATGTCAAGCATCCAAGAAATTGATAGAAACAAGTAATAAAGAACAAAATGCTGGGAGAGATTTGACTTTAAGTAGAATAACTTATAAAAATCAGAGTTTATCAAAATCTGTGTTAGCATCTAGCAATAAAAGAAGTCATGGTATGTCTGTAATGAATTTGAACAAGACACTTGATAATCCGAAGACATCACCCATTTTAGAGAGAGGTAGCTCGACATCCAGTGTTGAAAGTTCAGCAACAAAATGTGGAGGTATTGAAAGTTCTGTTTCTAACTATTCTAGTCCTATCAAACTCATGTTTTTATCTGAGATTAAAAGCAGTGAAGGCGTCAAATATACTTTAACTTCAGTCAGCACATCACAGTCAAATGCTGATTTTGATTCTCACAAACAAAAAACCCATCAGATGACTGGAAGAAAAGGAGAAACAATTGACATACCAAACACTAGCTGTGAAGATTATAGTTCTAATCATCATGATACTAACCTTCAAAGTGAATTGAACCAATTTAACTGTGTACTTGAGGTTACACCATCATCTGCAGAGTTTACGGAAAACTTAAACAATGATAAGCCACAAGAAGACCCTAATGGAAAGTCAAATGGTGCTGTTGACTTACCATATAAAAGAAAGCCAGGTAGACCTAAAAAAATTGGTCCCCAAATTGTGAAGCAGATTAAACGGCCAATTGGAAGACCACCAAAACCTAAAGCTGGTCAAACAGATGTCAGTGTTTGTCAAAGCAATTCTTTTAGCCCTAAAAAGGAAAATTCAGAGTCTTTCATATCAGAAGTCAAAGATGTTTGCAGAAAGAGTATTATTGTCACTGTTGTTTATGGAAGGTCAAGAAGAACCAAGCGATGTGTTTCTGAAGGAAGCATGAACATCAGCAACCTCTCACTGAACAGTGATGTCTCTGACTTTTCATTTAACTCTAGTTGTCTCAAAAATACTAAAGCTCATGGTATTGGCTATGGTGAAAGTCTGAGTGCTGGATCAAGATTAACAACTCAAAGTGGGGTTTTTGATTCTGACTTTGAATATGTTAAACCTATCAAGAGCAACTCTGTGATACCTCAGACTTCCAAGAACATTATTCGACCAAACCAAAAGCCTTTGTCAATTGTTAGGAAGCCTGGTAGACCTGCAAAAGTGAAAATTTCTGGTATATCTGTGACTGTTAATAGAATTTCACCTCAGGAAAGAGAAGTCTGTGTTAGCAGCTGCTTACCTCCTTTAGATCAGGAGATAATGTTAGAGAAAACTTGCCTAGAAGAAAAGCTTGACCAACATTGCAGTAATGTGGATAACATCAAGCACACCAATGTTGACTTATTTAAGAATGAATCAAATAGTACTGTTGCTTCTATACCTCCGAGACATTCTGTTAGGGCTAGGAAACCTCCTTTGCATTTCTTACATTCATTTGCATCTTCTGGCTCACTTACTTACAAAAATGCTCTCCGTCATAAATCATGTAAACTCCATTTGCATAAATGCAAAAATCCAAAGAAAAAATACAGGCAGTCAAGTTTTAGACTAGCTTCCAAAGGTATCCCAAGATCTAGATGTTCAAAGAAAGCAAAAAAATATTTGGAAGATAAAAAATTAATGCCTGTGTCTGAAGTGTCCTTGGACCCTGTAATTTCATCCAACCCTTTACTAAGGTGGTGGGCTACTTCTGCTTCAAATGATTCTTTGTTAGAGGAATTAAACAATAGATTTGAACAAATAACAAATGCATGGGTACAGGTGAGTAAAGATGAAGCTCAAAATTTTGTTCATAAAACAGAATACACTAAAGGTGATCATTTCAAAGCAGCAAGCCCTTTGAAAACTTGTCTTCTAGAACTTGAAGTTTCACCCGTAAAGATGCTTTTTCAAAAAAAGTATAATTTGAATGAACTTTGTACCTGGTTTATGCAAACAACAGAAACACAGTCTCTTTCCCTGGTTAGAAAAGCAAATGCTCGAAACCCTTTGGAAGTGATAAGCACCACGGGCATTAAGGTAGGGGTGAAATGCTGTGGATTTAATGCCAACCCCTTCAGGAAGCACTTTAAAAAATTTGCAGTCTCTTCTCCTTCAAAACCAGCTGGGAAATTTCATATACTACATAAAATGGTTGGCTCACCACACTTAAATGTGAAAAGTAATTTAACATTAGCAAGGTTAAAAAGGACTGAGTTTAAGAGTTTGCACTGTGAAAGGTGGAGAAAAGAGGAAAGGCCGTACAACCACAGAACAGTTGATTGGAGCTCAAAAAGAAGGAACTTAAGATTGTTCTGCCAGAATCAATCTTGGACTAACACTGAGGGGCAGACAAATGCAGAGACATCACTCAGTGGGAAAAGCACAGTAGGTAACCAGTGGGTCTCACCCTCGGAACCCAGAGTTGCCTTTGCCAAAAAGAGCAAATGCTTCAGAGCACATGCTAATTTAGAGAGTAAATTTAATGGAACAGGGTGTGGCCAGATTGACTCTGAAAAGGAACAAATAATAGAAAGTGTATCTTCCCATAATTGGAGGTCAAAAACTTTAAAAGACTGTAGAATATTTTTGAGGAAGATCAACTGTCTTGAACACAGAAATACTTTTAAGCTAAATACAGTAATTTATTCTCCTGAATCTGTTGACAGGGGAGGTAATCAGGCACAACCAGAAGAATCAAAGCGTTTTAGTTTAAGGTCCCATTCTACAAGGCAAAATTCCTTTAAAAAGCAAAATGAAGAAAGAGAAAATCCCAAAGCAAATAGTCCTGCACAGGATAGATTGACTGCTGAACTCAACAGTAGTCAGTTAGGTAAGCACACTAACTTTGACGAGAAGCCCGATAATTCTGAGGCTCTTAGCAAATTAAGCAAAAGAAAAAGACCACCATGGAAGACCACAGAAATGTCAGCAAAAAGACATAAACGACAGTCTTGCAACAGTGGACAAATGGCAAACTATTGTACAAAATCCCAAGTAGGTAAGTTTTTCTCTCCTTAATTTTAAAGTTTCATTGTAGGTGCCTTGAGTAAAACTCAAGCTAGTAGGTAGAAAAGGAACAGCTAATTTGGCTCTAATTTATCTCTACAATGTTTGAACAACTTCATATCTTGGCACCTAGTATGAAACTCATGACATTAGGTGCTGCTAGGTGTAGCACACTTAACTGATGAGCTTCAGCATTCAAACACAAGCAAATACATCTAGAAGAGACGAGAGCATCATGAAAACAGGCCATGAATGTGTTTGATAGGGGACTGTGAACAGCTCACTAAAAATTCACTACTGCAGGCTAATACTCAAAAATACCAACTATAGAAAACATAAAAGCTACAATGGTCTCATGTAGAGACTGTAAAATTGTAATCCTAAGGTGTAAATCCTCATTAAACTGTTACTCTATTTGATGCTGTTTTGAAAACATACTGCAAGACTGCTTATTTAGAAGATAGTATACTAAATTTTTTCAGCAAATATATTAAGTGGGCTTCTATGAATTAGAGCTCACTGGTGCAGATATGAAGAGGAGATTTCCATTATGTAGCTGAGCAAGTCACTGTTAGGGTCATTTCAAATTGAGAATGGAACCAGAAATTAAGTGGCAGTGATGTACCTTATTAAGATACACTGCCATAGCTTCAGTACACAAGGGAGATTCTTGCCCTTTGAATGTAGTGATAATATGAGCATGGTAGTTGCCTGAATAGCCATTTTCCATCTGCTTATTTGATAGGTACTAAACAGTGAAGGATATTAGATAGGAGATTTTACAGAGTCCATCTTCACCATGAAAGAATTCCAAGCTATATATTTAGAAAGAAGAATATTTTATGGCTTATGTTCATTTTTACATTTGTATAACCTAGGGAAATCTCGGGGACTTAGGGAGGTATTAGTATCTTAGTAGTGTCAATAACATCAGGTCTCATTAAAATATTAAACACAGTAATTAAGTTGAAAGTTTTATATAGACTTTATGTGTACCCCCACCCCCAGTTCAGTTAACTGAATAATTTTAACATGCATAATCCAGTACTGTATAACATAAGAATGATAAAAATTTCAAATATCTGGCATGATATGACTAAATGCTTAAAGGAGGTCAAAGTAGAATCTCCATTATAAAAGGTAGATGGAAACCATAAAAAAATAACTTACTTGTGATCCTCAAGAAGGCTAAAAATAATATTATAACAGGTGCTTTATCAGGAAAATACCTAATAGCAAATTTTTAAGCTCATCATTCACCTAAAATATGTGTACAGGTTTCATGAAGAATAAAATATAGTTTCATTTTACTTGTTTCATTTTCATCTCATACTGTTACAGATTTTTCAAAAGTAATTTGCATTAATTCATTTTACAACAGAACTGTATTTTATCCTTGTAGCTTCTTACCCATTGTATTTTCCTAACAGTCAAACACAGTCTTAACTTTAATATTATTCTTCACCCTGCCAAATGTAAGATTCCTAAAATAGGAAGATTAAGTATATTTAAATCTTTTGCAAATTAATTTTAAAATCCTTTGTGGGTATTTTAAAAATTAGCATCATATAAAAAAATGTTTACCCCTTCTCCATTTTAAAATGTGCCGTGCTGCCGCTGCTCTGCCTGAAGTTCACCGTCTCTACTGATAACTTTCCTTCTTTATTTTTAACATGTTTAACTCAGTGAGATTATTATTTATAACAATATCTGTTATGTTTATGTGGTTTTTAAATGTTTCTTACAGTGTTGTTGTGTTTTTTTCTTTTGCTTTCATTATTTTTGGTAGCCCATGCTTTTTGCCTTTTTGGAAGTTACACTAAAACTCATCATTAGTTTTATATGTGTTTTTGTTTTTCATAAATAATTAGTGACTGAAGATGTAAGACTGTTAACTACAGGACTTTTCTAGACAAATTCTGAGGAGAGTGTATATTATAAATTTTGAAATATTTCTATTGGTGGAAAATAATTGTTTGTATCCTGAATGTCTTGCCTCTGTACATATTGTCCAGATGTGATTTAATACATAAGATCTCACTGCATTTGCTGCACTCTCTGTTAAATGTAGACGTGGGAAGAAGTCAAGTGCAGTTCTATGCTATTGTATTTCTCCTTTTGAAGGGATGGCTACAGTATGTTCTCAGTGTGGAAGGTCTAGGAAGTTCTAGTTCACCAAAGTGAAAAAATATGTACACATTCATAGAAAAATATTATTATTGTTATTGTAAGCAGGATACTTCATGTTGGAAGGAAACAATGATTAATGCCACGGGTTTTGCTCTTAGGAAGCATAGAGAAGTATACACTTACTGAAGCCTGAGTCATGTGACCAGAAAGAAGTTACCTGAAGGAACATGAAAGAGGGACATGGAATTTCAGATTTATCCAACACTGTTGGTTATGTATTGAGAATTATAAGAATCTCAAATACTAGAAGATAACAAGTGGTATAGGAGGGGTTCAAATAGAACAAATTTTGTGCAGAAAATGTTGGCAATAAAGCTGGCTCATTTGGAACATGGTCAGTCAGAGGTATAAAGTCTCAGAAGACAGAATCACTGGGAAGGCACTGTTCAAATGCTGAGGCAACATCAATTAATCGGGGGAAGGGGAGCAACTAAGCCCTAACAAGAAAGTAGGGAAGATAAATTTTACAGAAGTCTTCTCTCATATAATACATCCCAACTGCAGTTTCCCTCTCCTGACTCTTCCCAGTCTCCTCCCCACCTCCTCTCTTTCAAAGATCCACTCCTCCACTTCCCTTCAAAAAGAAAAAAAAGAAAAAGAAAAAGTGCAGGCTTCCCAGAGACATAAACCAAACATGGCATAACAAGTTACAATAAGACTAGGCAAAAACACTCATATCAAAGCTAGACAAGGGAACCCAGTAGAAGGAAAAAGGTCCCAAGCTCAGGCAAGAGAGTCAACAACAGCACCCACTCCCACAGAACACCAAGCTACAGGACCATAACATGCAGAGGACCTAGCTCAGACCCATAAAGTCAGTGTCTTAATAGAATACGGGAATGAAGGGAACATCAGAATTTTTCCTTGAGCATCAAGAACATTTCAAGGGGTCTGGTTTTAGCTTTAAAGGTTTAGATGAAATTAGTGGGATTTCTAAAAACAATGATAAAGAAGCAGGTAGGTAATGTGAGTCCCATACAGAGATGAGGCTTGAACTGAGATAGATTTGACAAGTCAGAAAAGTTACTGGAGTAGGAGAGATTCCTCAGTGTAAGATTGCAGGGTCCTAGGATTCTAGAGTCACCCGGGGATGCAAGAAATAGGTGTGCATGAAATGAGACTGATGAAAGTAGTCGAAGGATGAGAGAAGCTGGTAGAGTGGGGGAAAAGTCTTAAGAAAGCAGTGTGCTTCAGACAGTCATGATGAGCCCTGAGGTGGCTCCAGTAAATGCAGCAGGAGGTCATCCTCATGCTGAGGGAGGGAACACCTGTGTGGAGGAATAGTCTCAAAAGTCAACTTCAGTGGCAGATGCTAAGTGGTCAAAGAGGAAGTGAAAAAAACTGCAAGAAAAAGGAAAAAAAAAACAGCAGCAGTGAGTGGTTAGGAGGTAGAAAGGCAGGCTGCATCTGCTAAAATTAAAGTGAATTTGAAAATATCTAAATGTCAAAGGCAGTGAGCAGTAAAAAGACTAAGGGTCTGAAATGAGAGGGAAGCCCTGACACTGCTTATTGAGTATGGGTCTTCGTTCTGGGTGCAGGTTAGGGGGTTAAAACTTGTTCTTGACCAGAAGTTCCTATTTCTCTTAAAACCAAGTGGGGAAATAATGTGTCAGAATACAAGTCTATGGGGGAATCTTGAAATATTTAAGTTCATGTTTTTATGAATCAAGAGGTAATCTGGGTCTGGGAATGGCTTAGTCAGTAAAGTATCTGCTATGTAACATGACATGAATTTAGAGCCCCAGACTCCATGTTAAATCTGGCCACACATGCACACATCTGTACCTAAGCATTAAGACAGCAGAGAAGGTGAATGACTGGATCTCATTGGACTCCTGTCGGACTAGCCAGATTATGAGTTCCAGTTTCAGTGTGGACCACTACCATCACATGCATGTTCACTAGCACGTACACTCGCCCACATCCACATGCACGCACTACACAAACATGTACATAACACACACATATTCACAGGTTATGTACCCTAAAGTGCTGTAGAATTAGGAAACACGAGGTTTGAATAGCTATCTCCAGATATATACAACTGAATAGTGGTGTATTTTACCCCAGCTGCCAGAGGTTACGAGGGTTCATCATGTATGTAAATAAGAAGGCTAAAAGAGATCAGTCCAGTGTGAATAACATTCTGTGGGCTATAAGGAACTGTGTGATCAAGCTGAATTATTGCCACTTTTAGAAAAGTATAAAATAGATGTTAGAGTTGATAAGGAAATGAGCATTCGATGAGATGTAGTTTGCATGTGTAATGCAATGCTGGAGCTTGAACCCTGGGCCAAATACACAGCTTAAAATGGGCTGTGTGAAGGGCCAGGTGCTGAGGTAATATCGACCCAAATAGACTGTAATTCCCAGTCATTTGTACAGACATTTGTTAATGTCCATGTTTCTCAAGTCCAGAGCAGACATGCCTCTTCCTAATTGGTAAATAGCTGGATGTACATATATGTGAGTATCTTGGTAAGACTATACCTCCTATGGACTTGAAAATAGTGTAGACTCATTTAACTCATCATTAATTTTCTTCTATAAATAATCAAGAACTTGGATTGTCACATAACTTTCAAAATATTCAATTTGTCAGTTTCTGTTTTGTCTTCTGACCTGAAAAAGTGACTGAAATGTTTGATGTATTTTGGGTTCTTAATGCTGCTTTTTACAAAAATCTGTCACTCCTGTGTGATTTTTAGATGATTGACCCTTTGAGCTACCTGAGCCCAGGGCTGAAACTGTAACTCACCCTCTCTCACCTCCTTAGAACATTCATTCACTTTGATGATTGAACACAAGATGTTCTATCAGATTCGTGGGGCAGAGGTACATCATTACAGGATGGTACTAGACTTTATTATAGTTAATATATTATTTGCTATCATAATTGTCACTTAATGGAAAAACTCTTAGGTTCAGAGTGGATTACTTTAACTTTATTTTGGTGGAGAACTATTCCTACATGGCTCAGTCATATAAACTTGCAATACAAGCGTGCAGAGGTGGATTCTAAGGAACACCAGCTGCGATGGCACTCTCGTGTGCAAGGTACTCTCCACCAAATATGGCTGGAGTGGATTGTTTCTCCTCTTGTTTGCCCTTAGGCACAGTTCCTTTCCAGCATGTTAAATTGCATTTCCTAAACTTTTTCTGTCACTTTTTCTATCCAAACTTGAAAGCACTCCTTTATAGAGTTTTCTGATAAGAGTTTCAGAAAAGAATGTGACTGTAAAGATAAGTTATGTGCTGTATTTAACCCTGTTCTGCATAAAATAAAAAAGTCCAAATGACAAAGGGCTCTGTCACGTGCCACAGTAAAGGAAAGCTATGACAAATACCATTAAGAGCAAGATAATCACATCCTAGACCTGATTTTGCTTTTTAGATGTTAGCTCAGATGACTTGACTATTGCATCTTTGATAGATTATAGCTAGAAAACATAAATTTATGCCTAGTTAAATAAAAGATTAAAATGCGTTTTGTTCATTCCCACTTCTGCAGCTGTATCTCCCAATAACAGTTGCATTCGTTCTGTGGTTGTGTCACAAGAGCAGTGTGCATCCTCATCCAGCCACATGGTGCTGGGGGCACCGTGGACACCAGCCTTTCCATTTTATAGACCTGTATTTTCTCCCTTCAGCTTGTTAGCAATGTTTTTCTAGCTGAGGTAAATTCAAAGGTCCTCCTCCTCCTCTTTGACGGACAGCTGCTGATATCTGTTTGAAGCTAATTTCATTGTTCACATCTGCCACATATGATCTTGTTGCCTCACTCATGCCTCATGTAATCTCTATCTTTTGCATTTCTTTCTTTTTCTTTGTTTTAATTTAACTTTCTTGAGACTAAGATGTTGTATTACACAGTCTAAGTTGAAATCCTGCCCATGAAGTGGCTGTCGTTCAGAACATGGTCATCGGACCATTCCATGTTTGTTTCTTCACTTAAGAATTCAGTATTTGGGCTGTAGACATTACTCAACAGTAAAATGCACTGGCTGCTCTTCCATAGTACCCACAATTCCCAGAACACACAGGAAAGTTCGAAACCAGCTCTAACTCCACGCCCAGGGAATCTGACACACTCTTCTGCCCTCTGCTGGCACTGCATTCATGTGGTACACAGACATACATTCACACAAACACCCATGCAAATAAAATAACTAAAATCCCTTCTAAAAGGAGGAGAGAGAAGGGCGGGAGAGAGGAAGAAAGAGAAAGGAAGGAAAGAAGGAAGGAAGGAAATCCGAATTCAAGTGGGATTTCCTGGTGTTCCTTGCAGTGTCCTCAATAGCTTGTCTTTTTCTATTCTGATCTAGTAATAACAGTAAAAACAAAGAGCTCAGAGCTCTTTGTCCAGCTCTCCTATTTCCTGGTTCTTTCCCTTACATTTTCTAGACCATAAAGTTTTCTTTACTGTTCCTCTGAGCATCCTGGTATCACAACACTAAATCTGATGCAGTTGCCAATGGACACTTTACACCACCCTGAAAAAAACAAAACATGGTAGGTGTCCAAATGATTTTTTTGCCCCCCTCCATTTTTTTTTGTTTATATTAGTTTAATTTTCTGCCAAACATTGGCTTCTTCCTCCTCCTATTTCTAGGCAACCCTGGGAAGTTCACTGTTTATGTTGTTTCTCTGGTATAAGAATGTAGAAAATTCTGGCCCTTGGAAAACTGAGGATGAGCCCAAATTTGAGGCCAGGCTGGGCTACATAGCAAACTCAAGAACCAGTCTCAAAAAGTTTGTCTTCTGTATGCTAGCCAGTATAATAAATGCATTGGAAACAATGGAAGGTGAAAACAAATGCATTTTGTACTTTTGTTTTTACATTTATTAAATGAAGCAGACATGAAGCAAATTATTTCAGAACTTACTCATAAGCTCTCAATTATTGTGATGTGCTTTGAGAGATTATTATATATAGAATTTGTCTGATCCAGAAAATGCCCATTACTTAACTTCAAGGATATAATTGGTACTAATTAGACTAAGCAACAGGTAACTAGTGGGAGCAGAATGATTTTCCCAGAAAGTGGATGGGGGAAATCAAAAAGTTCTGCTAGGTTACAAAGATAAGGCTTGGCCAGTGTGTTTCAAGTCAAGAGAAAGAGGAAAAAACATGAAAGTGGATATGGTTAGATCTAAAGAATAGATAAGGGGTCCTCAAGGAGCCATGAATTACTGTAGTTGACTTGCTATTGTACAAGAGATTTAGATTGCATTTGACTAGGATAACTATATGATGATATCCTAAAAAGGTCTCTGATTACATTGTGAGAACAGGTCATATAGGGCAAGAGTGAGAGCATAGAACCTTGTGGTAGCCCAAACAAAATGTTTCTACCGTAGAACAGTGAGTCCCAGACTTTAATGCGTTACAGACACCAGAAGTACTTGTCTAAAGAGTTCATTGGGTATCATCCACAGTGTTGGATTCAGTAGGTATGGAGTGCAGCAAGTGATGCTTGTGCTGATGATCCAAGGACCTCACTTTGAAAACCATTGACCTAGAGGTGGGAAGATTACTTCTTTACTAATGTTAGCATAGCAAGTTTCCCTCTAAATACTTGAGGTATATTCAAATTTTGCTGATATTTTCATTAATTCAAACTAATTTGTAATTTTATAAAAATCATTTTATTGCAATGAATTCACAAGTAAAAAGATCATGCACTAGATCAAAGTGCCACACAAACATTTTCCCATTCCCCGAACTCTACATTTCAATGAACTTCACAATTAAAAGTGGCCATGAAGCTTGGCTTACTTAGAAATCATTTACTACCAATTAAATTTTTTTCAATTATCTGCCACAATAAGAGAAGAAAAAAGACATAACAGAGTTGAAACCAGAAAAACAATTAGCTTTATATATCCTCTTCATAACTCCTGAGTCCTTCTGCCTGCATCCTATGCTTCCTCATGTGATATTATCCTCCTTTCAATTTTTTTTAATCTACCCTATGGATTACTTCAAACTTTGTTGTTCAGTTTACAAATATTTGAGACCTTTATTGAAATCTTAGTGATTTCTGATTTGTTTGTGACTTTAAAGAATAATTTACATCGATTCAGTCTTTCTTGACAGATTTAGTTTATACTCCAGAATCTTATTTATTACATTTTATTTCTTTGTTCACTTACCTGTGTGTGTGTATGGGTGGTCATATTGCATATATGGTACCTATGAAGATCAGAGGACAACTTGTGGAAGTCAGTTCTCTCCTTCCAACATGGAATCACACTCAAGTCATCAACTGCCCATGGGGCCATCTGCTTAGCCTTTAGGCTCCAGAACCCATTTAAGTATTTTAAAATGATCCCTGTTCTTGAAAATAGTATAGAGTTTACATCTGTTGAGGGCCCTCTGAATGCCAGTGATCCAAGTTGCTAAATGACCCTGCTGTTGTCAATTTACTCACTGAATTTCAGTCTTGTCTGTTCCTTAGAGAAGTGTTAGTATGCAGCATGGATTGTTGGTCTTCCTGTATATTCTTTCAAGTCTCAATTCATGTATTTTTTTAGTTACTTTATTTTTTACACTCCATATTTTATTCCCCACCCCAAGATTCCCCCTCCAGCTGTTCCACATCCCACACCTCCTCCCCACCCTGACCTGTCTCCACATGGATGTCCCCACCGCCCATCCCACCTGACCTCTAAACTCCCTGGGGCCTCCAGTCTCTTGAGGGTTAGGTGCATCATCTCTGAATGAACACAGACCCGACAGTCCTCTACTGTTTGTGTGTTGGGGCCTTTATATCAGCTGGTGTATGCTGTCTGTTTGGTGGTCCAGTGTATTTTATAGCACTGTAGTGGATGCATACATAATTAGAATCATTAACTGCTTTGTTAAGTTGATTTTTTTTAATTGTGGAATGACTGTGATCCCTTAAAAACCCTGTACTGTATATAGACTCTTTTATTTTGTAATGATCATTCTGGCTCACTTTTCACTATTTGTATGGTATATCTTTTCTGTAATTTTATTTCTTACAATTATGATTTTTATATTTACTTGGGTTTTTCCTAAACCACATATTGTTGAGGCTTAGTCTTTTCTCCCTAATTTGATAATATCTGCTTTTTACTAAGCCACTTATATTTTCATGTTGTTATTATTAATATAATTCAGTTTAAATCAGCTGAAACATTTGCTTTCTATTTTAGCCTAATAATTTTTCCCTCAGGGTCCATATATTTAAATAGTCTATTTAGCCTATTAATTCAACCTTTTAAAAAATGGTTGCTATACTGGATGTGTTGATACAAGCTTGTAAGCCCAACTACTGGGAGACAGAGGCTAAAGGATCACAAGTTTGAGGCCTTCCTGGATAACTCAGTGATGCTTTTCCTTGAAAAGTTTAAAAGAGGGCTGGGGATATATTGTAGAGTACATGGGTGACACCCCAGATTGCATCACCAGGGCCACAAATAAAAATTAAAATGGAGCTATTAGATTTACACTATATATCATTCTATCACCTTCAAATATTATACCACTTCATTAAAAATAAGTTTTATTACATTTCCACTTCCTTCCCCAAGTCTTTGTGCTGTAGTGCCATATATTTTATATCTATAAATAAATTATACAAATACTATTTCTAGAATACTAATTCTACTATTCCTATTTTTTCTTTAAACTATGTTGTGTTTCCTTTCTTTTAGTAGACATTTTTCTTTATTTATATTTCAAATATTATCCCCTTTCCTGATTTCCCCTCCGAAAGTCCCCTATCTCATACCCCCTCCCCCTGCTCACCAACCTACCCACTCCCACTTCCCTGTCCTGGCATTCCCCTACACTGGGGTATCAAGCCTTCATAGGACCAAAGGCCCCTGCCATTGATGACCGACAAGGCCATCCTCTGCTACATATGTGACTGGGGCCATGGGACCCTCCATGTGTATTTTTTGGTTGGTGATTTAGTCCCTGGGAGCTCTGGGGATACTGGTTGGTTCATATTTTTGTTCCTCCTATGGGGCTGCAAATCCCTTCAGCTTTTTGGGTCCTTTCTCTAGCTCCTCCATTGGGGACCCTGTGCTCAGTCCAGTGGTTGGCTTCAAGCATCTGCCTCTGTATTTGTCAAGCACTGGCAGAGCCTCTCAGGAGACAACTATATCAGGCTCCTGTCAGCAAGCACTTGTTGGCATACACAATAGTGTCTGGGTTTGGTAACTGTATATGGGATGGATCCCCAGGTTTCCTATAACAGAATATGTGAGGTGGATACTTTATAAAGAACAGAAGTTTATTTCATCTTGACTGAAATCTAGAGATCAAGCAGCCCCTACCAACTGTTTAGACTTTGTCAAGGCAGGGACCCCAAAATCAGAGGCAGAAAGTGAAATGACTACCTAAGACAGGTGGGTCTTGTAAAAATACTACATAAATCCCTTCTGAGGATAGTGTCTTCCCACTGGACAACACAACAGGAAGTACTACCACCTTCAATACTGTGGCACTTCTAAAGATGTGAACCCTTGGGGGGGCACACAAGCCATATCCAGTCTGAAGTGCATAGCCATCTTTTAAAAAATAATAGTAATAAGTTTATCCTTTCATGAATTCGTTTTGTGCTTTTTTAAAAAATATCAAAATTTCCGTGTAATACCATTCCATTCTTCCTGAATCTTTTTCTTGAGTCTCCAGTAGTGCAGTTCTGCTGTGGGTTATTTTCCCTCATCCTTTTTATGTAACATTCCTTTTCAGAGGGAACCTTGTGAGCTGGTCAGAGAGATAGACACCTGTATCCAACCTAATGTGGGAAGCAGAAGGATCATGAGTTTGAAGGCATCCTGGGCTATATAAGGACTTGTTCAAGGCCACTCTGAGCTACTTGGATCTTTAATAAAACAGGCACCTGAGATGTATTGCTCAGTGGTAGAGCACTTGCTGAGAACATATAAGACCTAGAGTTTGATCCGAGACTCTGCAGATTACATTTTTTCATTAACATGGGTTTTAAATTGGGTTGATTTTAGTCTTTTAAAGGTGCTTTTTACCTTGCTGCTCCTGAAATTGTCAGTGACTCTGGTTAATTTTATGTCCTGCATGTTAATTTTCCCCTGTATTAGCAGTTTGATCATGAAGATTCTTAGCATGATTCCCTATTTCCTCTTAGTATTTGTTAAGCACCTTGACTATGTGAATTTAGTCATTGATAACCATTGTCTCTTCAGTAAGTATCTATGTCTTTACTTCTGTGTTGTGCATCATATGTATTCTGCCCATGTCAGATACTAATTTCATTAGTTGCCTCTCTGTTTCCTCTCTTCCATTGTGGATAGTATTCATGTATTTTTCTGTGTCATTGACAATTCATAGTTAATTGTCTAGTCTGTTGTCAATGCCACCCAGAATGTTTACCACTTCATGGATTACGTGTTGCATGTAGTTCCTACTACCCTGCTTTAAGCTCCAGGCCGACCACGCCCCCCAGCCCAGAGGATATCGGATCTGTGGAGGGAAAACACAGACACACACAGACACACACACACACACACACAGAGAGAGAGAGACAGAGAGAGAGAGACAGACAGAGAGAGAGAGAGAGAGAGACAGAGAGACAGAGAGAGACAGAGAGAGACAGAGAAAGAGAGAGAGAGAGAGAGAGAGAGAGAGAGAGAGTTCAATTTCAGCCTGCCTTATTGGCTCAATTGTTGGGTGTTTCTACTCTCCACAGCTAACATGCCCATCCCAATATTCTTAGCTCTGCAAATCTTAATCTGCCCTTAGCTTAGTTTCCTGGTTACCTTCTCCTTGTTCAACAACCTAAAACTGCCTTCAGTTTAGTTGTGTTTCTAATCTCCTGCCTGTTGAAGCAACCTATCTTTTCTCCCTCCAATGCATGATCAAATCCCCCTTCCTCTTCCTGCATCTCCCAGCCTGCCTGAGGGAACCTTGAGGTCCAGCCTCTTTCCTTCCACCCTGCAGTTGGCCCCTGGTATCTTTATTGTTTGATCAAGAACCAATTGGGGAACAGGACCTTAGCATCAGAAACTCTCCCTACAATTATGCCCATCACCTCCAGTTCAGACTTGCTATTTGTTCTCATCATTTACCGCTGTATTCTCCACTTAAACTTAACAGAACTTATATTTTCAATACCTGTATTATCATCCTTGTGTAACTTTGTAATTTGTATTATCTGTCACTGTAGAATGAATTTATATTGTAAGGAGTCATATTATCCTGTTTTCATGCCTATTAACTTGTATAAAATGTGAGTCATTGTGAGTTTTAGGATGTTTTGCACTGGATTTTTCATGATACTTTACATGTTTTGGACTCTGAGAAATGCTTTAATCTTTTCAAGCATTTTAAGCATTACTAGCAAAAGCCAGAGTGACTGTAGTCTACAACAGTGGTACTCAAGAAGGGATGATTTTGCTCCACAGATGACAAATTTCATCACATTTAGAGAGTGCTGTGGGCATCAGGCAGGTAGAGCCAGAGATGTTGCTAAACATCTTACAGAAGGCTGACCCTTCACAATAAAGAATTATGTGGCTCCCAAATGCTGATTAGAAAGTTTTCCATCTGAGTAATCTTAACACTCATGTGAAGACTCTTAGAAGACCCAAAGTTGGACAAGTGGGGTTGTAAATTATATCCACACTTGAATGGCTTCATAATTTTCATAGCCTTGGGAAAGACTCATGCCCTCCTCTTCACATCACCATGTGTCTAAACACCTGGGAACACTCTATTGTAGTCTGGGGTATACACTAGTAAATATTCCTCTTCCCAAAAAAATTTCTCTCAGCAGCTCTCAACTGTCTCCTGTATTCTTAACTATATCTAATGCCTCCTGGGTTCCTCTCCCAATCATGCTGCCTAAAAATTTGCCAGGTGTCAAAACAGTTGTAGGGCTTTGTCTTCATTCAGGAATCATATATACTGCCCTGCCCTGCCCTGTATATTTTAACCTTTGGTTTAAGCTGTTTCAAAGCAAGAAAGCAAATCTGGTTCCTATTTATTGTGGCCAAAGCAGCTATCTCAGATTTTTTTTTGTTTGTTTATTTTTTGAAACAGGGTTTCTCTATGTACTCCTGGCTGTCCTGGAACTCACTCTGTAGACCAGGCTGGCCTCGAACTCAGAAATCCGCCTGCCTCTGCCTCCCAAGTGCTGGGGCTAAAGGCGTGCGTCACCCCCACCCGGCCTCAGATTTATTCCTTGAACAAGCATTTGTCCAGTTTTTATGTGCTAGCTACTGCAAAGAAATGGTGAACAAAACAAGGATCTCTACTCTCCTCATACTTGTATTCAATGGAAGAGCAAAAATAGAACCATGAAGCAGTGATAAACTGTGTTGAAGATGCTGAACTCTAGAATGAATTTCTTAGGAGACAACTTTGGGTTGAGACGGAGGGAAATCTTGTGACGTGTGTGTGTGTGTGTGTGTGTGTGTGTGTGTGTGTGTGTGTGTGTGTGTTAAGATAGCACTTACAAACACAACAGAATGGGTAAGGATCTTGAAGGAGACCTTGCATAGTGAGAACCAAACAAAGCCTGGAACTCACCTTTGAGAGTCCCAACCTTTATTTTCCAGATAAAGTGGCTTGCGTGGGAAAGGCAGCAAAAGTAATGTATCTATCTGGTCTTAAAGGCATAAAACTGTTTCAAGAAGGAAGATGGGGTAGCTTAGTATGCTTGGGTTAACACAAATACTACAAACACTGCTTAAACAATCACTTGCTTTCAGTTCTGGAGGCTGGGGACCCACAAGTAAGTACCAGCAGGATTTGGTTTCTGGTGACTGTTTGCTGGATTACAAATAGCAGCCTTCTCATTGTGCTCTTACATTGCAAAGATGACTCTGTTATCTCTTCCTCAAAGGAGGATGCTAATCTATTCTGTACAACTCTGGTTTATCTTCATTACTTTCCAAAGGCCCTATCCCTGAGGTGGAGACATAGCAAGGACCAACAGTATTGAATGGTGAGAAAATAAAGATGAGACTTAAAGATGGGACTCATCAGTGAGATCATCAGGAGTGACTTGAGTAAGAAGAACTATTTTCATGGAGTACTGGAAGCCAGATAGGTTTATCTTCGGAAGACATAAGGAGATTGTAATACTAAATACAGAATTATTCATTTAACGCACCTAAAGGATTAATGAAGAACATGAGTTAATCTCTCTAGTCCATGAGATTTTCACACCCTCCCAGTAGTTTTACCTATCAGTTGCTATCACCATTGCCAACAAACCACTTGATAGCAGTCACACTGGTGATTTAGTTATAGGGAGAGCAAGAGTGAATTTAGGAACAGGTAAAGAAATTAAGCTATGATACCATTTAGTTTGCCATAAGAGAAACAATATTAGGATCACTAGTAACTCCTGAGAAAGCAGATGGGAACAGAGTACAAGAACATTCTATGTCAAAGCAGAACCTCAAGCATGTATTATTTTAAGCCCCCAAACTTTGTTTCCAGAGTCTCTTTAACACAAAGTCTAATTTGTGCTAGCTATGTACTGCTGCTGGGTATGGGGGCATCTATTGGAAAACACAGTTGATCTTTCAGGAGCCACACCCTTAAAGAAAACTCCCCTCAGAAGCCATCAACTGTCCATAGGTCTTCAGTTATTTGTAGGGGTTCATGATTTTTTTATATCCAGTCACACCCAATCTCCTAGACTCTGCCAGAGATCCCTAGACTGTGGAAACATCATCCCAGCATCTGGGATCAAATGGTTTACATAGGGGCTGTAACCTCAGAACAAACATCTTTGTATCAAAATTCACTCAAACAAAGACCAGGTCTTTGTTTAGGAGGGGGCTAACTCTGACATTGTTTTAACTCAGCCAGAGAGTCCTGGACCCAGATAGGCAGATGTAGTTGGATACACACGGAGTCCAGAAGAAATGTTTCTAGCAGAGAATAAGGGGGAGAAGCAGTCTCCACATGACCAGAAAAGACCTGGGCAACCACTTAGGGACTAACTTCTGGAGTTTAGCACTATCTGGTAGTTACTACTCTGCCAGTGAAATGAGCCAGTTCAAGCCAGATTAGATATTAAATGAGGTTTATTGGGAAGCTGCTCTTGGGTGATGTCTTAGTCAGGGTTTCTATTCCTGCACAAACATGACCAAGAAGCAAGATGAAGATTTATTCAACTTACATTTCCACATTGCTCAAGCAGGTCAGGAAGCAAGAGCTGATTCAGAGGCCATGGAGGGATGTTACTTACTGGTTTGCTCAGCTTGCTTGCTTATTGAACCCAAGACTACCAGCCCAAGGATGCCACCACCCACAATGGTCTAGGCCCTCCCACCTTGATCACTAATTGAGAAAATGCCTTACAGCTGGATGAGTCTCATGGAGGCATTTCCTCAAGGGAGGCTCCTTTCTCTATGATAACTCCAGCTTCTGTTGACACAAAATCAGCCAGTACAGCTGGCCCCAGGGAAGGAGGCCAGAGAAATCATCATGGGAAGGGAGAGAATGAAGAGGGGAAAGAGAAAGGAAGATAAAGTATGTGCAAAGAAATAGAGCAAGTGCAAGGGGAGACCAATTGTGTGGATTATATAGGGATGAGACTCTGAGGGAAGGGCAGCCCAAACCCCTGGGCTGAAAATAGGGCTGGGAGCAAGGTACGCCATGTAGGGACTGAGGGTTGCTGGGACAACCTGGAAACCAAGTCTGTTTTGGTATATAAGATATCCACCTCAGTCCCTTGTCCCAGGATCTGAAACCAAACATGAACGACTTCCCCTTTGTGCTACCATGTTGATCTTGTGTGGAAAAACAGTGAGTACTGCAAGCTTCTCATATCCAGAAGATGCTGTTTGACTCTGATCCTCCCCAACCTCTGGCTTAAAATTCTTCCCCCTCCACTTTCATGATGCCTGCTGAACATTACACAGAGGTAAGAGGTTATATAGATGTCCCATTTGTGGCTCAACACTCAGCAGACAGCCATTCTTTGCAGTTTAACTGTTTACAGATTTCTGTGTTAAACACTGTCCACATAGTAACATCTCTGATGTGGTCTGAGAGCTGCAATAATCAAAAGGTATAAAAGTAAAGATTTAGAAAGCAGTTTGATATTATATCCATTTACCAGAACAATAGTAGGTTTACCCAGAGGTCCTGTGAGCTGCCTCCCCATCTGTTCTTGACACAATTTATAGATGTTTCCTCCTATGGATTAGGCCTTAAATCCAATCAGCAAATCCATAACATATATGCCATTATTGCAACCATGTGCATAGCCTGCCACACCAGTCGTTGCATTTCACAGGGTTTGCAGTTGGGTAAAACTTGATAACTATCCACTACTACCACCACCACCCTGTGCACATTCCAGTAAGAGTGAACCAGCAAGAAACTTCGTGGTCAGTACCAAGTTGATTTCTCCATGTCCTGTGGCCAATGTATGGTCTTCAGCAATGTTTATGGTCTTACCATCAAGTTCTAGTGGGCAACCAACAGCAATGACAATAATCTATATGGTTTTGGAGGAGGGGAGGGGTTGTTTAAGACACTTCGTAGCAACAGCTTGAGGGAGGAGCATCCCACACTGGCACTGGACTTTTTATATGGCAGCGCATGGCTTCTAAGAACATATTCCCTGTGTAGGGTAATACCAATTCAAATTATATGAACATGTGCATGTGTGCTTATAAAATAATAGGTTTCCATAAGTCTTTTCGAAAGATCTTTAGTATTTCTTATCCTCACTACCACCATCTCTAAGCTACCCTCCTACCCCTCTTCCCATCTTTTTCTTGATAACATCTATGTTCTACTAGGTCCCCCACCTTTAAGACCATTCTCCCTGCACCAATACTCTTTCTAGCTTCTTCAATGCTACAAATACTCCAAATTAAATACACAAGTCCAAAAATTTGACAGTAAAATCCACATAAGTGTTTGTCTTTCTGGGTCTGTTACATCACTCAGCAGAAAAGAAAACTAGTACTTTATTCTAGATTTCTTTTAAATTTCTTTACTATCAGTACTATGGTTACTAGTATGACAGGCTTTGTGCCATCTTTACATTTGAAATTCTGAAAGATATTTCTAAAACTTGGGGAAAATCATAAATCTAAGATTCTTGATTTTGTGTTTACTTAAAAAGCAGGTATTATGTAAAGAAACAAGGTCTACTTACTTAGCTTATGGTCCTGAAGAGTTGAGAACATGGTCTTCATGGTCTCAACTGACATAGACTTGAAAAGGGGACAGGGAGAGGAGAGAAGACACTGAGACCGTGAAGGAGCCAGGCTTGTTCTTTTACAACAGCTAATCTTTTTTTTTTTTATTTTTTATTTATTTTAGATATTTTCTTTATTTACATGCGAATTTCTCCTTTCCCAGTTTCCCCTCCAA
>NW_022196905.1:39591805-39634514 GCF_008632895.1 Mastomys coucha | reverse complement strand
CTTCCTTCAGTCTCTGCTCCATAGTTAATCTCCGCAACTCCTCCCGTGGGTATTTGATTCCCCCTTATGCACTACACAAAATTAAGCATTAATCTCTTCAAGAAAGCAGTCAGGGCTCAGTCACCTTCCACTAATCCCTACCTCCTAAAAATCCTGTCATCTTTTTTCTACTTTATCTACACTTTATAATTCTCAGTGCCATTTCAGTGGAAATTTGTACTTGAAATTAGGACATTCAAAGAAATGAACTATAATCTTTTTCAATAAGCCAACCAAGGAAGCTTACTCAAACTAGTATTCACAGTTACATTGGCAATCCAAAAAACATAGCTTAGATCTTATGGCTCTCTTGCATTTTGATTCCCCTTTAGCCTCCTTGTATTCCCTTACCACATAAGCCTTACCTAAAGACATACAGAAACAGATCACACATGAATCGACCACATTTTACCATGAGAGAAAACACTTGTACCCTTTGATATTAACAGGAGTTTAGCTCCATTTATTGAGGAACTGTTCTGCATATAGTCAGTGACCCAGAAATTTTACATACATTCTGTGCTTGACATAAATACACATTAAGTGGACAGATGGAAAAATGTGCACTAGGCCAAGTATGGGATCAGAACTGGAGTTCCAAATTCCCTTGCCCTAAATTAAGATCTTCATCCTCCAAGACCTATTTCAAATGTTTCTAACCTTAGCCTTCCCACTATGCTGGCATTAGCTTGCTTCTCTGTTCCTTACTAACGTACTGCATTTTGTTTTGTTTTGTTGTCCTGGTAATTCATGAACACCTTCTCTCCCTGTGCCTTCCAAAGCTCTGAAGAAAGATACCACAGGTTTTACATTCC
The DNA here is from genome assembly GCF_008632895.1 of Mastomys coucha. Taxonomy (NCBI): domain Eukaryota; kingdom Metazoa; phylum Chordata; class Mammalia; order Rodentia; family Muridae; genus Mastomys; species Mastomys coucha. Next base: position 39,633,660 of record NW_022196905.1, on the reverse strand, counting down.
TAATACAGTAGATCTTGGTTAAGGTTTTGCAGTCACCATATAGACCAGCTGGTGAGCACCTGCTGGCTCCTCATGGAATGGAAAAGCTTTCCTTTTCCTTTGTGCTAACTACCAAAATAATACTCTATCACACCAAAAATCCTTCATTTGATTAGCTGCTTAGTAAATCAGAAATGTGAGACTACACATCTTGACAACTTTATATTTGGATAAATTCATGGAGACAATATAGACTCAAGCTTGGCCATATTAATTATTTAAGATATTTGTAACAATTTTAGAGCAAACTCATTCAATTGTCCAGAATTCATTTGTCCAGCTAAAATCTGATGCTGCCAAGCACGGTACAGTCATTACACAATCCAAAACCCCAGCTTTTCTACACAGTGACTTCTCACTCCTTTTGAAGAGACAAACATGGATCCCATTTCTGTCTTTCTATGCCCTAACATTCTTCCCACTTTGCAGAGTTGAAGGGTATGAATCAAGCTTCATGTATTCAACATGGTTCTCCTATAGGGCTATTGCGGCCTAATAAACCTGTAAGAATTAAGTGGTAGCTATTAACATGAGAAAATCATGGCAGAATTAGAACTAAGTTAGTAGATAAAGTTTAATATATGGTGACTGGGAATGAGATAACAGAGAAAAGAAGCTGGGCATTGGTGGCGCACGTCTTTAATCCCAGCACTTGGGAGGCAGAGACAGGTGGATTTCTGAGCTGGAGGCCAGCCTGGTCTACAGAGTGAGTTCCAGGACAGCCAGGGCTACACAGAGAAACCCTGTCTCAAAAAAACAAAATTAAAAAAAAAAAGAAAAAGAAAGAAATGAAGAGATAACAGAGAAAAGACATTTCATACAGAGCTTGCCTGGTCTGTAGCAACTATTCTATAAATGATATTTTCAGATATGTAAATGACATGAAAATGTACTGTTTCTTTGAATGTTGTCTGGCTAACAAAGTTTAGTGTGAGCCAATGTCACATAACCAAAATTGCAATTTACTGTGACAGCACAGTTCTAGAAATGTGCAAGCCTAAATTAGTTTAGATACAATAAATTTTCTGTATCCTTAGAATTATCAATAATCATTATCACAAACAGCTGAAATTCCATGACCCTCAAAACACAATTATAAATGCACATACATACATACTCTGTAAACTGGCTTAGGACCCAAGCGATTATGAATATTGAAATAGCATGAGATGTCTACGTAACCACTTGAGAGTCCCTGTGTCTCAGTCAACCCTCACCTCCAGTTAGGTTGACTGCTTTGATAGAAGAAGCCTGACTAAGGATAAGTAACTCCTCCAGCTTCCTCCTTTGACTGGAATCTTCAGTGCTACACATTTTAGCTGATATATATATATATATATACAGTTCCATATTTTTTAAAGCATTTTTAAAGCATTTAAAGAATTTTTTTCAAATTGCTCTAGCTTACATTGACAAGGTGTCACCTTTTTTATACAAATAAAAATAGACAAGAATGATTTTGCTTTTATAAAGTTAAGGATTTACAATTAGCATCTTCAGAACTTTGTACTAGTTTAAGTACATGAATTAAACATATTAGTATGCACATTAACAGTACTAATAGGAAAGCGTTTACTTCTTGTATTTTTTTTCCACATACCACATAGTTTTTTACACCCTTTGTTGTCTCTGTAGTATTAGCACTCTAGAAAACTAACTTTAAAAAAAACTTCCTTAAAGTACTGAAAAGAATAATACACTTATGCAAATATTACTTTCCTTAGATAACTGCATCACTGTCAAACCAAACTTAATTTGTGACCCTGACTTGTTTTTCTTTTTAGCATTATACTTGGTATGTTAGCTGCCAGCCCACGCCCATTGACATATCTCTATAGCTTGCCTTACGTTCTCAGAAAGATGGGTATTACATCCTTGCTTTAAGTAGTAGTTCACTCACTGATACTTGTCACACACAGCATGTCTTAGGTTCAATCCCCACCCAGTAACATAACAAAGCTAGAGCTTTCTGTAGCTAGAGATGATACTTTAGCAGTAAAGGGGGACATATTCCTCTCACAGAGGACCCAAATTTAAAGCCCACATGCAAGTCAGGCACCTCACAAAGAACTATAACTATTTCCAGAGAATCTGATAACCTCTTCTGAAAGACAGCACTCACATATGCATTGTACTCATACATACAAAACACAAACATAATACATAAAACAAAATTACAGGCAAGAAAAATACCATTTTTATTTTTCTTAAAACTAGTAGCAATTCTTATAGTTAAAAAAAAACACCACTTTCTCACTTAGAGAAAAAAATATGAAATACTCAGGCACCTCAGTCTAACAAATAAACCAAATTTTTTTTTGAAAATTTGACATTTCAGGTAATTTTCATTTAGATCTGTCATCTAATTTTTAAAAATATGTTAATATTTACTAATTACATGTTTTTTTAATAATTTAAATTTTATTTTTGGTAAAAATATAGTAGAAAAAGACTGTGCCTGGAGGCATCATAAAAAAAAAAAAAAAAAAAAAAAAGACAAGCACTGAGGCTATCAGCCAGTGCTCTTATGTAAACATGGAGTATGGAAGAAACCAACAGAAAGATGGATAGATGGGTAGGCAAGCAAAGAAAAGAAAAAAAAGACTTGTATGTACCTGGCAAGCGGGATACTGATTATCCTGTGGGTGTTGCCTGTATTCCTATATTAAGCTGGCCACGAGAGAATATTGGATGGACAACTCAACACTCTCCTACCAAATAGGCCGACTTTTTTGTCTACTCCTAATGATAATCAGTCCACTAGAAAGCTAACAGAAAAGAGGAAACATTATGTTTCTAGTTCCACACCAGTTACAGTATGACATCACTCATTTAAATTTCAGAGACTCAATTTATCACAGATGGAGAACAGTGTTTTTCATTGCTTTATATTATTACCATATCTACCATTTCCTGAAATGATTATTTATTGCATGTGAATGAGCTTAGAACACAGCAGGAATTAACAAATGTTCATTCTCTTAAAAGTAGTTCTGATGCTAAAGAGTTGAACCTTGCCAGTAAGTTAAATGCCTTTCTTATGTAGACTAAGGTAATGTAGTGATTGATGGCTTTTGTATTGCGGTACCTGAGTGCACATGCCATACTCACACATGATATAGTTCCATCACACGCAGTTCACTAAGACAGCTATAGAACTAGTGGTATCAGGATGATAAACAGTTTGCTTAGTTGCTTTAGAGTACAAAAATTTTCCAAAATTTTCTACAAAGTTGACACTTTGAAATTTAAACTCAAAATGCCTTACACTTTTTTTTACAGCATACTACAAATGAAAACTGATGAGAAAGTGGATTTGTCTGATGGGAACACAGCAAGCTGCCCATTGAGCCCCATTAAGATGTGCCTTAATCATCCTATTGAATGGAATCTAACAACAGCATCTCTAGCAAGCTGTACAGTTCATAACCAAAATCTCAAAAATGAAGAAAATTAGTCTGCAGCCCTTGCACTATCTTTATTTTCTATGTCAATATTCTTTCTCATGAAAACCAACTGATACTAAACTATTTCTAGTCCTGTGATGTCTTTATATTAGGTCATTAGCATTAATCACTTTATTATAATTCTGTGTTTTTACATACATTACAAAAGACCATTGTGGGGTTTGCAACAAAAGCAGATTTTGATGTTCTCTTTTTATCGGTGAATTTTTTTAATGCCCTCAGCTTAAATATATAATTGCCCAGTTCTATTTCTGTGCAGTTTTCACATATTAATTCTGTAATTTAGAAAGCTAGTATTGTAAAGATGTGTGATAATGACCTAACCCATGAACAGTTGTGTAACAGGTGGATGCTAACTACCTCGAAGCAAACTGGGAAAGGCAAAGGTATCAGTTAGAAGTATATCTCCTCTAAAGTTATATATGTATAGAAAAAGATTGATTAGTTTATCAAATAGCATGTTTTCATTCATTAAAAAAAAACAAAACTGGGTTATCAGTTCCCTTTCTGTAATCTAAACCTCTCATCTGTGGGCCGTAAGAGCAATGGCACAATTGCATGTTTACTCTTCAGCAAATCTGTGCCTCATTGGTAAGCAAGAACACTAGTTTAAGTTCACAATTTTGAATGGAAAAAAAAAAAAGGTTAACTGCTTTTATAACTATTGGTTTTATTGTATTTTAGGAGTTTGTTCCAAAGTTTACAGGGGTATCCTGTAAAAACAGGACAATACTCCTTAGTAATGTTAATGATGCTAGGTATACCTGCAGCTACAGTTATTGTCTAAAATCTGTAGTAAAACTACTACTAATGGATTGGTGCTTAGAGTCAGAGAAAAGCAAACTTTGGTAGTGTCTTCATGATCATAGCTCTTTCCTTTGGGCTACTCTGCACATGTCTAAATGAGATTATAGTTCGTTCCTAGCCACTTTCCCTTACACCATGTTAATGTGCCATTTTAGCCCTGCTTACTTCCTATTCCAAGAATCTATTTTAAGACAGGGATTTAACAAGAACTATAACAATAAGAAATATGAAGCACAGGAAAAGACACAGAGCCAAAAGATGAAGAAAAACAGTATTTTTCATTGGTTTATATCATTACCATATCTGCCTTTTCCTTTTGCTTAATAAGCATTCTTGCTTTGTAACTTTGACTCCTTTTCTGAATTCTATAAAGCACATGTTATGTATATAAAATAAATAGCCTTTTGGTTCTAAAAGCCAGCAATATTACCTTTCACTCCATCTCAGAACAACTGTTAAAATAAATGGCCTCTAATAAATAAATTTAATGAAGCAGAAGCACAATTTAAAAGTTCATGTTAGGACATTTTTATCTAAATAAATGGTGTTTCTTTGGGTATGGCAGAAAGAAAACGGACTACTTTTATACAATGCAAGTTTCAAAATATTTGTTTCATAACAATGACAATTTCAAAAGATAACTGGAATTAACAGTGAAGAAACTGCTCATAAATCAGTACATAAAGATGACTTCTTATACTTTTATTTCTCATTAGTATTGTTTACTATTCAAGGTAAAATATATTTTGATGTGCCAAAAACCAATGTATCTTTCATGATTAATATGTGTGTGGATCATTCATAAACTAGTGTTCCTATATGGAAAAATTTAGGAAGAGAAATTACCCACTGAGGTAAGGTTATCAAATAAATACTGAGTATAGGAATGATGCAATTTCTCAAAGCCATTGTTTAATGTAAATAAGAAGTGCTCTGGTTCATTATACTGGTCCTCAGTGGGCATACGCAGTTTTCTGTTTAACTATATGTACTTAACCCTTCAAATGCCATTTGTTTGGTGTCTGACATATTCACCTATCTTAGAGCTACTCTAAGCTTCTCAAATATAAGCAACTGGGCTAATTATAAATCTTTCCAAAATGTCATAGTTTCATATGGTTCTTAGAGGGCACCTATTTAAAAGCAGGTTTCTAGGCCCACCAAACATTCTGATAAAAACAAATCTGGATCCATGCAGATGGATCACACTAACATGCTGAAGTCATGCAGCATCGTTCATGTTTCCAGAAACAGAGCAGGCATTTCTGATTCTACCATAGTAACTATTAAAGCAAAGATATAAGCATAACTTCAAAGGACTCCATCCTTATCAGCTCTCTTAACTTGGATCTTCATTAAGAAACTCTGCAAGGTTAAGTTTACTTTTCTGTAGTGCAGCTGTTTTGGCTCGTCTGGGTAATCTCATCTTCATTTCTGATGGTGGTTCATGATCACTAAACAGATGTTAAAAATACATTCATTTAGATATAAAATCAGAATATTTATAAATAAAACTTTTGGTTTCTCACATTCCAGTATTGTATAATAGACAGCCTGAGTCTATTTACTAAGCTTAAAACTAAAATTTCAAGCAATGACCAAAAAAAAAAAAAACCAATGGCTGGATGGTGGTCCTGCCAAGTGAATCAGAAAATCTTAACTAATTTGGTAATTTTTAATCTACTGGTAAAACCTGGTGTCATACATGTAGGGAAAGAAGCAAAGCTTTTACAATGAAGCTTGTAATTACATAGGGAGCATACAATCATCCTAAAGAAGGATTTAGAATTCAACTTAAAAAAAAAAGTACTATGTTATCTTAAATTAGTATATTGCTAAAACATTGTAAAGCCTGTCCCCTCCTGCAAAGCACTTTAACCAAAGCTTAATCTAGGAAAACATGCAGAGTCCAATACCAATGACTAAACAAATGCAAGACACCTACAAATTCTTCAAGCTCAACCTTGGCTTGGCAAGTGACTTTAAAAAAAAAAAAACGAACTATTAACATGAACCACTAGTACTTACTTTAAAAGTACTAGTACTTTAAAGTTATAAGCAGAATTGTAACTGAAAGAATCTAAATGTTATCTAAATCAAGATAAGAGTTACATATATAAGGTTATGTAAACAGAACACATGGAAATACATGGAAACTCTTGTCTCAATACAAAGAATATATCAAACTACTACTAAAGCTGATGCCAGCTAATAATAACACCTCTTCATAAATCAAATGTTCTAGATAATTTTAGACTATTTACCAAGATCACAGATAATTATGGTTTTTACTATCTGGTAATATACAAAGTTTCTCTCACAAGAAAATTACAATATTCTACTTCTGAACAAAATGAAACTGATTGGCATCTTCTGTGTCTTATAGAAATACATGACATACCTTTCAGAGTCAGTCTCAGCAGTCTGGCATCTCCTGTTGGTCTTAGATGAAACTGGCACTTTTCTACGTCCTTAAAGACAGAATAACTTATTGGCAAAATTTTTAATGGTTTCGTGTGTCTAAATCTGATTTCTAAGCCATCTAAATCTTTCACTTTCAGCACAACAATCTTTTTCAATACATTTCCTTATTATCCCTGTCTACTCTGATGCTTTCAATACATAGTGGAGGAGGAAATACTGAAATTTATGTAAATTTCTTTGGATGAGCACTACAAAATGTGACAAAGAGGTAAACTTTAGGTCACCACATGTGGTGACAAAAATATCTCAGGCTGGGTATGATAGCTCATTTGGTAAAGTTCTGGATTTGTTAAGGATAGAGTTTAAGTGCCAGAACCCAAATAACAGTGATGTGTGGTGGCACATGCTTATAATCACAGCTCTAAGAAGGCAGAGACACGCTGGAGCTCTGCCTAGGTCTGTACATGGCCAACTAGCCTAGCATACTTGGAGAGCTCCAGACCAGTGAGAAACTCTTGACTCAAATGCAAGTAGATCGTGACTAAGGAGCCTCCCCATGAACACTTATGCACACACAAATGAATTATCACATACATATAAAACAGTTTTCTCTTACAGCAGAGGTAGAGTTAATATAGAAAAACTAACAAAATACTACAAGGGCAAGCTCAATCAATGAACAGTTTCTAGATGGAACTGTATTTTTATTATATATTTTTATCTTTGAAGCACAACATTGCTTAGCTAGTCTGGCTTAAAAATGATGGGCTCAAGCTATCCTCACACGGCCTCTAGAACAGCCGTTATTACATCTAACATTATACCTGGCTTCAAAAGAAATTTAAACAGCAAGATACAGGTTGCTTGTAAAACACTTAAATTTTAAAAAAAGAAGAACCTTTATTCACCAGGGTTTACTTGTTATATTCGACAAGGCTGAAAAGGACTAGGGACTGTGCTCAGTGGGTAGTGTGCTAGCCCAGCGTATACAAATCCTGGTTTGCTCAACCATGTAAAATGGAGCATGGTGATACAACACCTATATTCCCAGCCTGTAATCAGAAGTTCAAGGTCAAAATAGTGACTTTGAAGCTAGCCTAAGATATATGAGAACCTATTCTGAAAAGAGACATAATAAATTTGGCCTGCAATGTTCTTCATTTGTAAGAAATAAAATGTAGTATGTATACATTAAGTTTGGACTATTAAAAAATGGAGTTTCATACTTTATTCTGTAACTAAAAGTAATCTGATCAAAATGAATTGTTCACTTGACAATTTGAAAACTGTATGTTCTATTCACTGTTATATATTTCCACCTCATATTTTATTTATTTGTTTTCAATAATGTATTTATCCCCAAGAAAACATCCAAAAATATGGAAGTAATTTGGAACAATATCCAGTAATTGATGTTTAAATAACTGGTTTGTTATAAAACAATGTTATGGCCAGATTCTATTCAAGAAAAGATTAAATACACTTAGAACAGAGCCATAAAACTATTTTCAATAATTAAAATCATGTTTGGCTCATGGGTGGGACTATTAGTGTTCTTGATGGTAGGTCTGCCTGGATGTACTTTCTTATTCTTCTGTAATAAGCATGCATTGCTTTTGTAATAAGGAATTAATAAAACAATTTAAAAAGCCTGGAATTTCAGATGTTTTTCAAAATCATCCCCTACTATTCAACCTGTATTTATTCCAACAAATATTCTACTGTTGGAGACCCCTTGGGGAAATTGACTGGAAGAAAAATGAAATTAGATGGGGAAAAGGAAGTAAAAACAAATGCAAAAACTTGGGAGGGGAAAAAATGCTCATTCTCACAAAAAAAATATTAATACTTCTAATACTAATACTGCAAATAAAACTCTTATTTAACTTTTTTTTTCTTTCCTTTTCTGGTTGACACCGGGCTTTCCACATAGTCCTGAGTGTGCAAGAATTCACTCAGTAGATCAGGCTGGCCTAAACACTCACAGAGATCTGCCTGCTTCTGCCTCCCAAGCGCTGGAATTAAAGGTATATTCTCCATGCCTAGCAATTTAACCTATTCTTAATTTATCCCCAAAGAACCCCTTATTGTATAATTTTTTTGGATACTTTTTATTCAAAAGCATATATAACAATAATGAACTCACAATCTTCAGAAAAAGCAATAATCCCCCTCATCTGAAGGAAGTAAAACAGTTATACATTCCCGACATTCAAAAATTATTAATCCTAACAAAGATAAGGAAACTTGCAAAGTTAGTATTTTCCCTTGAAAACAACTGTACTTCAAGATGCAGTCAATGCACACATTACCTCTGTTAGTTTTTCCTTGTGTAGATTTTGATGCTTGAGTTCTCTTTACATCCCTCACAGGAGTCATATATTCTTCCATACATGAAATCATACAAAAATACAAAAAAGACAGTCCAATTAGCAGCTACTGAATGGTTATAGTGAATCACCATTCCAAAAGTATGAATACTACAAAGTAAAAGCTCCTGGCAAGACAATTGAAGTAAGAAATGTACGATTGAAAGGTTGAATAAACATGATTAATAGCTTATATCAAGAGGATTATTAAGAAAAAGGGTGGGTTGGCGAGATGGCTCAGCGAGTAAGAGCACTGACTGCTCTTCCAAAGGTCCTGAGTTCAAATCCCAGCAACCACATGGTGACCACACAACCACCGGTAATGAGATCTGACAACCTCTTCTGGTGTGTCTGAAGTCAGCTACAGTGTATTTATGTATAATAATAAATAAATCTTAAAAAAAAAAAAGAAAAAGGGTTTTGTTCATTTCTGAAATTCAATCAAACTAAAAATCTCAGTAAAAATAAAAAATACAATTTTATAGATATTCAGGTGAGTATATATTTACCATTTTCATTCTGAAGAACCTTTGTAGTTGTGTTGACATCCTGTGTTACCACATCTTGGTCAAATTCCTTACTTCTTTTTCTTAACTGAATCTTAATTTTCTCCAAGGCTCTCAGACATGTCCTATCTGTTACTTGCTGAGAGTGGGAGATGGGGGATGTGGGAAATGGAAAGTAATCTTTCAAAGTTATATGGCAGTATCATTTGAAAACTTTCTTAAATTACATGAAATTCATGAAGAAAACAGTTATTTCAAATGAACATGCAGAATATATAGTAACATATTATTTAATACATTGATCTAAGTTCCATCTTGATATATATATAAACACAAATTACTCAAGTATTAAAAACTGCTTTACCTCCAGAATCTTATCCAATAGAAGCAGGAGATCTTTTGTAACACTGCTACTGAGTTCTATCAAACTCAAAGCTTTTGTATAAACCCGATTTTCTGGTGAGCTTGGACTTGTTAAGATCTCATTACAAATTTTTATAGCCAAGTTGTCATGTACTGTCAAGGCCTTAAAAATTAAAAAGAAAAAGCTCTATAAAATACAAATGCTTTCATCACAATACACACAGTTCTATATATCAAACAAAATTTCTAGCTATCTTGCAAGACTCTCATTTGCATTGTGTCTAAACCTAAATTTAGCTCTCCCTGCCTCCAAAAGAAGCTCCTTCCTTTATTACAAGGAGCAGGTCTACCCCTTTTAAGATTGACGTATCATCCAGTTGTTGAAATAATCCAAGCTGATGAAAAGCAGAACTTTTCCAAAATCACACCACTCCCCCTAAAGATCAGTCCACACCAAGTGAATAGCCAACTGATCAAAGGTACCACAGCGAAGCTTAGTTCAACTTTCAGCCATCCAAAGAACATCTCAGTTCTGGAACTCCTTATACAAATCAACTGAAACTCTTATTTACATGCCAATTCAATCCAGCCTATGCCTCAGCCTACTTTGCTTACTTTCCCAAGAATTCTATAAAGTTTACTGTTACTCACTTAAGACTGAAGACTTTCCTCAGATTTTACCATCTCGTTTGCCTCTCAAACTTTCCCCAAATAATCTCACCACTTAATCTCATATAACCATAAGTGACCATTAAATGAATCTTCTTGGTAACTAAATCTCATGCTATTAACCTTTTAATACTAAGTCTTATGTATACACTGCAAATAGGGCCAACTCCAGCCAACTGTATAATCATCTACATTTGTTATCTTTATGTATACATCTTTCCTTTCTACTCAAACCACTTCTCAAATCCCAACCAGGCCCAAGTGAATTTTTAAAACTCAAAGGAGTTTTAAAACTAGTAATACAGACAAGTCTGATGGCATACACCTGTAGTCCTATCTACTTGGGGCAGAGGTAGTACAACTGCAAATTCAAGGCTTTGCCTGAGCACCCTGTCTCAAAATAATTAAAAGAGGGCTAGGGATATAGTCCAGCAGTAAAACAGTTGTCTAGCACCTGTAAGACCGTAGGCTTAATATCCTGGTAAGGCAAATAAAACTAATGATACATATATCATTCCTATAATGAATCTTATACTTTTCTGAAGTCCAAAAGCATCTAATGGCTAATTACTGTTAATATATTTTGCTTAATATCCTTTGTAATATAATCTTCCTAATATCATATAATGTGACTCAAGCAAAGCAGTCACTAAATAGCAAATAAATATACAGACAGAACAAAGCTGTCAACTTGCAGTTGGCACCTGAAATCATTAACACATGACATTTCTAAGTGTTCAAACATCATTAAAAAATTTTAAAACCCAGTTTAATTATAATTTAGATAAATCTGCAGTTTCATTATGTGCTTCATTTAAAAAAAAAAGAGAGATAAATGCCTTTAAATTGTCCTCCCTCCTCAGTATTAACAGTATAACAAGCAAGCCACCATTTGCAGATGTAGTAACAGAAGTCATTACTTCAGTGATTACTTTGCCAAGTACCTTCTAGGATGCAAAACATTTGCAGTGATCACTTCTATTTTTATTTCTCCACATTTACCCAGAGACAACCTTCCCTGCCTCCCATAACTGTTTTATATAACAGAAAAAACCAAAAGGCTCAATATATAAATGTAACTCATCATGATTTCAAAAAGCCCAAGAGGATTCTTTAATCAAACAACAATCATCTTCATGCAGTTATATTTGCTACCCAGATTACCTGATAATCTTGAGAATTCTTTGCCTGAGGATTTAATACACTTGGTCTTGTCAGATCAACAAGCAATTCAGCAACATTTGTGATATCTACTTCAGCTAAAGGAGATGATGCTGGGGCATTGGCCAGTGTTTGCACAGTTGGAATAAAGGCTTCTTCAAAGCACTCCTGATTAGTCCTATTGAAAAGCAATCAGAACTTTTAGTACAAGGCCAAGGACATCTGCCCTGCTGAAGACTTCAGATCCCACTAACCTCTTTGGCATTTCCAACTTAAAGCTGCTGAATGAAATGATTAGAACAACACACACACACAAACCCTCCAATTACAAGCAAGTTGGTTAAAACATTACTTGCACAACTCTATCTCTATTGAAGGGATATAATTCCTTTTATACCTTATATATAGAGGAAAGATAAATCTGGGTATATAAAATGTATGTTATATTCTTATGATTCATCTACAGAAAAGTGTATCAAGAACAAAATGGCATAGATATAATGTGGGTGGGGAGAGCTGAATCTGACTTTAAATAAGATTTTATCAGTGATTCACTACCTGCATGCATAAGCAAACATGGGGAAAAATATTCCTAGACAATGTCGAAGTCGAACATCCTCTTCAGTCACAGGATTATACCATAACAAAATAAGACGAGAAAGAATCCTGCTGCTGATCAAAAGCCCAGAAAACATCAGCTTGGCTAGTCCTTCTGCAGCTCCTGTCCTGAGTTCAGACACCTAGCAAAAATGGCATTCATTAGAAAGTTTTTATCTCTAGTGTCCTTTTAAGCTTATGTGATATTTTAAAATAACTATCATAATCATTAATTTTATTATGCATGTGATAAAAGTAGGATCTCTGCGAGTTTAAAGCTAGATTTGACTACACAGTAAGTTCTAAATTAACCTGGGCTACAGAATGTCACTGTCTCAAAAATGAGAACTAAAATAAAATACTCATAGGATTACAATGAACAGTGCTCAGGTAAGTTCTGCAGTAATAAATTTCTCCATTTTAAAAAACAAACTCAATTTGATAACCTAAATTACACCTTAATGACAAGAAAGAGCAACTAATCTGACTGTAAGGGAAACAAAATTTAGAACTGAAGTAACCAAAGAAAGTATGGTAAAAGAAAAGCAGATATCACAAGAAAACTAGTATGACTATAACTTATGAAAGTAATTGAAAATTTTTCTATCAAAATTGTAGCAAACCAAATTCATCAACACAATGAAAGGACTATGCATCATCAGCACACGGAATTTAACCCAGAAATCCGCTGATGGTGCATATGAAAATCAAGTACTGTTCAATACCATACCCACATATCAGAAAAGAAAATCCCTCATGACCATAATGACTGAAGCAGAAAGAACATTTGACAAAATTAAACATCTTTTTATTAAGAAATAAACAAAAAAACAGCCAGGGATATAATAGAAAGTAATTTTCTCAAAACGATGAACAGTATTTATGAAAAACCCTGTAACTAACACATTTATTAACAAGACTCACAACTTTTCCACTAAACTCACAAATATGACAAGGACATCTGCTTCAGACACTTAACAACTGGTGTTCAACACTGTACTAGATGAAGCAGAACAATTAAATAAGAAATAAAAGATGTGGAATTAACACTGTACCTATTCAGAAATGACATGGTTCTACAGGAAAAAAAATCCCAAGAATTCCCTTTCCAAAATTACTTAATAAGCCACTTCAGCAAAGTTAAACCTATACACACACAAATCTCAGCTGAGTTTCTATACTACAGCAGTGAACAATACTTATTTTAAATAATAAAAAATATTTTTTAAAAAAAACTATGTTCATTTGCAATACAATATGCTCTAATTTCATTTCTGTTACTGTAGTAAAAAACACTGTGACAAAAGCACTTTCAGTTCTTTGAACACTAATCTGAAAATGAAAATATAGTAGATGTGAAGTTTACATTTTAAATTAAGATTTTTTCAAAAACAAATAAAATTGTATCAAAAGTAAACGAGCACAAAATTAAAGCAAAGAACATAAACACATGCTGCAAATACTTCACAACTGGAGAGCTGGATGATTTCTTACCTCGCTGTCTAAGAAGTCAGAGAGGAGTTTCAGAACATTCTTAGCTGTGGCAGTCTCTTCAGCATCATTTTCTTCTTGCTCATCATGACTGTTTATTTCTGCACCTTCACACTGAATGGCCTTAACTTTCTGGGGTTTAAATGGCTCAATCCCAAACATCATTAGTTGGTCAAAGATTGCCTTTAAAGCACTTATTTTTATTGTGACATCATCAAGTTGCAAAACCTACAAATTAGACATGAACCCCCCCAATAATTTCAGTAAAACAACTTAATTCTATAACCTAAATAAAATTAGTATCATTTCTTAATTAAATCTCAATGAGTGTTAAGTGTGAACATTTCTCAGAATTATAATTATTATTATTATTATTTATTTATCTCAACATCTGGAACTTAGTCCTTAATTTTTATAGTAGAAAAAAGTTTTAGAGTCAGCATTCAGATGGATTATATTATTTGGTCCTTTCATAACAAAACAGAAAAAAGACAAAAAAGAACTCCAACTATGATAAAGTTTTACCATTTTTCTAAGGTCCAGAAAAACTGCATTGTTTTATATATAAATTGTTTTGCCTGCCTATCAAAAAAAAAATTCAGTACATTCCAATCCATTTAAACCTTTGTTACAATGTTAGTACTATTACATTTCTTTAAAGAAAATTTTTTCTCGTCATTTAGTAAATTCAGATTTCATCAATAGTGAGTTCAGTTATCAAGAAGACTCTTTTATAAAGCAGTTTAGGGAGCTAGGAAAATGACCTAGAACGTAAAGTGCCTGTCAAACATAAGCATGAGGACTTCATTTCAGATAGCCAGCAACCACACAGGAAGCTAAGTGCATAGCAGTGCACAGTGATAATCCTAGCACTGGGGGCACAGAGGCAGGTGGATCCCTGGAATTCACTAGCTGACCAACCTAACCAAATCAAGGACATCCTGATTCAGTGAGAGGTCCTTGTCAGAGTTAGAAGAGAGACTAAGGAAGATATCCAACATAGATCTCTGCATATGCACACAAATGGTTTAAGTCTATCTTGAGTTAAAAACTACACAACAAATTCCAAAACCATGGGGGCAGAGGGATTCTATTATGAAAGATTAACTATATTATACAAAATGTAACTTGGCCTTTAAAATAAACAAAATTCACTTCTATGTTGGTCAAATTATTATAAGAAAAATGATTTATTCTCAAAACTTTGAAGAATATGTCAAGACCATATCCAATCCATGCTTGAGAATGAGCCCTGTAAATCTGCCAAAACCAAATTCTCTTACCATGTTGTTATGATGGCTCTGGAAACTCCCCATCTGCTACTAGCTCAGCATCAACTGTTTCCTTTATTCTCTCAGTGACCTTTACATGCAGCAATAGCTACCAAAAGTCAATCCTAATGAGATTTTAAAACAAAATAATTCCCCTCTTCTGTCTTTCTAACAGATCTTTGTACATTAAATCAATTTTATTAGTAACAGTTTAATAATTGTTTTAATGCCAAACTAGACTAATCTAAAAAAAACTTTCAATGGAGCCTTGAGAATACTTATTTAAAAAAAAAAAAAAAAAACTTTTATAGAGCTGGGCATGGTGGCACAAACCTTTAATACCAGCACTCTGGGGACAGAGGCAGATATATATATATATATATATATCTGAGTTCAAGACCAGCCTAGTCTATAAAGCAAGGTCCAGGGCAGCTACATAGAGAAACCTTGTCTCAAAATATCAAAACCAAATAATTAATTTTAAAAAAATTTTATAAAGATTATAATATTGAATCTATTTAGTTATCTTCTTTTGATCGTGGACCCTGTTGTATAACTTTTTTAAAAAGCTACACAGTAAATAAAAAAATATTTAAAAATTAAAAATCACACCTCAGAATAATATAGAAAATATAGGCAAACCAGGTTTTCTGCCCTTGAATCTGCTATCATTCAAATACTTTTAACTTAAAAAAAAAAAAGCCAGATCCAACTGATTTAATCTAGGTAAGTTATTAGACTTTCATATCCCAACTTAACAGTATTTATATGTAGGTATTTAAGTGTCGCAGGGCTATGCCCAAAAAAGAAAAAGGAATGGTTGGGAGAACAATAGGACACACGAGTACCTACACAAACATGGCATAAACACACAGCACACCTAAGAAAATAAAATCATTGAAAAAAAGGAAGGAAAGAAAGAAAAAGACAAGTATTTGTAAGGACTACTCTTTTAACTTTCCTCTATGAGTTAAGTCTGAATGTCAAAGGTTCAGGCCAGCATCACTGGCACAGCCACTCTGCCTCATCTCACTCCATGGCTGCTGCTGCTATGCTCTGTCTGTGCTTAGCTGGCATAACACATACATCCAGTTTGCTTCCCCTTCAGGAAAAGAAGCTCCAACAGCACACACTCAGGTTGGTTCTCCTCGTCCTTTACCTGCTACATTTATCCTAAGCCAACAACAGTGATAGCAGTATACATTCATATAAGCTACATGACTCATCTTAAATTGTTACTTCATTTTTTTTCTATGAAGACATTTTTATAAACTATTAAAATAAAAATTGAAACCCTAAAGATTATCCACAATCATAATTAAGCATCTCAACACACCTAGAATTTTAACATATCACCAGAGATACAGAGCATTTCAAGAAATAGACACATGGTCATAAAATAAATCCTACCTGTAAGAACAACATAAAGTGTTTACTTGCAAAATCCTGATTCTGTAGTCCACAGCATCCCAAGCACAAAACAGCCAAATTTCTTACTATAGGATGAACACTTACTATTCCAGGAAGAATCTACAAAAAGTAAAAATTAAAATAATTTTAACCAAGGAAAGAAATTTACAATGCCATATTAAAATCATGGTCAAAATGATGATTTCCATAGGATTTCCTAAGGGCATTTCATTTCCACACTATTAACAAAGTTTCAACAGTTTAAAAAAAAAAAAAAAATGCAAGGGGTAACTGTAAAGTTGATAAAGTAGAACATAGCCAGAACAATTTTCCTTCCTATCAAGATAGACTACTCCCACATCTGCTAAAACTGATTCAAGGATTCTCAATGCTAATAGAGACAAAACTCCTTAACAGATTCACTTAACAGACTTCACAGTTCTGATTTTGATGCCTAGTTTACCTTATATATTCAAAATACTACTAAAGACTTAAAATAATAAAAATTAGTAGTGGGAAAATTTTAAATACTCCCCTCTTTAAAACCATATTTAGAGATGGGAGAATATAAATTCTAAAACTGCATGTATCAATGTAAGTTTTAACAGTTATACATTGTTTTAGTAACTACTTAAGTCTTCTCTTTTTCACATAATATCTTTTAAATATCATAGCAAGACCATTTCCATGAATAGGTCAAAACCTGCAATTATTAAGCTCATTCATGACCATATAAATCTTCATAACCTGTATTAATAACATAAGTGACTAATTTTTATATTTTAATATTGTCACTTTTCCCACTTCCCTTTGCTCCCTTCAACCTCTTTCCTGTCCCCTCCCTCCCATCAGATGACCTTCTTACCCACACTAAAGGCCTCTTTTTTGTTATATTACACACATATAAGTGGAAAATATATATAGTATCTATTTTTTAACAATATTTCCCTCACTTAAGTGGAAGATCCAAGATGGCTATCTATAGTTTTATATTTTATGTACATTTTATTTCAAGCATTTCTTAGATAATGTGAATTCAATAAACATATGCTATGAATAGCTTATATTTTACTTAAAAGTGATCTTTTAAAAATGTATTATTTCAATTATTCCTCATACTTTGAAGTAGTCACTGGATATACATAGTTCACTGTACTTATCTGATGTTTAAAATGGTACTTTTAATTATTAATTTTTAAATTATTAATAATGAACATTATTATATAATAAGGTAGAGGAGTATAAGGTCTCAAATGCCAGCAGTGTACCAAAGAGTCAATGATCCCATTCATGGTTGCACTGATTCCAGTTGAAGTGGACATCTGTTTCAACAGCTCATAACACAAAATAAGACACTTCTGTAATGTTTCCACATCGTTCTAAAATAAAGGACAAAATATCCATCATTAGTAAGAATATCTCTTGAAACTTTTTCTGTGGCAGATTGTTACTCTTTGTTCCTTTGGCAACCTTATCCAACTTTTCATGAGCTGGCCCAGTTTTATGTAACAGTTTCCTACTAGATTGAAACATTCCATTCTAAAAAGAAGCTTTAATCAGGATTGTTAAACAATAGATTCAGGAAGTCTCTGAAATTGACCAGATTCACTAGGCCCCTCCTCTACCAGAGTAAGTAGCAAGAGCTGAAAAGATTTTCAGACAAAGTATCTGCAAAGACTTTAGCAACAGCTGCCTGTAAAAAGCAGAAACCAGTTGAACTGCCTGTTAGAGGTTTACACCAACTGAGGCACCTGGAAGGAACTCTCTCCAACCTGCTACCTGAAGACTACAATGTGCTCCAGGTTCTCAGCTTTATGAGCTATCAGCCTCACTGAGGTGGCCTTTGATAATGCAGCTGTCCTTTGAGTCACTCACTTCTGCTCCTATAAATAACTCCTCACTCATACTTCTGTAAGTAACCCCAATAAAACTCATTGGTTAACTAAGTTGGACTTTGGTGGATCCATACTTCAGTCTATCATGGAATCACTATCTGGGGCAAGTGGATGTGTGCATTGAGTCTCTCCAGGAAAAGCTTGGTCACACATTACCCAGTTATTTTCAAATTTTCAACTTCTTCTAATCAAGTAATATAACATACTTCTTGCATGTCACACAGGCTCTTCAAACTCAACATATCCAAAATGGAACTAATCCATTACTAAGCTTCTAATTCACTCTGTCATCATATCCTGACCATCTATTTTCATTTGTTCAAAGCAAAAAGAGGCCTAAGAAATTCTTGATTTGATTCTCTCTTCTTCCTATTACTAAACCTTAAAGAACTCTGACATACGTCACTTCTATTTGTATTCAGCACCATCTTGTTCACAATACTATCATCTCGAGCCATATTTCTGAAATTCTATCTAGACATTTATCACTCTATTTTCAAACAATACTAACCCTTTATTACAGAGTACTCATCCTATTCCTTAAAATATCCTTGTATCCACCAACATCTCTGAATAAGGTAGATTCTAGAATATTGACTATCCAAGGCCTAACATTTATCTTGCCCATAACATTTCCTGATTTGCTACTTAACCTCTCCAATTCTCTTTCCATGTAAACTAGAAGGTTTAAAACCCATCTTATTTTAAACTCTGTGCCACCATACCTACCACTACATCTACATTTTCTTAATTACTCGATAAGAAGAAACAACACAAAGTGCATTAAAAGTATAACTTTATAGTAACTAATATTTAGATTTGAAACTAGTGGGACTTGGGGACTATAAAAATAATGAATTCACATTTTCGAAGTACTTAAAGAGGTAATCACCTAACTAGACTACCTCAGGGGAAAAAACATCCTTTAACTTATTAGGTTACATTATGTGTTATATAGTATTAGGTATACTATGTTTAATCTTGATTGCCAACTTGATTGGGCTGAGAAGCAGCTAGTAAACATTAATAGAGCATATCACTGGATGTGTATAAGGGTGCATCCAAAGACAATTAAAGGTAGGAAAGATCCACTCTGAATACAAGTGGCACCATCCCACAGGCTAGAGAACTAAAAATACAAGGCAGTAAAGGAAAATACACACAACAACAATAAAAAGCAGCATAGGCACCCTGCTGTCTGTCTGTTTGTCAGGATGGGAGCTACTCTGCTCTGCAACACCCTCTCACTAGCAGAAACCTCTAAAACTGTATGAACTAAAATAAAACCTCCTTCCTTCCTGTGATGGTTTATATATGCTTGGCCCAGGGAGAGGCACTATTAGAAGTTTTGGCCCTTACTACGTGAGGATCCACCTATACCACTCCTGGGCATATACCCAGAAGATGCTCCAACATGTAATAAGGACACATGCTCCACTATGTTCATAGCAGCCTTATTTATAATGGGAAACAACCCAGATGTCTCTCAGCAGAGGAATGGATACAGAAAATGTGGTACATTTACACAATGGATACTACTGAGCTACTAAAAACAATGACTTCATGAAATTTGCAGCAAATGGGTGAAACTTGAAAATATCATCCTGAGTGAGGTAACTCAGTCACAAAAGAACACACATGGTATGTATTCTCTGATAAGTGGATATTAACCCAAAAGATTGGAATACCCAGATTCAATTCACAGACCATAAAAGAAAGAAAAAGTGTGGATGTTTCAATGCTTCTTAGAAGGAGGAACAAAATACTCATAGGAGGAAATATGGTGACAAAGTATTGAGCAGAGACTGAAGTAAAGGCCATCCAGAGACTGCCCCACCTGGGGATCCATCCCATATGCAGTCACCAAACCTGGATGATATTGTGGATGCCAGGAAGTGATTACTGAAGGGAGCCTGATATGGCTGTCTCCTGAGAGGCTCTGCCAGAGCTTGATAAATACAGAGGCGGATGCTCATAGACTGAGCATCCATTAGACTGAGTGCAGGGTCCCTGATAGAGGAGTTGGAGAAGGGACTGAAGGAATAGAGGTTTGCAGCCACATGGGGGGAGCAACATCCCCCCAGACCTCCCAGGAACTAGACCACCAACCAAAGAGCACACATGGAGGGACCCATGGCTCCACCCACATATGTAGCAGAGGATGGCCTTGTTGGGCATCATTGAGAGGAGAGACCCTTGGGCCTGAGGGTGTTCAATGCCCCAGTGTAGGGGAATGCCAGGACGGGAAGACGGAAATGGGTGGGTGGAAGAGCACCCTCATAGAGTCAGGGGGAGAAGGGATGAAGAAAATATACAATTAAAAAAAAAAAAAGGTGTGGCCCTTTTGGAATATGGAATAGGTATGTCACTGTGAGCATAGGCTTTAAGACCCTCATCATAATTGCCTAGAAGTCAGTATTCTTCTAGCAGACTTCAAATGAAGATGTAAAACTCTCAGCTCTGCCTGCACCATGCATGCCTAGATGCTGCCATGTTCCCGCCTTGATAATAATGGACTGAACCTCTTACCTGTCAGCCAGCCCCTGTTAAATGTTGTCTTTGTAAAACTTGCCTTAGTCATGGTATCTGTTCATAGCAGTAAAACCCCAGCTAAGACACTTCCCAACTGTTTTCTTAGCTAGTATCTCACAACAATGAAAAGCCTAACACATTAATTTTATTCACTTCTCTAGTTAATCTATTTCTTCCTGTAGGAAAATTAGTAACATTCTACATGAGGTTATAAATTATATACCTCTCAAACACATTTCTATAGTTTCCTGATCATATCATCCATCATATTAGAATTATATTACAATACAGTTTTAGCTCTCAAATAAGACAAAAGGCACTAAATGTTCAAAGTAACTCAAAAGAGATTATTAATTAGATTAATCAGGCATTTGTAAAGTTTTATAAATGCTTTATCTTTTGGGGGGCAAGATGGGTTTAGGACAGAGCTGGGAATCAAACAGAGGGCCTTACACAGGCTAAGTGAGCAGTCTCATTACCGAGTTTCCTCTCCTTTTCTTGGATTTTTAAAGGAGGGCCTCACCTATGTAGCCCAAACTGGCCTTGACCCAGATTCTCTCCCTCTGACTCAGAGTACTATTACAGGTGGACAACACCACACTTGGCCAAAAATTTTAATTAGAAAATCTTTAATTTTATTCTTAGGTTTTTGTTTAAATTTGTTTCTCAAATTTAAAGCCTAGGATGAGCCACAGAGTGTAAATATGTAATATAAATAAACTATAAAAACAAATAAGTCATTCTCACTGGGAAAGTGAGGTGTTATTTTAGGTTATATATTTATGACTAGAAAAGGATACACAATCAATTTTAAAACTCTTTTATATATGGTAAACTTTCCTATGCCGCACTCTCTTAAGCATTCCCCAAATCAAAGTGCAATTATAAGTATGTTCAATGAGCTGGAGAGATGGCCCAGTGGTTAAGAACACTGACTGCTCTTCCAGAGGTCCTAAGCTCAATTCCCAGCAATCACAAGGTAGCTCACACCCATCTGTAATGGGATCAAATGCCCTCTTCTGGTGTGTCTGAAGACAGCTAAAGTGTACTCATATAAATAAAATAAGCAAATCTTTAAAAAAAAAAAAAACAGTAAGTATGTTCAGTAACAAGACATTTAAAAATATAAAATTCACTAATGATATCATAAAATTAATTCATGTGCAAAGTCATTACCCTTTTAAGAGATTAGATTTTTATCAAATAACTAAGTTAAAAAACAAAAAAAACTTCAAATCTACTCAGGTGTTTCAATAAAAATAAATAACAAAGCTGTGACTGGAAAGATTGCTCAGTGGTTATGAGTACTAGCTATTCTTGAGAGGACCAGGTCCCAAACCTTGCACCCACACAGCAGTTCACAACCATCTGAACTCCAATTCCTGGGGATATGATGCCCTCTTCTGACCTCTAAGGGCACCAGGCTCACACATGGTACACATGCATACATACAAACAAACACACATACACATTAAAAAAAAATTTTAAATTTTAAAATTTAAAAACTTTAAAATAATAACACAGATCCTTTAACATGCATATGCACATTTACCAAGGAAGATAGCAAATCTCAGTTAAAGTATTTATCATAGACATTTTTTTCTTAATAACAGAAAGTCTACAGACCTCCCATTAAAGGGAAAGATGGATGCAATTCCTTTTTAGACCGTTCAAGAAAAAAACTTCCAAGAAAACCACTAGGAAACTAGTTTCCCCAAGAAGGAAACTATTCAAATCTCAGGGATTAGTATGGCAAGAAAACAAGTCCTAGGTATAAAAATTAAAGGTATTGTCCAAAGTCCAAAAATGTCTGGCCTGGTGTGATGGCATACCCCTTTAATCCCAACATCAGGAAGGCAGAGGCATAAACAAGTGGGTAGCTGTTAATTTGAGGCCAGCTTGGTCTACATTGTGAGTTCCAGACCAGCAAAGGTTAAATAGTGGACTGTCTCAAACACCACAAATCTAAAAATATAAAACAGAAGTTTTAAAAAAAAGTTAATTTTTTCATTTTTATTCATGGTATTGTTACAACTCCCTCCAAAGTAAATAATTTCTAGCAGTTTAATGAATTAACAAATATAAGTTTGGTGAGATAAAAGTAGTTAAAATTTAGTATGAAAAATGACATATACCTTTTCTGTGTGGACTTCTTTAATTTCAAGTTGCTCTGTCTCACTTAACAGGTTTATTCTGGCATCTTTCAATGTTTTTATCTCTTCTTTTAATTTTGATGCCTGATCAAAATCTTGTACAGTAATGCAATTTTCCAAAGCTTCTTTAGCCTCAATAAGTTTAACTTTTATTTCAGCCATCTAAAATAAGAAAAAAAATGATCACCTTCACCTTATTAGTAAAAATTAATAAGAAAATCTGTCACAATATCTCAAAGACTCGGGATTTAAGCAAACATTAAGATTTCATTTTCCTGAAACAGAGCAGAAAATCTGTTATAATCTGGTAATAATTTGCATGTCCTTATAGTGTAATACTTATTGACTTGGCTTTATGAAAACACAACAAAACAGTATGGCAAGAGGAAACAATGACATTACTAAAGCACTTCTTTAATTTAGAAGAGACATACCTTGAGTTCTTTCTTTCTTATATCGGATGGATCAACATGAACAGTAACAATGGGTGCACGAATCTCTGAGATAATTTCTGTGACCTGATGATAAAATTATAATTCAAAGTACAAACTGTAATCTATGCTTTATAGTAGCAAATGCGAACTGCTATGTCGAATTCTAAACGATACATATACATATACATATAACAATACAGGTTAATCTACATTGCTAACCTAGCTGGATTTGCAATCACTCAGAAAACACACCTTTGGACATGACGGCCAAGATGTTTTTGGAGAGGTTTAACTGAGGGAAGACTAAATGTGGGTATGGCCATCCCACAAGTTGCAGTACTACAGTGAGCAAAAAGGCAAAAAGAAAAAATAGTTTGAGCACTAGACTCATCTCTCTACTTCCTGTGCCTAATTGCCTCATGTCCCTGTCAACCATAGCTAGAACTTTTCTCAGTATCATGCCTTTGCCACCATGATAGACTGTACCCTCATACCAAAACAAACTCTCCCTCCCTCTGTCTTTTCTTTCCCTTCCCCGCTTCCTCCCTAAGTTGTTTCTTGTTAGTTGTATTAGTTACTTTTCTCATTGCTATGGCAAAAACAACTTAAGGAATCATTCATTTTGGCTCAGTTTGGAATTAGCAGTCCACCATAGAGAAGATGGACCAGCCAAAGGAACAAGAAGTATCTAGTCATAGTGCATTATAGTTTAAAAAAAGGGGGGGGGGGGAAGAGAAAAGGAAAAGGAAAAAAAAGAAAGGAAGGGAAAAGTTGATACCAGGTCTACTTTCTCCTTTATAAGCTCAGAGCCCTAGCTCATAAAGTAGGCCGCTCACACCTCACCCAATCTAGAATCTCTCACAGACATACCCAGAGGGTTGTCCTCTAGTTTATTCTAGATCTTACCAAGTTGACAATAATAATTATTACAACAGGTATTTATGGTCATAGCAACCAGACCGCAACTAATACAATAAACTGAACAATAAAACTGAATCATCTAGAAAAGTAACAATTTTTAATTGCATAAATACTAAAGACAAATTATCCCTAGTGCAGTAAAAATGAAATATTGTACCCTAAGATTACTCTCAATATCTAAAATTTTCTGCCTAAAACTCTTAACTCCTTGCTCAGTTCTGTAGAGGAAAAAAGCAAACCAAGTATATAAGTAATATAATCAATAATAATGACTTCCTTTCAGAGCCACTTGTTCGCTAGCTCAGACTGACTGTTCCCCATCTGAGAATAACTAAGCAAACCTCATGCTCTTTCCTTTCACACCTGCTGTGCTAACTCAACAAAGTAACAGGCATGCTAAAAAAGGAAGACATTTTAAACTGTGTGGGAAAGATCTACTTTTTCATTTTTGCAACATGTTGAACAATAAACACTAATACACTAAAGACAAGGGTGCTGAAGAGAAATTAATACTCCTTAATGTCGCTAACCAAACTTATCTTCATCAAAAGAAAAGCACTTACAATCTGTATCCTTTTATTATCATCTCTGATGATGTGGAGGAGTCTCTCAACAATAAAAGAAATTAAGGATATTGGGGTTGTAGGCAGGATAAGAGTCTCTTGCAAAATAGCCAGCAGTTGTTTCCTATAATCAAAATGATCTAATTTAACTACTATTATGACAAAATGCATTATATTTTGTTTAAACATTTTTTCTGTGTGTATATGTGAATAGGCACATTTCATGCCTGGGCCTAAATGTGGATATCAGAGAAGAAATTGCAGAAGTTAGTTTTCTCCTTCTACCCTGTGGGTCATAAGGATCAAATGAAAGTTTGATCAGCAAGCATCCTTTACCCAATGAATCATCTTGCCACCTGAAAATACATTTTTTTCTAACATTTCCCTTTACTTCCCTTTACTTCTGTTTGTAAGTACAGGTACAAATTCTATACATACAAACTTTAGATTAAAAAAACTCATAATTCTGCAAATTTATTTATAAATATACATATAAATGTATTTCTATACCCTGATCTTTTAAAAAATTTAAAACCAAAAAATTTGAAATTATTTATTCTGAAGTAATTATACTAGAATTATATACATATACACCCATACATACATGCATACATATCCCATCATGTACCACATATGATGTTCCCGTAAACATTAGACCACAACTCTGATGGAGGTACTAGAAAATCATAATGGAGCTAGAAAATATGCAATGATACAGTAGCCCTAGTAATGCTGTACTTCAGTGCATTTCTCTGGTAATGCTGGTATAAGCAAATACCCATTGGCTTATGTATACAAGTATAATAAAAACAATTATATACAATTATATACAGTTTTGGAGAGCTAGGATAGTTACATCTAATCACATCATAACAAAACTGTATTTAAATATAAGAAATTAGCCAGATGGGGAGGAATAATAATACCACCCTCTAGACAACTCATGAACTCACAGCAAGTATGGTTAACTGCATAAGAGCTGCCAGTCAACATTCCAGTATGGATGGGATAGGGACTCCTGAGGCCCAATACCCCAGCTGAGAAGATATTGGCAGTTAACAGCTGCTAGAGGAGAGAAAATCCTTTTTCTTCTGGGGTGCAGCTGGCAGTAGGCTACCCATGCTCTGGTGGAAGGTCATATACCCAAGCACATTCAGACAACTGTAATTGGGCTCAGGTAAATTTTAAAAAGGGTTGGGGGAGCTTAAGGTAGAAGAACGAACAAGTTGAGTATCAAAGGAGTGGGAAGAGTCTTGAGGTAGATATGATCAAGATATATTGTATATATGTATAAAATTATCAAATGAAAATAATTGTTTAAAAAACCTGATTTATCAAAGGATATAATATCGCGTAAGTGTCAGCAGTTACACTAAAATTAAAATCAGAATCATTATCTTTTAAAAATTAAACCAAAGTAGGTTCCTAAATATTTAAAACTAAAGGAAATTAGATCAAATGTTAACATTTAGACATACCTTCCTCCTTCTTCACTAGTATCCAAAGATTTTATAATCAGAATCAATTGCTGACCTATGAATTCTCTTGTCATCAAATTTTCAATGTAGGTAAAATTGCCTTTCTGTTCTTCATTAACTACTGGAAAGCCCTGAATGTAACTAAAGCAAATAGAATTAAAGTAGATATAAATTGGTGGAAGAGCACTTACATAGCACACATGAACCACTACAAAATCGTGCAATACCATATACCAACACAGAATTTTACAGAGTTCAAAAATTTTAAAAACCAGAAAACAGGACATATACAATATGCTATATTTTCAAAAAAGAAACCTACATGTGCATTTAAAACATGTATAGAAAGAGACTTGACAATGGACACCCTTAATTACTTAGCTGTTTAAATCTACAATGATTAATGGAACTAGGGAAGCAAAGAATAAATTTACCTCTACATTTGAATTCTAACAAGAATATGTATTTTTTTTATAGTGAAGTAAGTAGAAATTATATTGTCTTAGTTGGGCTTCTATTGTGATAAAACACCATGACCAAAGAAACTTGGGAAGGGAATGGTTTACTTCCTGTTTCATATCACAGTCCATCACTGAAGGAAGTCATGTCAGGAACTCAAGCAGGGCAGGAACCTGGAGGCAGGAGCTGATGCAGAGGCTATGGAAGAATGTGGCTTGCTTGCTTGTTTCCCATGGCTTGCTCAGCATGATTTCCTACTGATCTCAGCACCATCACATCAAGGATAGCATCACCCACAGTAAGCTGGGCTCACCCAAATCAAACATCAAGAAAATGGGTTTGCCCACAGGCCAATCTACTGGGGGCATTTTTCCAGTGAAGGTTCTCTCTTCCAAAATGTCCTCAGCTCAGGTTAAATTGACATAAAACTGGCCAGCAGGTATATCAAGACAGATAATTTAGAAAAATAAAACTTTTGCCGGGCAGTGGTGGCGCACGCCTTTAATCCCAGCACTTGGGAGGCAGAGGCAGGTGGATTTCTGAGTTAGAGGCCAGCCTGGTCTACAGAGTGAGTTCCAGGACAGCCAGGGCTACTCAGAGAAACCCTGTCTCGAAAAACCAAAAAAAAAAAGAAAGAAAGAAAGAAAGAAAAAAAGAAAGAAAGAAGGAAAGAGAGAAAGAAAAAAGAAAAAAAGAAAAAGAAAACTTTTAAAGTTATATAAGTTGTTTTATTTCATTTTTAGTATGTTATTAAATGAAAAATACTTATAATAAAACTGGCCATACATCTACACCATAAGATTCTGAAACTAGTTGTGCTTGGCTCAGAGTGGTGGCACTATTAGAAGGTGTGGCCTTGCTGGAGTAGGAGTATCACTGTGGGTGTGGGTTTTAAGACCCTCATCCTAGCTGCCAGGAAACTAGTATTCTGCTAGCAGCCTTCAGATGAGGGTGTAGAACTCTCAGCTCCTCCTGCACCATGCCTGCCTGGATGCTGCCATGCTCCTTCCTTGATGATAATGGACTGAAACTGAACCTGTAAGCCAGCCCCAAATACATGTTGTCCTTACAAGAGTTGCCTTGGTCACAGTGTCTCTTCACAGCAGTAAAACCCTAGCTAAGACACTTATCCATGCACCAAATCTAATCATCATGATACCTGTTCTATATAGATTGCAAATAAAGAATAATTTTTTAAAACTTTGTTATGTATGAATATTAAATAAAATTCAAGAAAAAGTCAGTAAAATTTTATCAGGGAAAAGTTACACTAATCAGCTGCAAATACTGAGTCACTATGACAGGGATAGTAAGGCTCTGATTGTATATTTTCAGCATACTAATCACGCAACAGATTCTTCAAAGCATTCAATAAACATACCCATTCATACCTACTTATACAAAAATAGTTTCTAAATTGTTTCCTCTTATGACTTTGAATAAGAAGACTATGAAATTGGTAAATGAAGCAACATAAGTACAGTTCAAACCAAAAGAAAAACTTTACCTCAGTAAGTACTGAGCATATACTGCAGGCTCTGGCAAAATCTGCTCTAAAACCTCTTCACCTTCATCTTCCTTTGATTTCAAATATTCACAAAGGGTGCGCCAGTACAAAGCAATTTCAGGAGTTAATGTTTCCACTGGAATCAACTTCCTTTATATGCAAGAGAATAAGAGAAAGCATTATCTTTACATGCAGTTGGAAAACAGAACAAGAATGGACATAAGATGAAGATTTCTTTCAATTACTAAGTCTTTTAATTACTAAGTCATTAATTTCCCCACCCAAAAAGAATGAAAAGAAAAAGAAAAAAAAATTAGCCTGAAAAAAGGCAGAAGAGAAAGCTTCAAATGAGTTAATATGGTTTTTCAGTGGATGTAGTGCAAAACTCAAAGTTGCAAAAATGAAAGGGCACAACTAAAGTAATGCCTGACATAACATACTGAGTCCTTCCTTGTACCAGAAGGAAGACTCTCATTAAAGAGAAGAGGGACAGATAAAAGGTACTGAGGGAACCTCAAAATACAGGGAAAACAAACTCATTTTCAGCACATAGTTTCAATTTAAATTCTCTGTACAATTTAAATAATCAAGTCTTTATATACCTGCCATCATCATTTTTACAAATTCCCACCAGCTCACTGAGAGGAGTCATTGAGAATAAGGATTGGAGAACGGAAACTGCTACATCAGAAGAATTTTCCACATCTAACCGATGAAGCAACTCTAGGATATTTCCTTCAGTGAAACGCAACCAGCCTTGGAGAAGATGCTTCTGTACCGCTTGTTTCACAGCATCTGGTGAGTCATTTAAACAGTTAAACTATGCACACTCTAGACCTTTTCTCCTCTATTATCCCCATCTTAACTGTTACTAAATCATTGTTAACACTGAATTTACAATTCAAATAGAAGTTATAGGTAGAACAAAGCATGCTAAGGAAAGAGATGCAGTATTACTAAATCATGATAATGCTCATTGCAAAATGCAAATAGAGTTCAGCAATTAAAAAACAAACTCCTAAGTTGCCTAAAGAAAACTGTCTTTCTATTGTCTCCTCACTGAACATCATGCATCGGAATATGTGAAATAATTTCACTTGTTGATTGACCCCAAATATTACATGACTTCTATTAACAGTATTGAATCACAATCTACTTTACTAAGCAAACATTATTTTTATCATTTAAGAAGTAATTCTCAACCCTCCTAATACTATGCCCCTTTACTACAGTTTCCTCAAGCTGTGGCAATCCCCAACCATCAAATTATTTCATTACTGCTTCATAGCTGTAATTTTGCTACTGTTACGAATCATAATGTAAATATCTGTGTTTTCTGATGGTCCTAGGTGAATTCTGTATAAGAGTTGTTCAACACCCAAAGGAGTCACAACTAACAGGTTGAGAGCTGCTAATTTAAGGGCATCCTAGCCAGCCTCTGACAATACTCACAAATTCAAGTGTGCTTTCTTAGTATAGCAAAACTGAGACTAAATGGCTTCATAAGAATTAAGAATTTTTAGAACATCCCTCAGAAAAGCAAATTCCCTAGTTAAACAGATGAGAGGGTGGGGCATTATACTGGTCTGTTCGTTCCTAATTGTTTCTGATGCACAGAACACATTTATGTTAAGTTATAGAAAAACGGGATAGTGCTATTTAAAAAATGAAGTAAAAAGATCCTACCAGATGTTTGCAGAAGTAACTGCATAAGATTTAGAATAGTGTTCCCTCTCTAGCACAGAAGTCTAAAAGAAATGCCTTGCTCCTTCAAAACACCAAGATCTTTAACCCCAAAATGTTTCAACTTATTTATGGAAATGATAGTTTTATTAAATTCAAGTCTCATTTCAAAATCCAATATATACAAAGATGTGCATCTTACCTGATCTGTCATTAAGACCTTGTTGAAGCAGCAGTACTCTCTGAGCAATGGACAAAGCTCTCATATGAACTTTTTCAGCTAACACCTTAAAAAGGTAAAAGATGGCTATTAATCTCAATATACTTTAGAGATGTCTTACTTATGAATACTGCATTCTTCTGTAAATTAACCCAATTTTTAAATTGTCTGTTAATATGCTTAATATAAGAATACTCTAAGTTACCTATAGTCTTCAAAAGTCCTAAACTGGAAAAAAATCGTTACCAATTTTTTTCTAAAATACCATAAAATGGTTCATCTTTCAAAAACATGCCTACAGAAGTTATTGAATTTATTTACCTGATAAGCCAGCTTTCTGACAGTATCCTTTATATCCTTTGTACGTCCTACAATTTTTGGCAAAGTCTTTGCTGATGGTGCAATACAAGATAACACTGCACGTCTAACTTCTGGATTTGAATCATTTTCAATCAAAGTAACATATGCTAAAAAATACAGCAATACATTTTAACATTATTATCATATATTATTATTATCATGTTATATATGACATGTCATATATTATTATTATTATCATATAAGTTCTATATTCTTTCAATTTTTTTTTTGTTTTTGTTTTTGGAGATAAGGTTTCTCCATATAGCCCTGGCTATCCTGGAACTCACTCTGTAGACCAGGCTGGCCTCGAACTCAGAAATCTGCCTGTCTCTGCCTCCCAAGTGCTGGGATTAAAGGCGTGTGCCACCACTGCCCGGCACATTCTTTCATTTTTAAATAACAGAGATATTACTTTTATATATTCACTTCTGGCAAAAAAAAAAAAAAAAAATTAGCATTTCCTTCTGAAAATAAAATTAAAAATTATTTGTGATTGAAAATTAACCCCAAAAGTCAGATAACGATTAGAGTAAGTAATTTATTTTAAGTTGATATGGTTTTATATAAGGACCTATTATTTTATTTTAAATTTTACTATAAAATGTTACAAAAAAAAAAAAATCACCCAGAAATTAACCAGACCCAAAGACCAATTCAATTAACTTCTATACAGTTAGAATAGCTATTCAGAAGGGAAACTATGAAGGTTCACATTTAACTTTACAGCTTTAATTTTGAGAATGTAATAAGTTTATGTGCTTAATATACTTTCACCATTGTTTGAGTATACTCCTCCTATATACTGGCAGTAGTCTCATACTTGTTTAGTGGATCTTTGACTGTACCAGAAGCCACATTGAGTGATTAAATCTTATCATCCATTTGTCCAACTATACACTTTTTAACATTACAAAAATAACACTTCTCAAAATGTAATAAAATCCTTAAACAACTCAGAACAATCAGATGCTAAATTTATGAAGCTGGGTAAAAATAACAATTACTAAATAGAGCATCAAACTTTAAAATGTGCTAAAACTAAAGAGAATGTGGGTCAATGCATACCTTTATGTCCCGTTACTGACAATACTAAAAGTAGAAAACTTTTTTAGAATACTTTACCACCTACCCTGATAGAGTGGAACCCATATAAGTCTATCTCTAAACATAACTGTACAAACACTTTCATCTATGAACTAAAGGCAGGAATAAGAAAAGTCCTAACACTGATTTTTTGTTTTGTTTCTTTGGGTTTTTGAGATAGTTTCTCTGTGTAACCATGGCTGTCCTGGAACTCACTCCATACTAGTCTGGTCTTAACCCCAGGAGATCTGCCTGCCTCAGCCTTCAGAGTTGCTGGGATTAAAGGCATGGCAACACCATGCCCTGCCTCTAACACGTTTTAAAGCGAAGTAATTGCAAACAACTAGAAGAGCCATCACCATTCAGAATAAAACTACATAAAACAAAACATTAAAATATAGCAAAAATAAATATATATCATCCTAAATGAATGCTAAAATTAGGAATAAATTTGAGGGGAAAAAAGACACAAAAATATAGTTTGACTCACAAAAAAAAATGGCAGACAAAATTTAACACCGAGACAAACATGTGATTGCTTAAAATGTAATTTTTTATGTAAACAGGGCAATTAATTCAAAATTCACTGTAATTATTTCTACCTCTGAAAGAAATACAACTGAAGAGCAAGGCAGCAGTAAAAGTGCTAATAATATTCTTTCATTTTAAGTTGTTGGATTGATACTTCCATAACACACAGACATATATAATTAATAAAAATCCAATGCTAGGTTAGGAAAATGGATCTATTAGTAGAGTACTTGCTGCACACACATGAGACCTGATGTTCCAGTGCTCAGTATTCTCATGAAAACCAGCCACAGTGGCATGCACATATGATCTTAGTACTGGGGATAAGGAACCAGGGGATTCCTGGGGCTTTCTGGCAAGCAGTCTGAGATGAGCAGGGATGCTATCTCAAAAAATTATTGAGGATATCTAATTATAACCTCTGGCTTCCACATGAATGTATACACCTACACACTCATGTATATACACACATAAAATCCAAGTACCAAAGTCAACATTGAGAAACAAGATTTAGGAAACCATACATACCATCAGTTACTGGGCAGTCATCATCCTTGGGATCTTGGAGTCGAGAAAGAGCCAAAACCGCTTGTATTCTTACATTTGGAATCTTATCTTTCAATCTAATAAGCATGGCTTCATTAATTTTATCAAATAAGTCATCATCAATTTGGGCATTTTCTGGCATATTCCCAAGAAGTTTATTAATGAGCTGGCATACTCTAAATCTGACTGCACTGCTGTTTGCTTCATGAGACTACACAAAACAAATAAAAAGTTATTCCTAGTCACATTCCATTATTAAGCAGCCAGTATCACTTTATGTTCAACATTAAAAGTTGACAATGCACCCAGGTAGATGGAGTAAGCCTACAGTACCACAGAGAAAAACCACAGGTTCAAGGTCTGTTTGGGCTACAAAGTAAGTTCAAGAACAATATGGGCAACTTAAAAAAAATCCTGTCTCAAAACAACGTAAAAAGATAGGTAGATCAGTATACCAGCATGTGTAAAGTTAGGTTTAATCCCTAGTACTACAGAAAAAAATAAAAATAAGA
Source organism: Mastomys coucha (assembly GCF_008632895.1). Taxonomy (NCBI): domain Eukaryota; kingdom Metazoa; phylum Chordata; class Mammalia; order Rodentia; family Muridae; genus Mastomys; species Mastomys coucha. Next base: position 39,600,209 of record NW_022196905.1, on the reverse strand, counting down.
CAATAGCAACTCATTACTTGCAGAGAAGTTATATTGTATATCCATACTATACAGATGTTATACTCTCAAGTAGTCTGAAAAAGTATTTACTGTCACAAAATAAGCATTTCCCTTTCTTTAGGAATTTGTTCTACTTAATCACAGAGAGAACATTTACAACAAAAGTGAGAATTTAAACAGTTAAAATTTTAATGCTGGAGTTATCCTTTTATCTTAATGACACTTAAGGTTTCCATAAAACACTTATTCACATACATTTTCTCTATCACTGATATTTCACTGTGGAAAATAACAAACATCACCAAATATATTATTTGCCCAAAGTACTAGCTTTTACAGTACCTGTAAGAGAAAAGTAAACAAATAATTTAAAATGCCACCATCTTTCTCCTTCTCTTCTTCTTCATCTTCCTCCTCCTGGTCAGACTGGTGAAATGAAGTAACAAACCTGGCTGAGAAGTCCATGACTCTCTCCACAGCAGGTTCACGTTTATATACCACCATAGCATATTTAAGGTAATGAACAAACTCCTCCTGAAAAGCTGTTTTATCATCCATCTGAAAGACAGAAGAAATACTCTATAAGCTGCATTAATAAAAATTGTTTATTCCCAACAATGTCATAATACTGCTGAAAGCCTTACCCTTAGGTCAAACTATATAATATTTTTTAATTAAACTGTCAATTATCCAAACCAAGAAAGGGGGAATATTTCTCCACAAACTCTTCAGCATATAATTTGTACCGCTGAGAAAGCACAAAGTATACATTTGAACAGTGTAAAATTATCTCATTTTTCTCTCAATACCTTTGGATTATCGTTATTTTTCTTACCGGATTAATGCAAAACAAGCTTCAGCATGAATAACTCAAAATCAACAGCTTTGTATTTATTTTATTTAGGCCTTTCTAGCATCTGTTGTCTTAGTCAGGGTTTCTATTCCTGCATAAACATCATGACCAACAAGCAAGTAGGGGAGGAAAGCATTTATTTCATCTTACACCTCCAAACTGCTGTCCATCACCAAAGGAAGTCAAGACAAGAACTCAAGCAGGTCAGGAAGCAGGAGCTGATATAGAGGCCATGGAGAGATGTTACTTACTGGTTTGCTTCTCCTGGCTTGCTCTGCTTGCTTTCTTGTAGATAAGAACCCAGGGATGGCACCACCCACAAGGGACCCCTCCCCCCTTGATCACTAATTGAGAAATTGCCTTACAGCTGATCTCATGGAGGCATTTCCTCGACTGAAGCTCCTTTCTCTGTGATAAGTTCAGCCTGAGTCAAGCTGACACACAAAACCAGCCAGTACATTCGTCAATTTCCTTTTGGCATAACTTTAACATTTCGCTCCATACCCTTAATCACTTCACTATGTACTTAAACTTTCCTGGAACTCAAAACACAATGTATCTTCCTTACATTCGCCGTCCTAGAATCCCCACCGCTACACTCGATACACAACGAGCACGTATGGCAGAGACTTGGGTCCTTAAGATGTCGCTAGTTGGTGAGATGAATTTGATTTTAGGCTTAGGACTCGGTTGAAACAACTTTTATCGATTTCCTGAGATGAACCGGAGACCTCCCTCCCCCAAAGGAAATAAAAGCGTCTAAGAGTAACTGCGCAGGCCAAGTCCCTGAGGAGCTGAGGATCACGGATCCCTCCCCGCATCCCTGGGGGGGATGGGGATGGAGAAAACGGAGGGGTGGGGAGGGAGGAGCTGCGTGCGGCCGACGCCAGGACACCTCGGGCAAGCCTCCGAGCACCTGGCCCTCCGAATGACTCGGGCGGGTCGCGCAGGGACAGCCGAGGCCGGGCCGCTTACCGCGCCGTACGTGCGGCTCAGCGCCACCACCAGCTTCGCCTGGTTCTGGTGCGGCTGCTGCGCCATCTGAAAAGCCTCCTTCACAGAAAGCTGCTTCTTCTGCGCTGCCATGGCGCCAGGATGGGAACTGCCGGAGAGTGGCTGTGGCTCGCAGTCCGCGTAGGACTCAGCTTCCCGCAGACCGGCCTGCGAGGTTCCAAGGGAGGAGCGCTTACCGCCAGAGTGTTCAAACAACTCTCGCGGGAGGACGAGATGTCGCGAGACTTCCGCCGGAGGCGGTGTCGGACGGCGGAGACCTGGCTATCCCCGACCTGACTCCACCCTCCGCTCCGCCCCTGCTGGGTTGTGGCCTCCCGCTCTCCCAATAGGAAGAAGGGTTTGTATGGAAAGCCGGGGAGGGGGGGGGGGGGGGGGGGCGCGGTCGGAAGTGGTGCCGCGCGTGGAGCCCACCCGGAGTGGGCGTTCAACTTTCTGAATTAAACTGGTTCCGTTAGACTTGTGGCGGGATCCTGCGGTTGGGAGTGAAGAGAGGAAAGCGGAGGGCTGCCGGCTTAAGAACCAGGAGCCCTCCCCTGGCTTCCTGAAAACGGGTAACTCCCGAGCGAAGGAGACGTTTGGGCGATGTCGCGAGGGACCCGCTCGGGGCTTGGGGATGTCAAAGTTTTGGAGGGCGCCCTGGACGAGGGCCTCAGCAGTCCTTCGGACGCGGAGGGTTCCGGCGGGGACTGCCTGGGAAGAGAAAGGCAGGGGCAGTTTAGGCTGCAGCCGCTCGGAGATGCTCCCGCTTTATAGATCTGCTTTACAAATCTGCCTAGCAACTCTTCTAAGCGGGGGAGAAACGCAGGCATGATGGAAGGAATTTGGGGTCTTGACTAAGATCGCGTACTGGATGTATAAAATGATCTCAAAATGAATGCCTCAGCTGGGGCACCCCAAAAACGTGAAACTTACTTGGTGTGTTGACTGATAACTTGGAAAACACTAAATGCAGCCACCTATTCTGTCAATACTGGAAGTCCACGTTGGTGAAGTGTATCAGGAAGAGGACCGCCCCCAGACTCAATTCTCAGCGGGAGACTTCATCTGTTTCTTTAGACTTTTCTCCCCTTTCCATAAGTTGTGTTAACACACATTTTATCTGTATATGGACTTCATGCCTCGGTCACCTGATCTCTCTTATTTCATGTTTGCCAACAATCCTATGTCAGTGTTTTGGAGTTGGTTGGTTGGTTGGTTTTGTTTCCTTGCAGTTAGTTTTATCTCGATTTAATTTAAAATTCGAAGAACTTAGACTCAGGATGAAAGGAAAGTTTTTTTCTTCCCTGCTCTTCAGCCTCCATTGCGAGCAGAATAGAACATTTTAAAGCCTATTTTTTGCCTTTTTCTCCTTTCGAGTTAACTACCTTCCACTATCACGTTTTAAATGTACTCTTTAATTTTCATCACACAGATTTTTACATATATCCATATGAGTAAATTCCTGAATAAGTTTTTTGCACTGTTATTTCCTATCTAACCATCTACTTTATAAATATCCATAAATGCAACTGGCTTTTCTTAATCCCTACTTTTTTTTTTTAGCTTTATCAGAATATGTTAATACTAACAAATTTTACTGACTTCTTGCATGTGCCAGACACCATTCAAAGCTCTTTACTTCATTTAATCTTTTATTTCTATCTGCTTTTAAGATGAGTAAAGTGAGACACAGACAGGGTGCCATGGGATTCCATCCTTGGGATGTACCATAATTATTCTCCTGCTTCATTCCAAGTTCCTGAAAATTTATAGATACACAACTAATCGCCGGTTAAAGTGATGAATATGGTGGTGATAAGTGTAATTTGAAATCACCATGTCTAATTTGAGAAAGTTCAGATTAATCACAGACAAAAACAAGCTAAGAATGTGTGCATTCTGAGAGACACAGAGATAGACAGACCTAGGAAACTAACATTGTTTAAGCAAATATACAAAATTCCTACATACATAATCATTGTACAGTACTAAGATAACCTCCATCCTCTTTTGTTAGCTTGCTAAGACTGGATCTCTGGGTGTTATTTTGCACTGGTGTCATTTCAGACGCTAATTGGGTTCATGTGGCTGGTGAAGAGACAGAACTATGTTGTTCTGTAGGTACTCTGGGATTCCCTAGGGGACCAGGGGAGATGATGATTCATGGGTTAAAGTGCTTGCTGGACAAGCATGAGGATCTGAAGTCACATGTGATATTTCACATACAGATAGATATCAGATGTTGCATCTGTCTGTAGCCCTAGCACTTGAGGTTCTAGACAGTGGATCTTGGCCTCATTGTTCTGCCAAAATAGCAAGGTTCATGGTGACTGAGCCTGTCACAAACAGTATGGTCTAAAGTAATCAGGGAAAACACTCACTGTCAGTCTCTGACCTAAACATGCATGTACCACACATACAACATAAATAAAACTTTAAGTGATAATAAGATGAAAACCAATATGTGTGTGTCATTTGTTTTTAATGTAAACAAACTGGAACTTAGAACATTTTTAATATTTCATGACAATCTGTGACCTTTCATTGTCCATACATTTTAGGTGCTTGCTGCCTTTATTGTTTTGTTGATTTAAAAAAAAAAGTCTCATGGGTAGTTTATCTGGCTATTTCAGTATCAATGAAATGTAAGGAATCTAACCACCAGAGGTCAGTATGACTATGTTTTGATTAGAGTTGTGGATTTTAGTAATGAATGTTGTATGGATTTGGTATGCTTTGAACATCATAATCTTAGAACTTCTCCAGTATGCTATATTAAATTCAAACAGCTTAGTCTCATTGTAAAGCTTACATAGTTCTTCACTCTTACTTTTATTCTGTGAGAAAGAACAAATACATATAAGAATAAATTTGTGTCTTTGATAAACTTTAGAAAGTAACAAAAACTAAACAATGTATACCATAAGGTTATTGAATTCTAAATTTTAGATCAACTAAAATTTAGTTGAAAACAACTATACATGAAAAAGTTTAGAATAGATGTGCTTAATTTGTTTTGATATGGAAATATATACTTGAAAGATAAAAGAAAATAGCAATATAATTTGTGTTTGTAGAGTTTGTATGTCTTATAATACACCTCTTGTTGATTTTTTTAAGGGGTTGAGTTAGCGTTTTGAAAAGTGCTTTGAGTAATCTAACAACAGATGCAGTCTGTTTGAAGTGAAAACAACAAAAACATAAAAGGACAGGACAATTAAAAGCTAGCCTCTCCTGTCTCAGGAAAATACAGACTTGATAGACTATAACAAAGTATTCTTTTCGAAATGAAGTAGGTGATATAAACTAGGCTTGAGAGCAACTATGTTTGTTGCTTAAAGGTAAAGTTGGGATTTAGTAGAGTTTAAAATCTTGGCTCTTACTGTGGTACAGCCCAAAATAAGAACAAATTTGGATTTCGTTGTAATAAGGCTGTACTTCAGTGACCCTCACATCACCAAAGGATTTTACCTCCATCGTAGCTAAGCTGAGAGTTGACAGTTCTGCTGCACCAAGAAATGAATGGTAGGCTCGATTTTTGGATACAGACTTCCTGCTATGGTCAAAGCTATTTGACTTGAGTGAGTGACTTTATTCTCAGCCCACAGAGAACAGGTTACATTCATTTAAGAAATGGTGTAGGTATTAAGATGGTCTATCCAATAAAGTCATTCACCAACTGCTCATTTAAGAAAATACTAGTAGTGATGTATTATTTTGAAGTATACAATTAATATGCTTGGAGTTATTTAAAATTTAAATTGAGAGGGCGGGGTGTCAGGCATGGGGAGGGGGAGGCAACAGGGGTTTGTTTTTGTTTGTTTTTTTGTTTTTTGGAGGGGAAACTGAGAATGGAGAAATTTGCATGTAAATAAAGAAAATATCTAAAATAAAAAAAAATTAAATTGAGAAAAATGTATTTTCACAATTGCTGTAGATGAGCATCTACATAATGACGCGACCCTCTCGACCAGCAAAAAGGACGGGACTCTTTGAGCTCTCCTTCCGGCAGCTTTATTCAGGATCCTTGAAAGACTTCTGACCCCGGGGAAAAGCCTGCACAGGCTTAAGTACTCCTGCCCAACCAACCCCTGGGAGCCACGTAGGTACAGCAGATAGGCCACTCTTATACGAAAGCAGGTGCGACTGACAAGCACAGCCAATTAAGGACTTGCTTGTCATTGAGAGCGCTCGCTGTCATTGGGAGCCTGCGCCATCTTTAAAGCACGGCACATCACAGCTCTCCACACATAAGACTTAAATTGATTGTTTTATATCAAACAACTTTTATAATACTCATTTCATTATAATATTTATAAATTTTAAAGAATATGACAAAAAAAGATATTGTAAGTATTGAAAGGGGGTCTCTGGGAGGAGTTGGGGTACAAAAGGGAAACAAGAATGTGATTTAATTCTATTTACTTAAAATACGTTCTTAAATGTTAGCAAATTCAGATAAATTGAAATCATGTAACTTTTCTCATCATAATGCAATAAAAGTTTAAAAAAAAAAGTTGGGAGTATTTTGCCTTCTTTTGCTGTAGAAGCAAATACTTCCTTTATTCCTCTGTTCATAGAAAGTTGGTGTCTTCATAATCATTTATCCTATGTGAGAGCATGGAATATGTAACCTATGTCTTTTAAGATTCTTGTTACTCATTGGCTCCATGACCTTTGTAGACTGGGGTGTTCGGTTTTCATACTGTAAAACTGTTATCTTTATTTAAAGCATTGACTAAGGTTTCCAGGAATATGGCAGACTGTCAGTCATCAAGATTCTGGTTGGCTTTAGTTGCCGGGGTCCTGCCCCAGACAGGTACCTTGGGAAGGCAGTGAGGGTGACATCAGCAGGGGCCAAAATCTGATGACTTCTGGCAGTGTTACTATCTTTTGCTCCTCAGGGGCCAAACACTGATGGCTTCTGCCAGTTAACTCTTGCTGATCGCAGCAGAGGAATCAAGAAAACTTAGTTACTTGGGCTCCTCAGTCTTTGACTCAGGCCATTTGCTGACCAGGCTTGGGGTTCCTTAACTCTTCATGAGCCAGAGAGAAAAGAGAAAAAGTAAGAGAAAGGAAAGAAAGAAAGTCAGGCACAGATACATGCATACTGAATGAAGCAATAAAGGCCTACACAACCACGTTATTGTTTTTCTTGGGATAATTGATCACATAGTTTTTAAAGCACTTCACATCCTATAAGTTCATAGTAAGTTTAAGTCAATAGTTTGTCATAGATCAATAAAGGTTTAATGAGCTACAACAGAATTGTTTATACGTCTTTCCATTAAGACTAGTATCTGACTAAACATCTTTTTCTAGCAACATAAATTCACTAAAAGTTTAAAGCAATAATTTTTATGTCATATGTTAGCATAGTTTTGTCAAGAGATAAATCGTCTGTGTTGTGTTTTATGTTGAAGTCTTGTATAGACAGACTAGTCCACCATTTTTTCTGTCCTTGCACCAATTCCCAGGTTGTATTCTTTAGTTAACAGTCAGCGGCCTCATCCCTAACCTAGGAGTGTTTTCCTAGATTGGAAATGTGTTACAAGCCTGTTTTTTTTTTTCCTAATGCATTAGCCCTTGACACATGAAGGTTTATGGAACTCTCTTTGCAGCTTTTATTCTACAGGGGTTTAAAATTACCTGTATCATCTTAGTTCTTGAAAATCATCAGGAATTGTGAAATTATCAATTCATCTACACAACATTACTACAAGAAAGTGCATTTTCATGTTGCTCTGCAGGAAATGTAGATCAGCATTGAGAAGCAATCCTGGGATAAAATCTCTGAGGACCTTGCATCACACCCATGCAAAATGGTGGGCCATTTCCAGAAAACTCATTTGCTTGCCATAGCCTTTCCTCCATGGCTTCTGATACATACTAATTGCAAAGTTATGTTCTTAGGTAACCCTTACTTGAAAATAACATTCTATTTCACTCTGTTAAGTAGTATTTGGAGCTTTGTAAGTAAAAATGAGCCTACCTTATTTGATTTGCCATTAGAGTTACGTTTAATGTGTTTTCCTTTAGAAGGAGCTGGTGAACATTCGTGCTTCCCCCATATCCCAACTGCTTATATAAAATTGATCATATGACTACTACAGATATCACTACAAGAATCAACAAATCTACTATCAGAACAGGTTCCTTAAAACATCACAACAAACACATCTAAAGGCAAAAAATATCAACCTTTTATTTAGAGTTTGGGGCATAAGGGATGTGTCCTTACACAAATAATTTGAGGTGAGGGGACAAACTGGTACAGAAATCAACAAAGGAATAAAATAGTTCAAACTCTTGGCCAGTTTTATGATTGTAAGAGCAATTCAAAACAGCAAAAGTCTTAGTCTATAAGATAAAAATTGGGCCTTTGTGTGGTGGCACTGCCCTTTGATCCCAGTACTTCAGAGGCAGAGGCAGGTGCATCTGTGAGTTTGAGGGCAACATAATCTACATAGTGAGTTCCAGGCCTGTTAGTGCAACAAAAGGAGACTGGAGAGAGAGAGAGAGAGAGAGAGAGAGAGAGAGAGAGAGAGAGAGAGAGAG
>NW_022196905.1:39579283-39591795 GCF_008632895.1 Mastomys coucha | reverse complement strand
AGAGAGAGAGAGAGAGAGAGGAGAAAGAGAGAGAGAGGTGGTGGTGGGGGGGGATCTCTATAAAACTTCTTTGCCCAGCATCCATCTTCTCAAAAGCCCTAAAATTAGATATGTATGCAGACAGTAATGTTACTTAGTACGTTCAGTCCTTAAGATTATGTCTCTAGTTTTATTCACATATTTTAGCTATTGTACCAGATTACTGAAACACCATTTCAAAGGCATTGAATTATCTATGGAAAGTATCAGATCTTTGAACACCAGATGTTATTGACAGTTTACCAGAACATCTGATTGCTGAACATAATTAGAAAGTGAAGAAAGAATAGTCTACATATATGGTTGCTTAAAAGAATGATGGGATTTCTCTGAAGAAGAGGACCACATGGTACCCAACCTAACACCTCTTTGGGAGCCCTGCATGCCTTTTAAAATATTCTAAAATTTGGAAACTTTTAGATCCCAATTCCTAGTTGTATTGTGTTGAACTCTTAAAACAAGTCAAAATAATCCAGTCCATATGCTTCAAGAGTCTAAGACTCCCATTGTGTCCCCAAACTGGAACGAATTCTTGAATCACCTCCTCTGACCTCTTGTAGAGTTTCACTTGTTCAAAAGCACCTTAAAAGTTCCAATCAGCTCTCTAGAGATCATGCTACTTTAAATAGAGTTTGCCATCAAACAGCTAAGCTGGACATCGAGGAAAGCCATTCCCAAATGTGAATTTCTAAATCATTTCCCTGAATTTTAGGTTTCCTCTTGTTGCTGTGACTGCCTGACAAATGCAGTTAAGGACACAGCCTGCACTGAATTTTATGACACCACTTTTTCCTACACTGATCACCAGAAGGCAATTAACGCACTCCTATACTATACTTCACTATAAAAGTCAGTGTTTGCTTTGATAGCGGTGTTTAGAGAAGGGTCCAGGGGACTAGAGACATGGCTCCATGGTTAAGATTGTCTGTTATGGCAGAGGATTGGGTTCATTTCCCAGCATCCACATGGTGACTTATACGTGTCTGTAATTCCAATTCCAAAAGATCCAGCGATTCTGACTTACCTTGGGTATCAGTGATGCATGTGGTACATATGATACATACAGGCAGGTAGAACTATTACGCATAAATAAAAACAAACATTTTAAGGTCTACAAAATAAATCACACAATGTATATTTGGGAAACTGATGCCTTCTCAATGAAATAATATTCCCTAATTAGCTAAAATACTTCCTAATATTTAATAACTCAAAGAAAATGTAGGATTTGAGCATGCCCTCTAAGACATTATTTTTAGGGAGGTATAGAATTACTACCGATCAATTACCTAATAAATATACAAAGAATTCATATGACACCCCTTGAAGGTTCTTGTTTCTTGTGGGGGTGTAGTTTCTAGCTTACCCTACTCCAAGCCTAATAAAGATACATCCAATTACTTCATGAATACTGTATCACAGTCCTCCACTGTACTATCTTCTAGCTAATATGGCCTGTAAGTTCATACTATAGATTTAAATAGACTTCTGTATGGAATGTGTCTCTTAAATCTTGCTATCAAGACTTTTTCAAGCTGGGCAGTGGTGGCACATGCCTTTAAACCCAGCCCCTGGGAGGCAGAGGCAGGCAGATTTCTGAGTTTGAGGCCAGCCTGGTCTACAGACTGAGTTCCAGGACAATCCGAGCTACACAGAGAAATCCTGTCTCGAAAAAGTTAAAAAAAAAAAAAGGACTTTTTCAAATAAATATATTCAAATTATTGAATGAACCAACCAGAACTAGTGTTTTCAGTATTAATTGCAAAATGGTCAAAATATTTTACCTGTATTTATTTTCTGGAACAGAAATTTAAGAACTTCCTACATTCATTGCAAACATTTCAGAAATACTCTAATTTTAAAGAAACTTCCTGTGAAACCATCTTAATTTGAAATTAAGAGCTTCATTAGTAGCATTGTTTTCTAAGTAGGTTAGTTTTTATTTTTTTGGAGGGGGGAGTCTGAGGAAGGATGGTGTATGGCCTTATAAATGTGTCTAGCTAGGGTTGAGTAAAAACAAGTATCAACATACAGAAAATACATAGCACTGTTAAACATCTTCACATACCCTAAAGTAGTAAGATTTATGTGTCATCCTGGATAACTGAGCATGTAAATCGAAACAGGTTGTTAAAAATATATATCTTCTTAGTTCTGCTTTTTTGTATTTCCAACATTGAGTGCAAAAATAAGTAAAATTGAAGTAGTAATGGAATTTTAATTCTATAAAATTTAGCAAATTATAAGAGAGTAAAGAAGGGTGAGCCATTTTGCCCTGTGGATAAAGGAGTGTAATTTAAGTAGATAAGAAAAATGTTCTTGTATGTTATTGGTTTTGTACATACTGTCAGTATAACAATATATCAAAAACTGGTTTTTGTAAATGCTTTGTGAAATTGTTTTTTTCTTTTAGTGTTAAAGGAAACTTTTTCCCTTTTTCAGAGAAAGCAGGGTTGAAATAGGTAAAGATCTGAAAATTAAAATTGTTGATGCTTTATGTATCCATAGGATGTATATTTCTCTGTATATAAAAGTGTATTGATCATGAATTCATTGCTTTATATTCATTTCAAAGGAAACGTTTCCCCAACTTTGGCAGCTGGATAAACCAACATCTGTGTACATGCTAAACAAAGAATGGCCATTTGTCCTCAACAAATCAGATAGATCCTGTTTTCCTTAGGCATATTCTAGATGTCATTAAGTATTGAATGCAGCTAATAGATACACTGTCCATATCTATACAGTACCCATGATAGTGTCTTGGCATCTTTAGGAAAGAAATAGTTTTGAGGAAAATGTCTCATTACATCAGGATCCAATTTGAAAGCACATTTGTTTCTGGATTTTCATCCTAGGCTGTACAAAATGAAAGCCTAAAGCTTTTGCTTATTCATGTGTTGTCAGAGGCAAGGGTATTGGAATGATAATTTACCACTCTCACATTCTCCCTACGTGGGCTTCTGATGGAATGCATTCACTACAATTAGGATAAAGTAGAATTATACCATATTTGAAGAACATGAATAATATAAAGAATAAGGTCCTCACGAGACTAAAACAACAGGGTTTTCCAACTAGGTAACATCAATAATGTATTTCAAGATGTTTTGTCTTTATTAATGGCAATCAATAGTCTCTTGTTGAAGCAGTCCAGATAATCCTAGATTGTAGAATTCCATAATCATGGCTTAATCTCATCTGTTTCCTGAAAATGGAAAAGCCATACCCTGGAAGAATACAAATGGTAGTAACCTGGACCAGCAGGTCATTCTTCCTGGAAGAGAGAACCAAAGACAGGAAAGTTTGGGATAAGGAGATCTTGCACAAGCTGATGGCTCATATAAGCAAGCTTATTGTGAAATCCAGCACCTTATATACTGTATGCAGAAGGAGAAATGGAATAGAATCAGTAGGAAGCTAATCAAGCAATATTACTTAAAGAGAATATAGGACATCTCAAGTTATCACAGGCCAAGCCTTGGGACTGATAACTCTAGTCTGTACAGTGAGGAAAACCATGTTCCCTGGAACCTTAACTCTTTAGAGACTCTAGCCCCAGCAGCAGACCAGACCCTGCCAAATCTACTCCTGGACAAGAACACAGAACTAATACTCCCTTTGTTCTTTCATCAGGGATTCTGAGAGCCTTAAATCAGCCATGAGCCCAACAGGTAGGTCTTGTCCAGGGGGATTTCCTATTGTGACTCCTATCATGTACACACCTAAAAATATTGATTGATGATTGTATGTAATTGGCTGGGCTTTTGTATTGGTTACAATTGTGAGACCCTCATGTGGTTATAATTAGTTACAACCCTCACATGGCAGTAAGACCAAGAAGAGAGACAGAACAAGGAGACCTCAATGACATACCACTAACTGCCTACTATCTCTTATGAGATGAGAGTGTGTCAAGATAATGAAAAAAATGTTTGATTTGGGATATAATAATAATAATAATAATATAAAAAATAACATAGCAGGAAGACTGTACTAGGATTGTATGTTGACTCAAATTGGAGCAAGTTATGTCAGAAAACTTAGATGATTGTAGTGTGACATGAGAATCCTGGGATTGCTTGGGGTTGGGCCATATTTAACCAGTAGTCTTCCAGTAAATCAGAATCTTGCTTGGCCTAACAAGATTAAAGCAGTTCCTAGTAAAGCAACCAAGGTGATCCATGCAGGACCCAGAAGTTAGTAAAATAAGGAGGAGGTAGGTTTGGGTATTTCTGTTTTAGGTGTGAAGAGTAAGGCTTGGATTATCAGCTAAGCATATGCCAAATATTACATCCCTATCTATGCTGTGCAACAGAACTTGTCAATCTAACACCAATTGTTTTACAGTATGTTAATTGGACAGTAGTTCAATAAAAACAACTTCCCTTTGTGAATGCTTTAGAAAGGGTACAAGGGTATAAATCTTCTACCAGTGAGGCCTTATAGATGGACTTTTACAGTTGTACCTTTGATAAGCTAACATTTTGACAGAGTATTTATTCTGGTGACATGAATAGGGAGACAACTACTACATAAAGAATTAAAATTCCTTTATTCGTTGAAGGGTATTAATGTTGGCCTCACCCCAGTGAATTTCTTGGGGAAATTGAATTAAGTATGTTACATGTTGGACCCTAGATTCCTATGAAGGGAAGATGACTTCATAGTGGCTTAAAGCTATGATTCAGGGCCAAATTTCTTTCTTGGGACACAACTTGATCACATTACTTAGTATACATGTTATTTAAATGTGCCAGGTTGCAAAAATTAGCAAATAAAAATAAAGTGTTTAGGAGAGAAAATTGTTTTTAATTTATAAAAGGAAAGAGTGGGAAGGGAATATATACTGTACACACAATAAGTTTGAATGTTGTTGGAAATGACCTTCTCTCACATTGTATTAAGGTGTGTGACATAGTTACATGGGGGTTTTCAGTAAAAATAATGAGTTTGAGGAAGATAATAAAAAGGCTTTTGATTATGTATTATTGTATAACAAGGAAGTGTGTAACCAATAAAAGGCTGAGGTGGAGAAAGAGAGAGAGAGAGAGAGAGAGAGAGAGAGAGAGAGACCACCTGTCATCTTACACCTGCATCCTTGCCTAAGATTCTGATTCCACACTGAACCAAACCTCCCACCTTTGAAATTACTGAGGCTGATCCTCCACAGAAGGCCTAAGCTTTAAACTATATAAAAGACTTAATGTCATTATTTATACCTCTGGTGCGTCCGTAAATAGCTCCCACTATAAAATGTCATGTAAATGATAACATAAGGGAGATATAACAAAAACCAGTTATCTAAAAATCAGATTTCACTGGCTTCTATATTATCTGGCATCCCTGTGAATATACTTGTACTGGCTGGTTTTGTGTGTCAACTTGACAAAAGCTGGAGTTATCACAGAAAAAAGAAGCCTCCCTTGAGGAAATGCCTCTATGAGATCCAGCTGTAAGGCATTTTTTTGTGGGAGGGCTCCTTGTGGTTGATGCCATCCCTGGGCTTGTAGTTCTGGGTTCTATTAAGAAAGCAACCTGAGCAAGCCAGGGGAAGCAAGCCAGTAAGAAACATCCCTCCATGGCCTCTGCATCAGCTCCTGCTTCCTGACCTGCTTGAGTTCCAGTCCTGACTTCCTTTGGTGATGAACAGCAATGTGGGAGTGTAAGCTGAATAAACCCTTTCCTCCCCAACTTGCTTCTTGGTCATGATGTTTTCTGCAGGAATAAAAACCCTGACTAAGACAATGATGGTGGCATTGTGCTTGGCATGATGTCATTAAATACTTAATTATTTATTAGTAGGGAAAATTTAGGCATAGTTGCCCAAAAGTTAGAGTTGTTAAAGGGATAAAGAGTAAGCCCTAATTGCACAGCAGAGACTTTATTAAAGAGACACAGTACTGAGCAGAAATAACTCACATTAACAATTAAATCATCGTTAATTTTCACAGTGTTGTCTTCAATTGTACCTAGAAGTGGTTGTGTTTTGTTGATCCTTATTTGTGAGCTTTTAAAGTACTTATTTTCTTCATAGAGGAAAAGGTCAGTTTATAGCTCTTTTAGGGGAAAAAAAGGTGTAGGTAGCAGTGTTCTAGCTGCTAAGCTCATTTAGTTTCCACAGCAAAAAAAAAAAAAAAAGTCTACAAGGAGCTAGAGAGATGGCCCTATGGCTAGGAGCCTTCTTACAGACAACCTCTGTCTGGTTTCTCACCCATGTTCGGTGGCTAACACCCTCCTGTAAGCTCTGCCTCCAAGGGATCCAATGTCTTCTTGTGCACAGACATAGACTCAAACACATACAAATTAAAAATAACAAAGATAAATGTTTAGAGAAAGAAAAAGTGTACAGATTTAGAAGACAAGTGCTGCTTTCTACACCATGTAGACATGAGGAGCAAAATTGAAAGCAGGTTGCATTTTTTTAAAAAAATATTTTTTTTTTACCTATCTTTAGTTAACCAGCTAACTCCTTCTAGCAAATTACAGAAGGCTTACTTTCTGGAGAAACTGAACCAAACAAAACTGAGAACTGAAAGACAGGACCAAAGCTATGTTGAGGACAAGGCAACTGAGAATAACATTATTAAGAACATTGTGAGCCTGCATGCATTCTCTACCTGGCTGTTATGGGCATGAATTCCCAGACATGCCCATCCCATCCAGAAAAGATGAACAATAATGTGACATTTAACTATTTGCTACAGAGAGACAGAAAGACTACAAACCCTGCTCATCGTGACACAACTTATAGTCAATTGAAGTCAATATACACTGACAACTAGGAATCACTAGACATTTGAGGAAACTCATTATGACACAACTTATAGTCACTTGAACTCAATATACACTGACAACTAAGAATCACTAGACATTTCAGGAAACTCCAACATGAAAGCTGGACATAAAACTGCCAAACAATCTAGGATATTCTCAGAAACATTGGAGGGCGTACTACATTTATGAAATAACCAGAAAGAGCTATTGGAAAAATTTAGAATTCTCAATTTTAATGTAAAAAGTTGTACAAAATTCAATAAGTAGAACATTAAGTCAAGGATATAGTAAAAAAATTATATCAGAATGAAATACTCCTTGATGACTTCCAAAATGATACCAGAAAGTACATTATTTTAGGGTTTATATTTATGTTGAAGAATCAGGAAAGAGGGCTGTGTCATTTACTAAAATTATGCAAGGTCCAAAATAAGCCTTCGCTATATATATTTTTTTTTTTTTTTTTGGCAAAGGTTGACTTTCGCTGTAAATAGATTAGTATTGGATTCAAAAGTCAGACAAATATTAATCAAATCTTTGGCTTTTGAAAATGCTAATTCAGAATGCGAAGGGATGATTAGGCGTTTCAAGGCAAGATCAGCACCAATGGATGAATGGAGTGGAAATATGGCAATATTGGATCTCATGTTTATGACACTACTTTGATAGGAGAAATAATTTCTAAAAGTTTGAAGAAAAACAAAAATTTCAGATGTTTTAATTGTGATAAGCAAGTTCATATGAAAAGAGATTGTAGGCAAGGCATTCCTAGAAACATTGTTTTTTGGTTTATTTTTTTCTAAAGATGATCCAAAAAGAAGGCCCCAGCTTTCTGGAGTATGCAGAAGGTATGGCAAAGACCTACGGTGGTCTAATGAATGCAGATCAGCAAAAGACAGGCAAGGGAATTTTTTGCTATTGGGGAAAACCCTAGGGGGCCTCCTGAAGCCCCTCCCCATATTAAATTGGATTCAGTCATTTCCTGTCAGTGTTAGGAAACTCATCCACAGAGCACCTCTGGGAGTGCACCTCTGGGAAACCTGGACCTCTGGGAGCCACCAACCAAAGAGCATACAGGGGCTGGTTCAAGGCCCCTGACACATATGTAGCAGAGGGCTACAACATCTAGCCTCAGTGGGAGAGGATGTGCCTAATCCTGCAGACTTGATGCAGGCTTACAGGTTCTGGGTTCAGTCCATCAGGCAGGCATGGCACTGGAGGATTTGAGAGTTCTATATCTTCATCCAAAGGCAGCCAGGAGCAGACTGGATTCCAGGCAGCTAGGAGAAGGGTCTCAAAGCCCACCCCCACAGTGACACATTTCTTCCAATAAGGCAGCATCTAATATTGCCATTCCCTGGGCCAAGCATATTGAAAGCCCCACAGGTACCCAAAGAAATGAAACTTGGCAATTGGATATATTTCATTTTGCATACTTTGGAAAGTTAAAATAGGTGCACCATACAACAGCTGTGGAGAGACATTGAAAAATAGGGGGAAAAACCTGTTGAATTAAACTAGCCTGTATATTTTAGAGATGCGTTGATGTGTATAATATATCATATAGTGTATAATCCTTAGAAAAAAAACCTGGAATTGTGTTAAACTGGGGAAGAGTTTTTGTCTCTATTTCCACAGGAGAAGAAAAGCTATGGATATTATCAAGATTGATAAAGATGAGATTCAAACTGGAGAGACTTCCTGAATAAGGAGATTATCATCAGACAGATTGGTCATTCAGTCCAAATGAACTTATAAAGATTAGCAAATGCCTTTCACTTGATCAGGCATGAAAAATGAAAAATACAAAATAATAATATTTTTGAATGATAACTTTACAAAAGGCACACTTGCCTTGCTGGCATGAAATGAAAAATGGATTTTTGTAAACCACATGTCTTAATTCTTGGTGTTTCTTCACAAATATATAATGTCTAGATTAGATTATATCAAGATATATATACTCAGAATACAACACAAAAATTTCTGATTTCACAGAATTCTAAAATAGCTACTTTTATAAAGGTCAGTGAGTTTTTTTTCCTGAAACTCCATGTGAATCAGATCATACACAATGTTATATATTATAGTCATCTTCTTTCAACTTTCTATTTCACTATTGCTGTACTTTATCATATGAATTACCACAATTCATTTATCTTTTACCCATTGTTGGCACTGGAGTTCTTAACAAGTTTGGGTTATTAGAAATAAAGTTGTCCTAAACATTCTATGTCTCTTTGCATGTATACACTCATTCCTCTTGTTTAAACCTAGGAGTCAAACTGATATTATAAGTGATATGTACTTTAGTTGTAGTAAAAGTGCCATACATGTTCCAAAGTGATTGTATCATTTTACTCTTCTACCACTAACATGTAAAAGTTCCTTTTAGTATGTATCTTTGTAAACACTTTATATTTTGCTCATTATTTTACACATTTGTTCTTTATTTTATATATTCTAAGTGGTGTAGTAGCATCTTAATGTGGCTTTAATTTATATTTCCATGATGAGTAATGTTAAGCACATTTATATGATTATAAATCATAATCTGTATGAGTCATATATTACTATTGAAAATACCACTTCTTGCAGAGGAATATTCATTCTTTTCGTCATTTAATAAATATTTAAGAACCTAATTAATGGCATGCTAAGCACTATTCTGCTCACTGGGGCTTTAGTAGTACATGAAACACATAAGAATTCTTGCCTCCATAAAATTTACGTTTTATGTTAAAGGTTTTTTAGTTTATATACAGAATGTTACCTTTGTTTAAAAGAAGGCTAAGTTATTTTCCAAAGTTGTATGTCTATCAAAAATACATGCTTCACCCTTTTGGAGTAGA
Organism: Mastomys coucha; assembly: GCF_008632895.1. NCBI lineage: Eukaryota > Metazoa > Chordata > Mammalia > Rodentia > Muridae > Mastomys > Mastomys coucha. The sequence continues at coordinate 39,582,127 of NW_022196905.1, read as the reverse complement.
ATTATGAGAAATTTGCTTTTCTATTTAGTGAGAAGCATTTGTTACAAATAATACTTCAGGCCCATTTCCCCTTTGGGTGTTGGAAAGTTCCCTTTATTTGAATTCTAGAAAAAGGACAGAAATAAAACTATATTAATGTCAGTTTCATTCCTCTCAGTGTACTCCAAAGTCAAATGTACTTTGCAAACTGATTGTGTTCCCCATACTGAGAAAACTCTTGTGCGTGTGTGCCTGAGTCTCCTTTTTCCATTGGGTTCCACACCTATTGCCACTAGCTCTGTTTTAAGGTAGGAAACTGGAAACAATGATCTTACCAAATACTTCCAGGCAGCTGTTTCCAAAACATATTGTGGCCCTCCTAATGATCATATTAATATTTTATGTAACCTGGTTGTATTTTTGCCTCAACACATTTTAATACAAAATGACATATTCTGTGCTGTTATATGGATATACTTAATGAAATCTCAGTGCACATGTTGCCGTCTTCTGACAAGGTGATCCGTTTTTTGTAGCTCCCTTGGAAGAGAAGATTGAGACACTCTGCTCCTGGCTCAGAAGGCTTGGAGTTCAGGAGCTTACCACCACACCCAGTCCCAACACACATTTTAAAAACTGGTTTAATTTCTTTATATTAATGCAAAGAAGAAATGAAAGGGATGAAATTAAATTACATAGTATATCTTTCGGTATATAAATTTTGAATAACATCATGACAATGGAGTACTCGGGTGCTTTCACATTAGGAGACTCACCACCAATGTGGCAAGTGTTTGTTCGCACTCAAATACCATGAGTCACAGGGCCACTGATATGATGATCCAGAATAATGAGTACATTTTGGTTTCAGTATTCTCATTCCATGAAAGCTAATTTTCTTCTCATTTGCACAATGGTTGAATTCCTGTAAAATTATATTACTTATATACTAAAGATAGCATTCTATATAGTTTGGAAATAAATAGGGAGCTTGTATTTAATACATGAACTCCTGTGACCCTGATCGCCAGAGATTTTGTCCCAAGGAGGTATGGGATAGGCCTAAGGTTCTCTTGGTTGCTCTTCTGGGTGCTCTGTAATGCCTGGTGAGGTATGCAAGGAGTCTGCGGTCATTGTATCAGTGTCTCCATTTCACCACCAACTCCTGTTTGTAATCATCTGATCAAACAGTTAATTTTTCTCACCTATAAAAGGAGTATTGTCACTCGAGGGCAAGAAGTTTGTAAAATAAAATATATTAGCCAGGCAAAATCGTAATAATGACACTATTCCCACTTCAGAAAATTCTGACCAGGATTCTGTCTTGTTTTCCAAAGTCCATTGTTCAAAACCAAAGAAAGGCAGAAACGATTTTGGCTCCCTACCCATCTCCTTTCCCAAACTAAGGGCAACAGTTTCAAAATGTGACAACATTCAGCCTCTGTCTGCAGCAATGGCACAGGTTTGATGAGCTCCTTCACTTTAACTGGGTAGGCTTGGCTTCTCAACCCCATCTGATACTCCTCGGGGGGGCCTTCCCTTCCCGCTACCACCCTTTCTAGCTCGTGCAGGACTTTTTCTCCTTGTCTCTAACCTTTTCCCTACTCTAAGCTATGTGCCCCGTCCCCACCCCACCCCTAAGTTTCGGTCCTTAGTGAGCTTTGAGTGGACGATGCTGGGATATGCTTTCGGCACTGAGCAAGTTCTCATCCAAGGTCGGGAAGGGGGCTTCCAATCAGCCCCACCGCTTAATTCTGAGGTTCCAGCTCTATCCCACTTTGAGCTCCAGATCCCAAACTCCCAGAATCGGGGTGGTTAGCTCCCTCATCCCCACCCCTGCCTCCAATCTTCACCCCCAGCTCTAAGCATCAGGGCTGCAGGAATTAGACCTGTCCCATCTACTACCACAGGATTTTCGAATATTTTCATTTTAATTTGCCGGTCGACTAAGGTCTAAAGCCAGCATTTCTTCCTCTTGGCCTGAGCTATCCACCTCGGACTGGATCGATCACAGTGGAATTGGAAGCTCCATGCCACCCAGCTAGTCAAGAGGGATATATATATATATAAAATAAATAAAGAAAGAAAGAAAAGAAAAAAGAAAAAACCTGTCCTGGACAACACCCCCGACCCAACACCCCTCAGAAGCTGTCCTCTTGCAGGTATAGCCCGCACCCTCTCGGAAGCATCCGCAGATGGTAAACCTCACGTGCAAGGCGCCAGCGCTACGCTGCAGGGTGCGGGTGCCCGTGAGCCAGCTTAGCCCGCGAACGAGCACGAGCAGAGGAAGGTGGTGCTCGAGTGGGCCGGGGAAGGAGACACCTCCGGAAAGAGAGCCACGCTGCTGTGCTGGCAGGACTGCAGTGCCACCTCTCCGGAGAAAGCGCTCACGCCCGTGCTCGAACGCACGTGCACACGGCCAGCAGTGAGAGCGCGAGTCCGAGCATTTCAGTGCAGGGTTCCTGACAGCGATGGCATCTGCCCTCAACAGCAAAATTCACCCTCCAGGAACCTGCGCGAGCTCTAAAACCGACGCCCGCGGTGGCTCGGGCTGGAGAATGGACTGTGATCCCGAGATGCACGTGAAAATGTGCAAGAAAATCGCTCAGCTCACTAAGGTAAGGCGGGGTGCTGCGGGCGGACAAGCTGTGTGCCAGAGGCACCCAGAGTAGGGGCGCGAGTGGAGAAACACCCCCAGGGGAGGCCCGCACTGAATCCCTACAAACTTTGTCTCCGAGACCAAGGGAAGCTTTCCTGATCTGGGTGAAGTGACCTTCTGGAGACTGCATTTGGAAGCAGCAGACAGGATGCTTTGCCATGGAAACTCCCTCAGCTGTGCTTCCCCGAGGCTAGAGGGTGTGTGTG
>NW_022196905.1:39569557-39578910 GCF_008632895.1 Mastomys coucha | reverse complement strand
GAGAGAGAGAGAGAGAGAGAGAGAGAGAGAGAATTATGTTCCCTTGCCAGCTCTGTTCAAACCTTCAAACCATCATCCTGCTTGGAATGTTGTGATTTTATTCTCTATGGCTGGGGAGATCATGTGAGACCTATTTAAACACGATTCATTTATTCCTCCATTCAACAACTATTTGAATCATTTGTTGAATGCTAGCAGCCTTTCGTGGCATCTTACTAAACCTGAAGGCAGCCCAGGGGACTTACTATCAAACTGACTGCAGACATGTGTAAGATCATGAGTGGGAAAGGGTAGGATGCAGTATGACTGTGGTTAATGGAAAAGACCTTGGGAGGTCAGCCAGCCCATATCCCTACTTCATCACAGGATCTTGGTTGAATATATCCAGGATGTGTATCTGAGATGTTGCCAATGCAGGTTGTTAATCCCTGGCAATTTCCCAATTAGGAACAACTCCTCACAGATTCCCTCCACATATCTGTAAATATGTCTTTCCTGCAGGGTTTGAGTGGTTTAAATTGTTGTTTACTTGGTATTTGCCATTTGGCCTCAAACTCCCAACACAATGTCTGCTAGTAAAGGCTAGCGCCAGCTTTTGTCCCAGAGTATAATGAAGGGCATGTTCTGATTTCTTCCCTAAACATCTTCCTCTTACTTTCCATACCTGCTCTTTTGAAGGATGGATAAGCATCCTCACCACACTGGAATACAGCACAGGTTTGAAACAGAAAATCACTAGCTTTCTTCTCCTGACCTCGCGTTGACGTCTTCATATTCTTTGCACATGAGCCTGTCTCCAGACAGTCATCGCTTGGAAGCCTTGATTTGTGCCACGGATGTCTAACCCATAGTTGTCTAATAGCACTGATTAAAAACTTATTTAAGTTTATTATATAAAAATGATTTAAGTATCTGAAAAAGCAATAATAGTATCCGGACCCTTCCTTGTCTTCAAAGAGCTAAAGTTTTTTGTTCGTTTGTTTGCTTGCTTGCTTGCTTGCTTGTTTTTGGAAGGGAAGCAAGATTTGAAATAGAGCAATTAAAAGCACATAACGGGAGCTACATGTGATACTTCAAGGTGTGAGTCCTGTGAAAGTGGAAACAGAGGGTATGGCAGTGTGTGCAGGAAGAAGGGAAAACTTATGAAAGAATTATCCTTGACTTGTGATAGTGGTGATTTATGGGGTGTCTGCTGTATTTAAAATATTGAATATTTTAAAGTATTTTTCATCACTTTTATTTCTGTGTACATGTGTATCTGTACATAGACCCATTTGGTGGCTGCCCATGGAAACCAGAAGATGTGGGCTGGCTTTCAGGGAGCTGAAGTGACTGTGAGCCACCCAATGTGTTTGCTGGAAATCAAACGCAGATCCTCTATAACAGCAGCAAATATTCTTAACCACTGAGCCATCTCTCCAGTTTCATATACTGAATATTGATGCAATAAGTCCTTGGCAAGTTCTGTTCTGGCTAGTAGAGTCATTTTGGAAAAGGGACTCTGAACTGAGAAAATGCCTTAATAAGATTTCCCTGTAGGCAAGTCTGTAGTTTTTAAAATTACAGTTGGTGTGTCTAGCTGACTGTGGGAGGTGCTATTCCTGGGCTGGTGGTCATGGATACTATAAGAAAGCAGGCTGGGCAAGCCAATGAACAGCACTCCTCCATGGCCTTTGCTGTAGTTTCTGCCTCCGGGTTCTTTCCCTGACTTCCCTGAATGATGGACTACCACTTGTAAGATGAAATAAACCCTTTCCTCTCCACGTCCCTTATGGCGATGGTGTTTTATCACAGCAATAGAAACCCTAACGAAAGCATAGCCCTTTCCTTTGTGGTGTGTCAAACACATAAATAGATCATTTCAATGTAATTGGGTAGTGATTCAATTCAGTAATATTTATGGAATAACTATTTTGCTAGAGCCATGAAGACCCAGCAATATAGAAGGCAAACACCATCCCTGGTACATAGTCAGCAATATTTTCAGAGTATTTTCTTCATTACAAATCATGATTGATCCTTACTATGTAGGGCCTCTCAGTATCATTTTTCATGCTAATTTCTTAAAGTAAGAATTTTGTTTCTGATAAACCACTCTTCTTTTGCCTACTATTTGTATGGCCCATATATTCTACATTTGCACGTTTAGTATTTCCATGAGTTTTTCTTTGATAGGTGAGTTTAATCCAGGTGATTACTAATATTCCTCCATCATGATTTGTGGTTTTCCTTTGCCGTTCTTCCCCTGTGCTTTCTCAGTCTCTATTCCCATGTTTTGTAAGATTAGTACAATGATTTATATTCTGTGACTGGTTTGGGAGCCTGAGGCTTTCTTAAACTGAGTCTCAGGACTGTCATTCATGTTTCAACATAGCTACTTAACTATGATATTTTCAACTAACGTTTTTAAAGTGTATTTTCCTACAGAAGAGCTTTTTTCACCTGTCAATGTAATTCCACATGTTTTTAGTGAACGCAGTTGTGTCCAGTGATTCATAAAGTCTAGCTGAGGACAAGTCCTTCTCTCATGCACATATGAAGCTAGCTCCTATTCACACCCCCATCACTAGGCAACCTTTTATTCTTTTCCGTCCCTTTCCAAAACAATTACGTATTTCATGAGTTTAGTGTATATGTGTCTGAGTAAGCATACACACACATGCTGTGTGTGCACATGCATGGCCAGAAGGAAACAGCGAGTGTCCTCTTTTATGGCTCCCTGCCTATTCTTATGAGGGAGGCAAGGTCTTTCCCTGAACCAAGAGGCTCTAGTTTCCTCAGCTAGGCTGGCAGCCAGCACAGCTCAGTTATCCTTTTATTTCTATTTCAGAGCTAGTGTAAGAACTGGATGTGTGGGTGCTGGGATTTGAACTCTTATTCTCATAGTTGTTCACCGTACACTCTTAGCCACTAAGCCATCCCTCCCTTCAGCCTAAGTATCCAGGTTAGTCTCTTGTTGAGTATTTCAAATCACACAATATTTACTCCTTTATTTTTGGCTTTTTCTTTAAGGACCATCCATGTCCTATCACATAATATCACATATGCACTTTTATATTGTTATCTCATGTTTGGTTTATTTTGATTTATCTATTCACCAATTGATAATTTCGGGTTCCAGTTTTGTGGCTATCACAAACAGTACTGCTATGAACATGATAAATCCAATCCAATATGTAAGTCTTTATGTGCCCCTGGATACATACTGAAAAGCAAAATATTTCACTTCTAATGCTCATTTTAAATTTTTAATTGATACATAAAATCTGTACGTATTTGTGGGATACAGATGTATGTAATAAGTCAGGGTATCCTGTCTCTATCACCTCAACTGTTTACTGTTTCTTTGTGGTGATACTATTCAAACTCTTTTCTAACTATTTGGAAAGAAACCATTATTTGTCATCCACCATAGTTATCCTGTGGTTCTCTGGAACCTTAGAAGGCATTCGCCCTACTCCAACTGTACCACTATATTCAATAACCAGTCTGTCACTTCCTCTTTACTCTCCTTAGTCTCTGGTAACCACGACTGTACTTTCCACCCTCATGAAATCAATTATTTTAGCTACCACATATAAGTAAGAACATGCTGGATCTGTCTTTCTGTGTGTAACTTACTGCAGTTACCCTGATGCCCTTCAGCTCCATTCATGATGCAGCAAGTGACAGGATTTTATTCTGTTGTATGAGCGGATAGTACTCTGATGCACGTAGATAACACAGTTCCCTTGTTCACCCACTAGTGGACATTTTGGTGTGTTTCATGTCTTGGCTTTTATGACTACACCTTCATCCCTCTCTTCTTCCTTGTTTCCTTTCCTGAAATGTCTTTGTCTCTAAAAATTGAATCATATTTATCTTTTAAGTTCTACTTCCTCTAAAAATAAAAGCCTTTGAAAAAAACCTTTTTTATTTTATAAATTAATCTATTTTTTACACTCCATATTCTATTCCCAACCCCCATCCACCCTCCAACTGCTCCACTGCCCCCACCCCCTACCCCACCTGACCTCTAAACTCCCAGGGGTCTCCAGTCTATTGAGGGTTAGGTGCATCATCTCTGAATGAACACAGACCCAGAAGTCCTCTACTGTATGTGTGTTAGGGGCCTCATATCAGCTGGTGTATGCTGTCTGTTTGGTGGTCCAGCGTTTGAGAGATCTCAGGGTCCAAATTAATTGAGACTGCTGGTCCTTCTACAGGATCACTCTTCTCCTCAGCTTCTTTTAGCCTTCCCTAATTAGACAACAGGAGTCAGCTGCTTCTGTCCATTGGTTGGGTGCAAATATCTGCATTTGACTCTTTCAGCTGCTTGTTGGGTCTTTTGGAGGGCAGTCATGATAGGTCCCTTTTTGTGAGTACTCCATAGCCGCAGTAATAGTATCAGACCTTGGGACCTCCCCTTGAGCTGGATTTCACTTTGGGCCTGTCGCTGGACCTTCTTTTCCTCAGGCTCCTCGCCATTTCCATACCTGAAATTCTTTCAGACTGGAAAAATTATGGGTCAGAAATGTGACTGTGGGATGCCAACCCCATCCCTCACTTGATGCCCTGTCTTCCTGCTGGAAGTGGGCTCTATAAGTTCCCTTTCCCTACTGTCGGGCATTTCATCTAAGGTCCCTCCCTCCCTTTGATTCCTGAGAGTCTCTTCTTATCTTAAATGTGTTTATTATATGGTAATTTCTTTTTCTTATCCGTGTGTTTTTCTAGAAGTTGACATAGTAACAGGCACAAAATAGAACCTTACTAAATTTTCTCCATGTGTAGGCTGGAGAGGTGGCTCAGTGGTGAAGCGTACTGTCTGTTCTTCAGAAGACCTGGGTTGATTCCCACACCCACATGGCAGCTCACAGCATCTGAAACACCACTCTCAGGGGATCTGTAAGGTCTCTGAGGCTCTCTTCTGGCCTCTGAGTGTACTGCTCACACCTGGTGGGGATAGATAGTTACATGCAGAAAAAACAGCCATTTCATTAAAAAAAAAATTCTTCCCATATATTTTGTTACTATTTCTCTTATTATACTGATTCATAAGAAAATATAGTGATATATCTCCTAAAATAATAAAACCCTGATTTTATGTATAATAACATTCTGCTGGCAGCCTAATAAGTAAAAGATCAAACAATCCAAGATGCACATGAAAACCACCTGGAGAGCTTTTAACACTGTAGCAGTTTGTTGGGTATTATAGGACATATCTACTTGAGAAGCTGAAGTAAGGCAAAGAACTGCAACTTCAAGCCTGTCCAGCGACATAATGAGTTGACTAGGTAACTTAGCCTTGTCTCAGAATTTAAAAATCCCGAGGATGTAAATCAATGGCAGTGTGCTTGCCTACCATCCACAAGCCCCTAGATCCATTCCCAGTAAAGCACACACACGTGCATAAACACACACACACACACATACCAACATGCACATGCATGGGCACACCAAAATGCAGTGGTGACCCTACACTGGATCCAACCCTGGTGGTTTGACTTGAGGCTTCCTATCATTAGAGATGTTACAACCCAGTGCCAGCAGATCTGACTTCCCAGCTGTAGAGTGTGATACTCTGTAGAGTGTGAACACAGCTGCCCAGTTAGCTTCGGAGTAAACTGTAACCCTAGTAAACTGGAAGCCAGGAAGAAGGGTGAGGCAATAGGAACGATGCCTTGGCAAAGGTGTCCTCCGGCACAGGCTGCCATTTGATTTAACCTTGTGTTTTCCTGGCTTAAAGGAATACATGTTTTATTACATCCTCTGACTTGACTCTATCTACTTCTCTGAGAATATTCTTGTGCTTGTGGGAGCTTGTTTAGGGACAGGTGTTTAAGCGGTTTGTCCTTTGAGAACTACAGATCTGTTTTAACAAGCCCACACTGTTGGAATCTTACAATTTAACGACATAACCCTTGATGTAAAGAGAGATCACTGTTCTTTGCATCGCATCTGTAAAACAATATAAAGTGCTCCCAAAGCTGAGTGTCCTTGAACCCCACTAAGATGTTTCAACTTTGCATTACCATTCTAGGATTCTCCCTCTTCCTCACCTCCATCCCACAGCCTTCCTTTGGTCTTTTCTCTGCACAGCAGCAACCAGAGTGATCTCAAACCCTCCTAGTTTGCAGGTAGGAATACACAATGATGTGGCCACTTTGAGAAGTGTTCAATTTTCCCTTAAATAGTTGGACAGAATGTTACATGATCCAAGGATGACACTGCTGAGTACCCAAGAGAAATGAAAACACCTGTCTCCATACAAATTGGTCCATAAATAGAGATATTACTTATATTGAAACAAACTAAAGGCTATCAAGCAAGTAGTAGGTGAATAAATTATACAAAATACTTTGTTGACATGTATAACTTGCTAAAGAATGCAGTTCAAATATGATATAGGGAGGAGCTAAGGCCATTTTCTCTCTCACTTCTCTCTCTCTTTTCTTTTCTTCTTTCTCCCTTCTTTCTTTTTTAGAGTCTCACTATGTATTACTGGCTGGCCTACAACCCACTGTGTAAACCTTGCTGGTGTCAAACTCAGAGATCCATCTCCGTGTGCCTGCTAGGTGCTATGATTAAAAGCATGCACCATTTTATTCAGCCTAAGGGTTTCATTTGAGGATACAAAATAATGTTCTGAAGTTGAATGTGGTGATGGCTGTATAACTCAATATACTGAATGTCATTTAGCTATCTATATAAGGTGTTTTATCCCCTAAAAAAAAAATTAAAAATAAGTCCACTCTAGTCTCCATTTCTACCTCCACATTCTGGTTCATGTTTTCAACTCTGGCCCTTAACTCCTGCTGTGACATTCTCAGTGATCATTCTTGCCTCTCATATTATTCCAAGAATGATTTTTTAATGTGAACCAGAGCATATAATTACAGCATTTAAAACTCAACAATGGTTTATTTTGAAGCAAAATCCCATTTTCACTTAGAATGAAATTTGTCCATCTATAATAAATTATTTACTACAATTACTTGAAGTGGCTATTTCTTATGCCTACGTCTTCTCTACCACACCAGCCCTCCTTTCAAGTGTGAGATCACCTATTGTTGTGTTTGAATGTGAAATGTTGCTCATAGGCTCATGTGTTTGAACACTTGCTTTCCAACTGGAGGTACTTTTTTATGAGGTTGTGGATCCTGTAGGAAGTACAGTCCTGTTAGAGGAAGTGGGTCGCTCGAGACAGGTCTTAAAGTCTTATAGCTAGTCTCTACTTTCAGTTTATTCTCTGCTTCCTGAGTGTGGATACCAGCCACGTGACCAGACAGCTTCCTGTTTCCTCCTCCATGGCTTCCCTGCCTGCTGTCATGTTTTCCCCAGCCTGATTGCCTATATCCCTCTGGGAATGTAAGCCAAAATAGATCTTTTCTGCCTTAAGTTGCTTTTGTAAAGGATATTTTACCACATCAACATAAAACTAAGACACTTTCCATAAAGCATCTTTATTATTTTTCCAATATTGGTGTCTTTCATATGAAGACTGAGAATATAACGTTTGTACGAATCTGTACTTGCTAGCCTTTTCTACTTCTTTGTAACACCTAATTTGGTACTGTATTGGTTTTGTCTGGTTGGCTGGTATGTGTGTGTGAGTGTTGTTCTGTTAGTAACTTGTCTTTTTTTTTTTTTTTTTTTTTTTTTTTTTTTTTTTTTTTTTTTTTTTTTTTTTTGGTGTTTCAGAAGCTTTCAGCAAGAACTTTCTATTTACATAAATAACAATTGATGTAATCTGGCATTAAATTGCATATTTACAGTAATAAATTAAGCTAGTATAAACAGGAAACTCTGGACCCCCCCAAGAAAAAAAAGATCCATTTTTTTAAATGGGGATTGAATGGGGACCTTCGAAAGATCATCTATTGTTTGTATACAGAAATAAATTACACAAATGTTAACAGTTTACTAAGGGAGAACTGGGAAAGCCTTAAATAATCTGAATGATCACAGAGTTTCCTTGAAATAGCCCCTGCCAGCATTTCAGCTGATTCCAGCTTCTCCTCACTGTAGTCAATGCTTTCTTATTAGCTCTTTTGGCTTCTCTACCTTGGCACACCTGCCAGATTCTTTCCTGGAGACTGACTCCTTCAGCGAGCTCAACATTGTTACAGGTAGATGTCTGTGAAGATGAGGAAGATAGAAATGAAACAGCACAGAAGGAATAATATTTAGGGACATTTCAAACAATCTGACGACAAACATTCCTGAGTGTCTGATTTGTTCACTATAAAGCTCACCTTTTTTTTATTAGATGTTTTCTTTATTTACAATATCTCCTTTCCCAGGTTCCCCTCCTAAAGAAAAAAGAAAAAGAAAAGAAGAAAAAATAAAAAATAAAAAAAAACAAAAACTAAAACAATCCCCTGTTGCCTCCTCCCTCCCCCTGCTCACCACCCCACCCTCTCCCACTTCCTGGCCCTGGCATTCCCCTACACTGGGGCATAGAACCTTCACAGGGCCAAGGTCCTCTCCTCCAATTGATGACTGACTTGGCCATCCTCTGTCATACACATTAAAGCTCAACTTTTTAAAAAAGACAATTATAACAACTCTCTTCTTTCACATAATCTAAACACAAAAACAGATCTCTAGGAGACTCTACAGTTACAGAGACCATAGCATCATTTTTGTTTTTGTTTTGTTTTGCTTTTGATACAGAGTCTCTCTATGTATCCTTCACTGTTCTAGAGCTCACTGTACTAGACTGGCCTTGAAGTCACAGAGATCTGCCAACCTCTGCCTCCTGAGTGCTAGGATTAAAGGTTTTCACCACCATGCCCAGTGACATCATTACTTTCAAACTACTTTGACTACTTTGAGCCCAGGTGTTTGACTCACTTTCTGAATGTTTTAATGAGCCCTTTTGAAACTACTTAGTATACTGTGAGCTCCAGGGAATGAGAATATACCTGGAAAGTGCTCTAGGGTAATTTGAAGTATCAGAGAAACAAATACCTTTTCAGAGGCCCAATAAAAACCAACATAATAGCCAGTATATGTAAGGCAAGTCTCTGACCTGGATCTCTCCAGAAAGCCTTTTCCTTAGCTATAGAACATTAAAGCAAGAAATAGAAAGACCCAGTTTTTCATCTTTGGTATCATCAAGAACAGCATCTTTCCCAAACTTCTAAGGTGTAACAAAAGTTTTAAAAACAAAAAAGTTTTTCCTAAGAACATATTTCCCCTCAAGACTCTTGCTTCATTGAAATGTAAGCCTGTAAGATCACTCAGCTTTCCTTCTTGCTGTATTCTTGGTGGATATGGTTTTCTCTTGATACTGACTATAGAAGACTGAAATAAAAAATATCTCTCTCTCTCTCTCTCTCTCTCTCTCTCTCTCTCTCTCTCTCTCT
>NW_022196905.1:39562300-39569286 GCF_008632895.1 Mastomys coucha | reverse complement strand
AGCAATGAGATGAGATAGACTTGTATCATTTGACTGGGGTTTAAATTCAGTAACAAGCATCCTTTTTAGAGAAAGACAGAGGATGATTGGTAGTTTGATAGGTTTGGTCCCCATAGACTCATACATTTGAAAGGCTTGACCCATGGAGAATGGCACAATTAGGAGGTGTGGCCTTGTTGGAGGAAGTTTGTCACTGTATGGGTGGTCTACGTTCAAGCTCTGCCCAGTGTGGAAAAAGCACCCCCTCCTAGCTGCTTTCAGATCAAAATGTAGAACTTTGACTCCTCCAGCACCAAGTCCTGCAGGACACCATGCTTCCCACCATGGTGATGGTGAACTGAACCTCTGACCCTGTAATTTAGTTTCCCAACTAAATGTTTGCCTTTATAAGTGTTCCCTTCCTCATGCTGTCTCTTCATAGCAGTGAAACCGTAACTCAGACAATGATTTAAGACAGAATGGGAGAAGGTCCAGAGGAGAAGAATGTGTGAAAACTGAGGCAGGATGTAGAGATGTGCCACGGATCAAAGAATGCCTGCAGCCATCAGAAAGTGGAAGAAACAATGAGTAAATTGTCCTTGTGAAGCTCAGAAAGGAGCAAATCCTGAAGTAATGAGGACTTTTGACTTCTGGTTCCTAGAATTCTGAGATAAAGTTGTTATTTTAAACTAGCAAGTGGGGGGTGTTTTGATTTGGCAGCCACAGGAAACAGACAGTCTGATACATCTCTCTATTATCACCAAGGGCTTCTTCCTTCTCACATCGCTTCTGACATCCCCCAGGAATCATGAGAATCAACTTGAGAGCTCACATTTAAGTAAGCTCCAAGGTGACACTGCAGACTATAGTTTGACCATTTTTTGAAATGATCAAGAGTTGTTGTTGTTGTTGTTTTCATGGCTGTTTGTTCAATGTGGTTTGATTTTTTTTTTTTTTTTTTTTTTTTTTTTTTTTTTTTTTGCCTTCATCCTCTTTAAACTACCAACAGCTTCTAACACACTGCTGCTGGGAACTCACTGAATAGTGTGAACTGATGGCTTTGAACTGCCAGATGAGGAAGTTTTTAATATATCTTTAGTACCACCATAGACGTCAGGGCCTAGGGAAGGGCCGGTAAGATCTAGATTAAAGAATGGATATGTAAGCAAAATTCCAATTGTAAAGGGATGCCAAGTCACTCCTGGGTGCCAGCTCACTGTAAACACCAAGAGATGCCCAGAGGGCAGAGCTCCACCACCATGACTATTTCATGAGGCTCAGTGACTTAGTGAGCTATTCTCCTATAAAGATACAATGTGGAATTTCCTTGTGGTGTAATAAATGCTGATAAATATGCTGTTCTGTGAAATGGGGAACCTCTGGTTGACAACAGGCTTTTACTTTACTGTGTAAAGATGCATGTTTGGGCCTAGACCGAAGTAGCTTCTGGCAGCTCAATGGTTTAACTCAAACCATGCTCCCCATCTTTCTCCTCTTGTTCTCTTCAAGCTTTTAAACGGGGCAATGAAAATCAGTTTGGAGAATGTTGACTTCTTAGTTTATATGTGTCTCTTTGTCTAGTTCTACATTCTGCAGATGAAGTTGCAGTGGATTTATGGCAGAAACATTTGTAGATAAGGGCTCCCAGATAGGTGCTAGGGAGTAAGGCGATGGGGCATGGTACATTCAAACATTGAAACCTAAGTTTATCTTGATCAGAGTTTAGTTAAAACCAAGTCAGTTCCAGGGAGGAAAATAGAACCCATTTCAGGTTTTGTTCATTTTCCTACCAGGGCAGTCTGTCCTTGAAAAGCGTTGCCCCCCACCCCCAAGCATCTGCTATTCCTTGCACTTGGAAGCTCATTAATGGCATGTTCCCAGAGACCCAGAAATAGCAAATTCCATTAAAAGGCTTATCATTAAATACAATGCAGCTCTTTATGTAGGAGAAGGATGGCCTCTGAATAAGAGTCCATTAGGGCTCTGGGCTGGAAAAATTAGGTCAGCTTTCTTTTAAGGGAGAAATTAATACAGCAGGCAAGAGCCAGCAATACTGCCAACATTCATCTTGTAAAGCTTTCCCTCTTTGTACTGCCAAAGTGCATTCATCCAGACTCGCTATTCCTGTCTTCAGCCACTGGGAGCAGGGCCCATTTATCCTGTGAAAAACTATCAAATTATCTGATAACAACCTAAATAAATATGAGACAAAAATTAGAACAAAGTGTAGGTGCTCTTGCAGTCTCTCTCTCTCTCTCTCTCTCTCTCTCTCTCTCTCTCTCTCTCTCTCTTTCTCTCTCTCCCACTCTCTCTCTCTGTGTATGTGTATGTGTTTATGCTTATGTTTGTGTGTATGTGTGCACTGTATTCTACAACAAGCCATAGAAAAGCAAAACCAGCCAATAAACTGACTTCTCTCTTGTTTGGAGGGACCTAATGTCAGTTTTCATTGCCAAATCCAGAGGTATTGTCACTAGCAAAAACTAATGTAGAGATTATTTTCAATGTAAGAGCATCGGGGTTTAAAAGGGCTGCCCAGTATCCAGTTTCCTCACTGCCACTTAGACAAGCTCAAACAGAGAACATGAGGAGACCTTGGTAGCTAAGGCCAACAGACAGGAGGATAACATACAAATAGAATAAGAGGTGGGAAATGGGTTTAGAAGTACCATCAATATAGAAGTATAGAAAATATAGGAATGAGTCACGCACGTGTCTATAGGGGAAGAGCTATCCAGCTACAGAGACTGCAACAGTGGGGGTTTCCAGAAGAAGGAATGGACAAGTCAGAAGAACTGACAGTTAGAAATAGATGTTCTGGTATAGTAGAGGATGGCCAAGTTGCTCATCAATGAGAGGAGAGGCCCTTGACCCTTTGAATGTTCTATGACCCAGTGTAGGGGAATGCCAGGGCCAGTAAGTGGGAGAGAGTGGGGTGGTGAACAGGAGGAGGGGGGAGGGAACAGGGGTTTGTTCTTGTTGATTTTTGAGGTTTTTTTTTTTTTTGGAGGAAAAACTGGGAAATATGACATGTAAATAAAGAAAATATCTAATAAAAGAAAAAAATGAAAAAAAAAGAAAAAGAAATAGATGTTCTGTCCAAATTTGGAATGGAGACGTGATGACCCAACTTCACTCTTAGCAAAAGCACAGTTAATTTAAGGAGCTTATAAAATATTTAAACAGTTAGATACTTTGTAGACCGCAGTTATGCTTGTTTCAGTGATCAAATATTTACATCATCCTCTTACTCCCTGACCAACCTAACAGATCCTTCTGCATCCCACTGTTGATGATAGGCTTCTTTCTGAGACTCAGTTTGGTCCCTGAAACATTAGGGAGTATGAACATAGTCAGAGACTTTAAGTGACTTTGTGAAGCTTAGCCATCACCAAGAGGAAAGTGTGCTGCGAGTGGCTACTTTTGCTACCACCTGGCCCTAAGGGAGCAGACCTGCATCCAACTTCAGCTCTTAGCTAGAGTCCAAACAATCCAAATCATAGTACTGAGAGCAGATCATCATTCAACCATTGCTAATCTATATGAGCATAAATGCTTTTCAGTGTCTAGATCATTGAATTTAGGGAGATGCTTGTTTCCTGGCATTTTTATGGGTTGTCACTGTCACTGATGTCCTAAGTTAAGAACTCAGAAAATTATGTCTAGGCTATATTTAGTTTTTAAAGTTGTCACTTAACAAGGGATAGTATGTTTATTTATTATTGCTTGCTATCAAGTTTGGTGGCCTGTGTTTTATAAGAGAAAAGGGAGATCCACATGGTAGAAGGAGAGAGGAAAGAACTGACTCCTACAACTTGTCCTTTTACACACACACACACACACACACAAGGAGAGAGAGAGGGACAGGGAGAGGGAGGGAGGGAGAGAGAAAGGGAGAGGGAGAGGGAGAGGGAGAGAGAGAGAGGGAGAGAAAGAGATTATTATATCCCTACAGTCTTTTTTTTTTTTCTTTTTTTTTCAAGACAGGGTTTTTCTCAGTATAGCCCTGGCTGTCCTGAAACTCACTCTGTAAACCAGACTGGCCTCAAACTCAGAAATCCGCCTACCTCTGTCTCCTGAGTGATGGGATTAATCGTGCGCCATCACCACCTGGCATCTCCCTACATTCTTATTCCCAAATGCAGTGATATTGGAGGTTAGGGCTGCCACATAGGGATGTGGAAAAAAATGAGAACACAGTTCAACCCACTACAGCATCAAAAGACTTGTTTCTAGATCCTGCTTTACCACTAGGTAGATGAGCTTCTGAGCTTTCCCTCTTGCTTCTAGAGCGCTCCTTGCCTCGACCTGTCTAATATGCATGGTGCTCAGCTGACTCACCAACCTCCAGGTTGCTGCAAAAGAAAGTGAATTTCCAAGCTGGCCACTTCCTGTTTCCTCCTTGCTGTGGTTGTGGGGGAGGGGTGCCTCTCTTTGGAAAGAGGAGCTCCTAGCATCTTTTGCTGTTGTTTGTGTTGGAGAAGGAAGATCTCTGTACCCTTTGACTTGGCACTCCCTGGTAGGACCTGTAAGTGCACTTCTGGCTCTCTATTTCCTCAAATTTCTGAAAGCCCAGGCTGACAGCAAAACACATCGCCATCCTGAGCGCCCTTGCTGCTGATCTGTGACCCGGCATGAAGCCTAAGCATAGCTCTACACTTAATTAAGGTAGGCAGTCTCAGCCTGAGTATTTTTGACATTTTTGAGCTAACTAATTTCTCATAGTAGGCACCGTCTTGTGTATAGTAGGAAGTTCAGTAGCATTGGCCTTAAAAACGAATACTCACAGCCCTCTCTCAGCTGTGATAATCCAAATATTACCAGATTCCCCCTGCGTAGTGAGCATAGCCTATACAAATCAGCCAGTGAGAGAGAACAAATGACATAGAGTGAGGGAGGTCCTTGTCCATTCAGGGCTGAAGTACTCTTGGCATTAACTTTGCATAGCCCCCAACTTTTGACATCAGGACCCTAATACAAGTGCCAGAGTCCTCTGGAGGGCATTTCTTCCAGAGATCAAATAGCTCTTAGAAAATATGCAATAGTATAGTGGCTTCTGTTTATCAACCTGAGCTTCTGAAAAGTACCTCAGAAGTAGACTCCCATTTTCCCAGAAGACCTTCAGAATTCTATGTGTTCTGACAATTGAAAAAAAAATGTTTTATGCCTAACTAGCAATAGCAAACAGTGTTATAAGCATAGCCTGTGTCCAGAAGATATGTCTTTTTGTTGGTTTTTATGTGGAAAAATAGAGACTAGTGCGAGGCAGGATACCGTGGATGCCAGGTGGCCTGTATTTGAGCTGTGCTTTGGAGCTTCTGTTTCTCTCAAACTTCATTTCTTCACCTGCAAAACTGATTAAGGTAGTACTGGATGTATGGTTCTCCAACTGTTGGAGGCTTAGAAGATAGTTTGTGTGTGAATTTTTAGTAAAGTAAGCATTTCATTAAATATTGAAATGCTTAGGGAACCCAAGGAGATCCAAGAGAAAGACTCCCAGCTGTGTAGTCAAGACGGAGTCACGTCAGCTTTGTCATGCCCTATATGGAGACTGTTAAAATCACCCACCAAATTCCGAAGATTCCTCCTCTGACGAGTGTTGGAACCATTCAACCCCCTGGACAGAGAGAATAGGAATGGCATAGTTACTGGCTCTACCACAGAAAGAGCTGAAGGCTTTAAAGTGATCCTTAAGAAGGCTGATTCCAAGTGTCAGCTGATTGTTGGGAGTTGATGGTTTCCAGAGTCACACCCTACCAATACAGCACGGGGTTTCTATAGTGTGCTCCCTGGTAAAGTGGAATCCAGAAGGTAACCACCAAGGGACAGTGTTTGTAGAAGCAGTGCAGTATCCGGGAAATGAGCTAGTCACTAACTGAAAGAAGACCTGGGCACGTAACTCTGATCAAAGATGTTACCATGGTCTTGCCTATCTCTCATTCTTAGCTATTTTACTACTTCTAAGTAGAGTGTTACCTACTAAATGGCTCCTAAAAAGCCAATTAAAATGATACATGACAGAATCTACTTGAGAAGAAGGGTTCCTTTTGGTCAGTAAAGGAAATCTGTCCCACATGTCTGTGTTTGCTCAGCTCCTTTGGTTCAGGACAGAGTTCTGGGTACAAACAAAATCCATTTGATATGAATAGATGACTACAAAGCCAGCAAGGCCAGGCAACATTACATGAAATTCACCCCCTGAGTTCATACTAGCAGAATTATGGCTAAAATGGCAAAGAGAAGACGAAAGCATTGAGTACAGAGTATCAGATCTGAGCTACTGAATAAGAAGTTAACATTGGAATGCATCCTGAACTAATAGAGCTGTGTGTTTCCCATCCATGGTTCTCAGTCAGAAACTACTTTCTCCTGGGTAGTTTAGTAGTATTGGAAGATATTTTTTTGGTTGTCACAACTAAGGGAATTATTGGAATTTAGAGATGTTTTCAAATCCCTGCCATGCACAAAACAACCAAGTGCAACAACAGAGATGTCTTTCTCCAAAGCCAGCAGGTGTCACGGACTGGGGTTTCTTACGGGGTCTCTTGTTCCGCGGGATGATGGGTTCTGGCCAGGTGTGCACGGGATTTGGCTTTGACAAATAGACACTACACAAGAAGTGTTCTATCTGAATGTATTTCTTAAAATGACATGAGGCTTTTACAATCGTTGCAAAAGAGAAATGAAAAATCTGGCAGCTCAGTAGTCAAGGTACATCTGAGGCCATCTAAAACACACTAGGTCTAAAACAGCAGCCATCTCCTCTCGACTGGTGCAGCACCCCCGGGCTCCAAGTATGTTCGGGCTGCATGGTCCTGGCCAGAGTCCGGGGGTGGGGGGGGTGCTGCGAGTGCGCCAGCCAGGAGGGTAGAGGCTTGAATCTCGAGTCCTCAATGCTGAATGCTCAAATCTTCAATGTTGAATGCTCGAATCTCGAATGCTTAATCTCTTGAATCTTGACTGGTGCAGCACTCCCCCTCCCCCCGCCCAAGGGAGGCGGGGGGGGG
>NW_022196905.1:39557040-39562290 GCF_008632895.1 Mastomys coucha | reverse complement strand
GGGGGGGGGGGGGGGCTACGGACTGCATGAATCTTAAGTCCTAGTCCACCAAAATTGGTTCTAATCCGAGTGCGAGCAAGTCCAAATGCTGAATGCAGACTGCTGAATCTAGAATGCTGAATATTCTATGCTGTGTTTCTTTCTGTAAGCTTTAATGCCCTACCCAAAATGCTGGAGGCAATTAGAATGGCTTAACATTCCAAGCCAGGGTTTAACTAGGATGTTGGAACAGTGGTGAAGGTCAGAGAGCAATGTCCGAATTTTCTTTTTCTAGCTGTTAAGAAGTGATATCTTGGTGGGCCCCTAGCACACGAGTACGAGGACATATCTGGGCTACCTCTGAGTTTCGGGTGTCAGGCGACAATGCGGAGGCAGGAGACTGACTTTCCTTGAAGTTTATGTCTTAAATACCGCTGTCATGCAAAGTGTGCATGGCAAGCAGGGAGAGGTTGAAACCCCTCATTAGCTAGATATGGAAGGAAATTCCTTTATCACAGTAATCAGAAGGCAGAGGCAGGAGGATGTCATGCCCTAAGCCAGTCTGGGTTATACATGGAGACCCAGTCTCAAAAATAGAAAAAAAAGGAAAAAGGGGGAGAAAGGAAGTGAGGGGAGGGTATAGCCAGTGAAAGAAAGAGGAGAGGAGGGAGAGGGAGGAAGGGGAGGGGAGGGGAAGGAAGGGAGAGGAATGGAGAAGAAGGGAAGGGAAGGGGAGGGGAGGGAAGGGGAGGGAAGGAGACAGGAAAAAATTAATCATGCATAACTGAAATAAGGAAATGGTTTACAAATATTTGAAAATACATAAGCTTATTTTCTGCATATGTGTGTCTTTGATTTTTGTGTCTGACTGGCATCTCTGAAAATCAAGGTCTATTGGATTAAAATGAAATCAAAAATCTAATCAAGTTTTCTTTCTAGCAGTGAAGATTAAAGAATAAAATGTACCATGATAGTGAGGATATGTATGGTATGACACATACTGCTTTAGAATGGTGATAGATAAAATAGTAGAAATGCTTTGAAAAGGCAATTTAACAGTGTGCATGGTGACTCTTAAGAATGTTCATAATTCTTTCACATTTGAATACCATTTCTAAGAATCTATCCTAAGAGATAAAATATAAGAAAAACTTTGATGCAGACCTTTATTCTAAATACCTCTCAATTATAAGAAAGCAATGAAAGTAATATTTCCAGCAATAATTATGAGTAGCAATAAGATATTATTGCAGTACATGGTGGAACTTTATATCAGCTTTAAGTGTGATGTTTATGAAGAAAGACACATTGTCCTGGTAAGGTAAAAATGAATAACTATCAGTGTAACTTTTGATTTTTCAAACCTTATTTTTAATGATGGTTCCTAAACTCTTTAACCTCCCATTTAGCCCAACACCCACCAGAGGTAGTGGAAAAGAAGGGATATGGGGGTAGTGACCTGTTTAGAAATGGTTCTTTGGAGCAAATCCCGTCCTAGTTATCAGGAAATTGGCAGTTCAGTTCACAGGTCAGCAGCTCGATCCATTCACAAACACTTCATGGATACACTAGCAATATAGTTCCATAGAGTCACAATAGCAAACACAAATCAGCAGCAGTGGCATGACCTAGCAGAGACAGCCCGGCCTCAGCCAAATTGGCAGACAGGACCAGCAGGAACACCAGGAGAATTTCTTGGCTATGCCTCTTTCAGCAAAATGAAAATCAGCAAAGAGTAGAGACCAACAAGCATTGTATAACTAGCTCTGTAAGCAAGCCTAGCTCAGCCTCCTTACTCTCCATCAAGTCCTTTTTATACCCTCCAAACAACATGTGACGTCCAAAGGTCTTGCCTTACCATGTGAGTCTGTCTCAGCTGACATCACTCTGCCAATCAACTCGAGTCTGAGAAAGCAACAAAAAACTTAGCCCTGTCTTAGGGTTTTACTGCTGTGAACAAGCACCATGACCAAGGCAAGTCTTATAAAGGACAACATTTAATTGGGACTGGCTTACAGTTTCAGAGGTTCAGTCCATTATCATCAAGATGGGAGCATGGCAACATCTGAGCAGGCATGGTGCAGCAGATCTGAAGGCTGCTAGTAGAGGCAGTTAGGATGAAGGTCTTAAAGCCCACACCCACAGTTACACACCTACTCCAACAAGGCTACACCTTCTAATAGTGCCACTCCCTGGGCCGAGCTCATACAAACCATCACAAGCACACCACAAGAACTTTTTTGGTGTTTCTCTCTATTTGAGTCCTGACAAATGGAGATCAACTACTCAATGTATGGCAGACCAATACATGTATGTCATTAACAAAGAATCCTTCATCACATGTCCTTTCATGTGCTGCTTTAGTAAAGCATCCTTTAACCTGTGTGTGCTTTGGCCAAAGTTCCTTCACAAATTTGCCTTAGCAAAACACCATCTAACAGAACAGACTTTGCACTGAATAAAAATGAAGTACATACCATGATCACAGCTATGAAAACATGTATGTTCAAAAGTAGCCTGGTATGGAATACAGCAAACTATTAGTGTGACTGTTCCTTTATACTGTGGATAATAGAGTTGATTTTTATTCTATGTTTGATTTTTATTTTGATTTTAAACAACTGTTTGTTATTCAAGGTGACACACTTAAATTTTTTAAAGTAGTTATACCATGCTAAACATACAGTGTTTGTGGCAACAAACTCAGGACAAG
Organism: Mastomys coucha; assembly: GCF_008632895.1. Taxonomy (NCBI): domain Eukaryota; kingdom Metazoa; phylum Chordata; class Mammalia; order Rodentia; family Muridae; genus Mastomys; species Mastomys coucha. The sequence continues at coordinate 39,559,598 of NW_022196905.1, read as the reverse complement.
TAGGTTGTAAAATAATTCAATTTCATATCTGTTTTCACACACAGTTCTTTTTTCTTCTCTCCTCTGTCTTGTTTTTCTTTGTGCTAAGCAGTTCTTAAACTACAGTCCAAAAGGTAGACAGAAAGAGGTACAGCTCAGAATGTCAGTAATGAAAAATATGGGGCACATGTATCTTTTGGTAAAAACAAAATTTCCCAACAACAGTCAAAGAAAATGCAAAAAGCAAAAAGCTCCTAATCCAAAACATCCAGGAAATCCAGGACACAATGAGAAGACCAAACCTAAGGACCATAGGTGTAGAAGAGAGTGAAGACTCCCAATATAATGGGCCAGTAAATATCTTCAACAAAATTATAGGAGAAAACCTCCCTAACCTAAAGAAAGAGATACCCATGAACATACAAGAAGCCTACAGAACTCCAAATAGACTGGACCAGAAAAGAAATTCCTCCCATCACATAATAATCAAAACACCAAATGCATTAATGAAAGAAAGAATTTTAAAAGCAGTAAAGGAAAAAGGCCAAGTAACATATAAAGGCAGGCCCATGAGAATTACACCAGGCTTCTCACCAGAGACTATGAAAACTAGAAGATCCTGGGCAGATGTTATACAGACCCTAAGGGAACACAAATGCCAGCCCAGGCTACTATACCTAGCAAAACTCTCAATTATCATAGTTGGAGAAAACAAGATATTTCATGACAAAACGAAATTTACACAGTATTTTTCCACAAATCCACCCCTACAAAAGATAATAGATGGAAAACACCAATATAAGGAGCAAAACTACAGCCTAGAAGAAGCAAGAAAGTAATCTTTCAACAAATCCACACAAACCTAATTCCACCTCTAACAACGAAAACAATAGGAAGTAACAATTACTTTTTCTTAATGTCTTAATATGAAAATTAATATTACCAACATATTCTAATCAATTGAAATTGAAAAATATGAGGAATTAGAAATTTTTTGACTGTCATCCAATGGTCTTTCCAAATTGGTAATTGGAGAAATAGGTCCAATATTGTACAATCCTTATACACTTTCTGCTTGTTTGTACGTGACAGTGTCTTACTGTATACCACATAATGGTCTTGAAATCTTGTTTCTCCTATCTCAGCCTCTCTATTAGTAATATTGTTTATTTGATGTTTTTACACTATACTATGGTTTTCAGAACATTTTATATATTTCAAAAGTAGTTATACAGCCAAAAGAAACATAGACAATTAACTTGGGAAGTGGTTTGTAGGAGAACAACAAAGAGTAAGACTGAATGCTTTGCTTGACGTTTGTAACTCTTGTATGAAGTTTGAAGAAGAGGACTTTATAAGTTACTCTTTCTCTGCGGTGAATGCTTTTCCAAATTATCACAGCAAATGAACCAGATTCTTACCCTCACCTAATGTCTGTGCCACCCTCCAAGCAGAACCATTGTTCATTGAAACAGTTAGCAAATGACCTTATGGATAGACCATCTTAATACACACACCATTTCTTAAATTAATGTAACCTGTTCTCTGTGGGCTGAGAATAAAGTCACTCACTCAAGTCAAATTGCTTTGATCATAGCAGAAAGTCTGTATCCAAAAATCGTGCCTACAATTCATTCCTTGGCTCAGCAGAACTGTCAACTCTCAGCTTACCTACGATGGAGGTAAAATCTTTTGGTGATGTGAGGGTCGTTGAAGTACAGCCTTATTACAATGAAATCCAATGTCTAAAAGTTGTTCTTATTTTGGGCTTGTACGATAGTAAAAGCCAAGATTTTAAGCTCTACTAAATACAAAACAAACAAATAAAAAGACTTTATATATTTATGTTCATTTAAAAAATACTAGTAGTGATGTATTATTTTAAAATATACAGTTAATATGTTTGGAGTTAAGTATTGCTGTAGACAAGCATCTATGTAAGACTGTTAAATTGAAAGAACTCCCATGCTCATGGATAGGCAGGATTAATATAGTAAAAATGGCCATCTTGCTGAAAGCATTCTACAGATTCAATGCAATCCCTATCAAAATTCCAACTCAATTCTTCACAGACTTAGACAGAGCAATTTGTAAATTCATCTGGAATTACAAAAAACCTAGGATAGCCAAAACTATTCTCAACAGTAAAGGAAACTCTGACGGAATCACCATCCTGGATTTTAAGCTGTACTACAGAGCAATTGTGATAAAAAAAAAAAAAAAAAAAAAAATCCGTCTTCTCTCTGGTGAGTTCCTAAGCCGGGAGCAGCGAGCTGGGAGGCACAGGCCCCACGAGTCACAGGGGAGACACAGGGCAGCAGGGACAGGATCCTCTCAGCTTCTAAGCAACAGAGGTGGAACAGCGACCTTAGCTGCCCCCTTCCCTGCAAGTGGAGGGCCTGCCTCCAGGGACCACCTTGACCTGGGGTCTCCGGTGAGAGCCACCATCTTCTCTCCTGTGAGTTTCTAAGACCAGAGCAGCCAGCTGGGAGGCACAGGCCCCAATAATCGCAGGGGTCTTGCAGGGCATCAGGGACAGGACAAGCTCTGGTCAGAGTCACTAAGAACATCTAACACCA
>NW_022196905.1:39555297-39555656 GCF_008632895.1 Mastomys coucha | reverse complement strand
CCAAAATGAACTCTCAATTCTGAACCTCTATGCTCCAAATACAAGGGCATCTCCATTCATAAAAGAAACGATACTAAAGCTCAAAGCACACATTACACAACACACAATAGTAGTGGGAGATTTCAATACCCCACTCTCTGCAATGGACAGATCATGGAAACAGAAACTAACCAAGGACACAGTGAGACTAACAGAAACTATGAAACAGATGGATTTAATAGATACCTATAGAACTTTTTATCCTAAAACAAAAGGATATACCTTCTTCTCAGCATCTCATGGTACCTTCTTCAAAATTGACCATATAATTGGTCACATATCAGGCCTCAACAGATACAAGGAGATTGAAATAATTCCTT
>NW_022196905.1:39486308-39552778 GCF_008632895.1 Mastomys coucha | reverse complement strand
TTGCAAATTCAATCATCAATAGGAGGAGAGGACCTCGGCCCTGTGTAGGTTCTGTGCCCCAGTGTAGGTGAATGCCAGCGCCAGAAAGTGGGAGAGGGCAGTGTGGCAGGCATGGGGATGTGGGAGGCAACAGGGGCTTGTTTTTGTTGTTTTTGTTTGTTTCTTTGTTTTTTGGAGGGGAAACTGGGAATGGAGAAATTTACATGTAAATAAAGAAAAAAAATATAAAAAAAATCAAAAAACAAAAACAAACAAACAAACAAAAAAACTGCATGGTATTTGTACTGTGACAGGCAGGTAGATCAATGGAATAGAATTGAAGACCAGAAATGAACCCACAAACCTATGGCCACTTGATCTTTGAAAAAGGAGCTAAAACCATCCAGTGGAAAAAAGATAGCATTTTCAACAAATGGTGCTGGCTCACCTGGTGGTTATCATGTAGAAGAATGCAAATTGATCCATTCCTATCTCCTTGTACAAAGCTCAAGTCCAAGTGGATCAAGGACCTCCACATCAAACCAGATACAGTAAAATTAATAGAAAAGAAAGTGGGGAAGAGCCTTGAGCACATAGGCACAGGTGAAATTTTCCTGAACAGAACATCAGTAGCTTATGCTCTAAGATCAAGAATTGACAAATGGGACCTCATAAAGTTGAAAAGCTTCTGTAAGGCAAAAGACACTGTCAATAGGACAAAACAACAACCAACAAATTGGGAAAAGATCTTTACCAATCCTATATCTGATAGATGGCTAATATTCAATATATACAAAGAACTCCAGAAGTTAGACTCCAGAGAACCAAATAACCTGATTAAAAAATGGGGTATAGAGCTAAACAAAGTATTCTCAACTGACGAATACCAAATGGCTGAGAAGTGCCTAAAGAAATGTTTAACATCCTTAGTCATCAGGGAAATGCAAATCAAAACAACCCTGAGATTCCACCTCACAGCAGTCAGAAAGGCTTAGATCAAAAACTCAGGTGACAGCAGATGCTGGAGAGGTTGTGGAGAAAGAGGAACACTCCTCCATTGCTGGTGAGATTGCAAGCTGCTACAACCACTCTGGAAATCAGTTTGGCGGCTCCTCCGGAAATTGGACATAGTACTACCAGAGGTCCCAGCTATACCACTCCTGGGCATATACCCAGAAGATGTTCCACTATATAATAAGGACACATGCTCCACCATGTTCATAGCAGCCTTATTTATAATAGCTAGAAACTAGAAACAACCCAGATATCTCTCAACAGAGGAATTGATACAGAAAATGTGGTATATTTATACAATTAAATATTAAAGCTATTAAAAACAATGAATTTATGAAATTCTTAGGGAAATGGATGGACCTGGAGAATATCATCCTGAGTAAGGTAACTCAATCACAAAAGGACACACATGGTATGCACTCTCTGATAAGTGGATATTAGCCCAGAAGATCAGAATACTCTAAGTACAATCCACAAACCACAAGAAACTCAAGAAGAAGGAAGACCAAAATGTGAATACTTCATTCCTTCTTAAAAGGGGGGTCAAAATAGCCATGAAAGGAGTTGCAGAGACTAACTATGGAGCAGAAACTGAAGGAAGGACAATTCAGAGACTGCTACACCTGGGAATCATTCCTATATTCAGTCATCAAATCCAGACACTATTGTTGATGCCAGCAAGTGCTGGCTGACAGGAGCCTGATATAGCTGTCTCCTGAGTGGCTCTGATAGTACTGGACTAATACAGAAGTAGAGGCTCACAGCCATTCATTGGACTGAGTGCAGGGTCCCCAATGAAGGAGTTAGAGAAAGGACCCAAGAAGCTGAAGGGTTTGCAGCTCCTTAGGACAAACAACAATATGAACTAACTAGTACCCCTAGAGCTCCCAGGGACTAAACCACCAACCAAAGAGTACATATGGTGGGACTAATAGCTCTAGCAGCATATGTATAGCAGAGGATGGCCAAGTTGGTCATCAATGGGAGGAGAGGCCCTTGGCCCTGTGAAGGTTCTATGTCCCAGTTTAGGGGAATGCCAAGGCTAGTAAACAGGAGAGGGTGGGGTGGTGAGAAGGGAGAGGCGGGAGGGAACAGGGGTTTGTTTTTGTTTTTGTTTTGTTTTGTTTTGTTTTGTTTTTATTTTTTTCTTTTTTTTTGGAGAGGAAATTGGGAAAGAATATATCGTATGACAAAGAAAATATCTAATAAAAAAAAGCAAGTAGAAAAAAAGACTGTTAAATTGATTGTTGTTTTATTTTAAACAACTTTTATAATACTCATTTTTATTGTTTAATATTTTATAAATTTTAAAGATTATGAAAAAAAGGTATTGTAGGTATTGAAGAGGGGTCTCTGGGATGAGTTGGGATACAAAAGGGAAACAAGAATGTGATTTAATTCTATTTACTTAAAATATGTTTTTAAATGTTACCAAAATCAGATAAATTGAAATCATGTATCTTTTCTCATCATAATGAAATAAAACTTAAATCAATAAAAATTAAAAAAAAACACATGACCCTATGGGAACCATTCTCATTCTAATTACCACATTACACTCCTTGGCCACCATGGACATACAGCCATCATAATGCAAAGTACATTTAGTTCAACAAAAGACCTCATAGTCTTTTGCAGTCTCAAGACCACTTAAAAGTCCAAAGTTTCTTCTGAGATTGAAGGCAGTCTCTTTTGTTATTTTGTTTTTTAAAGATGTATTTGTTTTATATATGTGAGTACACTGTTGCTGTTTTCAGACACACCAGAAAAGGGCATCTGATCCCATTTCATATGGTTGTGAGCCACTATGTGGCTGCTGGGAATTGAACTCAGGAATTCTGGAAGAGCAGTCAATGTCTTAACCTCTGAGCCATCTCTCCAGCCTGAAGGCAGTCTCTTAAGTGTGATCCATTACAAAGCCAAACTTAAAAAATAGGTCATCTATTTCCAACCTACAATGCACAGAATACACATTACCATTCCAAAACTGAGAAAACAGCACAGTGAGGAAATACTAGACCAAAGCAAGACTGAAACCAGGAGGGCAAACCACAAATTCTTGTCTTAGATGGCTCTTCTGATCGCCCACCTCTTCTAGCTTTTATTGACTACAACACTCTTCTACACCTTGTCAGTAGCTTTCCTTGTCAAGTATCCCACAGTTCTGGCATCTCCACCATATTGGCATCTCCAACACAATTCTAGAATTCACTTTCAGAACTTCACATAATGCCTTTCTGGGCTTCTTGCAGGGACTCCCCCGCCATATGCCAAAAAAGCCTTGACCAGGCCAATGAGATGTTGCTAGCAAGAGTAAATATCAGGTGATTTGTGTAAGGCAGAAATAGTCCAGTTTGGTATCACTAATAGGCTTGGTTGTTGGGTTGAATCAGAACCTTAATCACAGAGGAAGATCCCATAACCCTTTTTTTGTATCTTTCTTGACTCTCAATCCAGAATCATATGGCTGAAGATGCTGTGTTCTGCTGCCTGCTTGGACTGAAACCCGATCCTCCAAGTCTGCATAAACTTTGTCTTGTTAATGGTTTTGCATAAGATTTTGTTTTCTACAAATTGCAGGATTCACTGGGTGGGGTCTTACCCTGAGAGTACCTCTCCCCTTACTCCATTTAGCATCAGCCTTTTCTTTAAGCTTATTATCTCTTTGAATGCAGGACTTGACTCCAACAGTACATTCATGGGTGTTCTTTTTCTTCTCAGACTGTACATTTTGTATTTGTCTTTGCAACACTTGCTCCTTTTTGTTGTAGATCTGCGTAAGAACGACTACTAGTAACCACATGGCACAGTCAATATTAGGCTATATTGAAATCCCCTGTGCCAACAACATTAATCCAAAACTCTTCAATTTAGCCTCATATAGATTCTTAGGATAAGGGCAAAAAGAAGCTACATCTTTTGCCAAAACACCACATGAATGCTCTCTACCTCAGCTGTGATTATTCTCCTCTGAAACTTCTAGACCTATGTCTGCATGGTCCATATGCTCTCAGCACTGACTTCCAAACCCCTACTAAGATGCCTCATTAAGCCTCACTTAAAGCATTCAATTGCTTTTCTAGTCCAGTGTCCCAAGTCTTTCATAATTCTCCAACAGCATGGGCAGACCTGTCATAGCAATACCCACTCCTGTAACCAACTTCTGTCTTGGTTACTATTCTATAACTGTGAGGAGACACCATAACCAAGGCAACTTTTAAAAGAAAATTTTTAATTGGGGGCTTGCTTACATATTCAGAGGGTGAGTCCATGACCATCACAGTGGAAAGCCAAGCAGGCAGGCATGGCACTGGAACAGAACCTGAGAGCACATCTGATTAGTAAGTTGCAGGTAGAAAGGGAATGAGACTGGGTCTGATGTGGATTTGTGAAAACTCAAAAGCCACCCCCAGTGACACACCTCCTCCCACAAGGCCACACCTTCTAATCTTTTCCAAACAGTTCTACCAGTTGAGGACCAAGCATCCAAACATAACGATCCTACAGGAGCCTCTCTTATTCAAACTTCTACAACTCCCCTTTCCAAGCTTACCAAGCCCTTGATCTTGATATTTTGCCTCCTATTTCAGTTATGAGGCCAAGATTTAAGCTGGGCCAATTACAATCTTTCTTTGAGTCAGTCTTCAAACACTAGAAAAGAGACATTTTCTTTTTACTAAAATAGTGAAACTATTGGTCGCTGTCTTCACTATATAAATAGAAATAAGTCCTGAATGGTAGAAGGAGAGGTGCAGACACTAGCCACTCCTTAAAACTCTACCAGGTACTTACAGCTTCTTCTTCTACCCTCAGCACTTCCTTTGACACTAGGTCAGTATATCCCTTTTACTTGGTTTAGAAGGCAGATTTCTAAGATGCCTCGAAATTCCCAGTTACACTGATCTAGTGTTGCTATGAAGGATTAGGAGTTGTAATGAAGGTACCAAATAAACTAACTGGAAGAAAAGCAGACTATGTATGTCATCCAACTTAATCCCATGAGCCATTAAAGCTGATCTAGACATTAAAGATAAAGAAATCAGACTTGAAGTATGAAGATAAATTCAGAGAGAGAAATGGTGAAGCTATATACCAAAAGATACAGTGACCCTCTGGGAGCTGAGACAGACCCCTGATGACAGTTTTCAGACAAATGGAACTGAGTTAATAGATCTTCTGTCCCTTATTTCCTCTAGATAAAAACCCAGACAGGCAACTTATTGGCTTCATTCAGTCTACAAAGCCCTAAGCAAAGAATTCAGCCATGCCATATCTATACTTCAGATGTGTGGGTCCTATTTTACGTGGCTACACTGGTCATTTGTCATAGTAGAAACACAGTACACTTGAATTTGTTTTATTTACACCTGAAGAGGTCCTGACTAAACTTTAAAAAAAAAAAAAAAAACCATTAAGTTCCTTTTACTGCTGTGTGAAGATGTTTGAAGCCTATTGATTTTTACTGCTTTCCTTTTTCTTTTTTCTTTCCCTTCGTCCCTCCTTCCTTCCCTCCCTCTCTCCTTCTCCTTCTTCCTTTCCCTCTCCTTTCTCTTTCTTTCTTATTTATTTTGAGATACTTTATTACAATAAGAACACTTAGCATGAAATCTCACCTCTTACCAAAATTTTAGGTGTGTGGTACATTGTTGTCTATTTGTACAATGTTTACCACAGATCTCTAAAAACTTAAGTATTCTTGATTGATTGAATCTTTATGCTCACTTATCACCTCATTTCCACATGCCCCAGTTCCCAGGTAACTACCATACCACCATTACTTTCCACAAGTGCAACTCTTCTAGATTCTGTATAGGTAGAGCCATGTACCATTTGTACTTCTAGAACTGGCTTATTTCCCTCAGCGTAATGTCCACCAGGTTCATTCATTCTGCATAGAAACTGGCTCTTGAACTCTTCCAGATGTGCTAACACTTTAGATACATCGATTCTCACTCTTATATCTTGACTAGGTCTTCACTAAAGTATTTCTTTCTCACCAAAGCTCTCATTGGCTTCCCTGTGTAAAAATATAACTCCCTTTCTGAATTATACTTTCCTGACTTACTCTTTCTGTTAGCAATGATTTCTACCTAGCAACATGCTTGTTTTACTAACTGTCTTAGTTAGGGTTTTACAGATGTGAACACACTCCATGACCAAGGCAAGTCTTATAAAGGACAACATTTAACTGGGACTGGCTTACAGGTTCAAAGGTTCAGTCCATTATCATCAGGGTGGGAGCATGGCAGCATCTAGGCAGGCATGGTACAGGCAGAGCTGAGAGTTCTATATCTTCATCTTAAGGCTGCTAGTGGAAGACTGACTTCCAGACAGCTAGGATAAGGGTCTTAAAGCCCACACTCACAGTGACACTTCTACACTAACAATGCCATACCTCCTAATAGTGCCAATCCCCTGCTCCAAGCATATACAACTCATCACACCCTGTGTTAGAATGAGGTTTTTTATTTTAATTGGGGCATGTTAATTACATGAGCCAAAGGGGGCTTTTGGTTGCTGGACTTCAATACTTTGATAGCTGGACCCTGGCCGAGCATACAAAAACCATCACACTAACCTAACGTTTATTTCACCATTTCTTTTCTGAGTTCTTCATAGAATGTTAGCTTCATATACACACCAGGGTTCCTACTAGTTTTAAGCATGCTATGTCCTCAACATCAAGAACAGCACTTGCCCCACAGTGACCACTTAAATGTATACTAAATGACAGATCAAAAGGAAGATGTATGCATAAATAAAGATATATATTTCCTAAGGGCATAACCATCTTTCTCCTTATAAAGAAAGAAATTGGTGGTACATATATTTAGAAACATAGTGAGGTGTTCATTTCCTCTCCTCCAGGAGTCCAGAGCAAGAGACAGTTAAGCTTTGGGCAGGCTGATTTGTATACAAGGCTGACAGTGAAGACTTCTGGGATAGAAAAAACAAACAATATAGAACATATAGGAATAGGTTGGGCTATGTTCAACAACAACAAAAACCAAAAACAACCACGACTTAGAAAAGAATTGGTTTTCTATAGTACATGAAGGAAGTCTAAAGGTAGAAAGTTAAAAGTTGGTAGAAAATGTACATGGTGGAAGGTAGTCTATTTATTCATTGTTATGCTCTGTAGGCTCCCTAGCCTAAAACCCTTTATCCTGCTCTGTGCTACATGGTTAACCTAGCATCTTTCAAGAGCCTAGAGTAAAATAATACCTAGAAATGCTCTATAGGTGTCACAGGTATATAGGTAGTTCTCTGTCCTGGACAGAGGTGGGAACTGCAGAGGCAGAATCCAGCATCTACCCTGGGACAGGCCTTGAATTTCTCTTGTCTGTAAGAAGATCTCTACCTATGGTCAGTGAGATACAGCAGGGACATTCAGGAATCACATGGAGAGTGCCCATCCAGAGTCATATCCAGCCATGTAGCATATTTACTTGAATCCTAGCTATATAAAAGCATTGCTGCCTTAATCCAGAGTACTATGCTCCAGTATAAAATAACTGTAAGATTTGTAAGACAATTAAAGTTTATAGCTCAATTCTCTAATTAGCTTTGTGACCAGCAGCAAATTATTTGTCCTCACAGAACCAAGGCTGTGGCTCAGAGATGGACCACCTGTCTAGCATGTGTGAAGCCATGGCTTCAGTCTCCAGTACTGAGCAACAAAACAACCCATATATTATGTATCCTCTTTGTTTCTCAGTTTACTAATGTGTAAAGAGGGAATAACACCATTGTAACTATGAATACTGCTATTGTTATTTGATGCTATCATACCCAATGCATGTGCTTCGTTTAAGCATCATTCCTGGCACGAGGAAGCAGTAGATGCATTCATTCTGACCATCATGACTATGCACGGATCTGGGTATCTGTTACTCTGAGACAGAGAACTTTACTTTCTTATACATGTCTCTGTGTGAAGCTGTCTAGGAAGCTACTCTTCTCTCTTACTAACAGGCTTTCCTCAATGGATGGAGAACAATGTCACAGGTTATTTTAATTCACACTCTTCCAGCCCCTATACTCATCAGCTAAAGGGGATTCTCGCCCACCTCATTGTGAAATACACAAGAAGGTCTCTGCTTGGCCTGGCTTGGCTCACATGTCTGGCTTGTTGTCAGTCCCTGTGGTCAAGCGGTACAGTTCTCTCAAGGTCACAGCTTGGAAAATCAGTTCACCTTGATGACAGGGCTCATGGTCTGTTGGGCCCTGATGGTATGTGGATTAGTATGTTTTCTGGGAGAAAAATGGCTTCATGGTTACTTGTTTTGAGTATTTGTTGTGGAATTGTTGAGCTCCTTGATTCAGAGGCCATGGATTCTTTGTCTTTCCATCCTTAAACACCTAGTGGAGTGCCTTATGAAAGGAAGGGCTTTGGTAAGCGGTGGTTGACCTGACCTAGCTCACAGAATACTAATTTAGTAGATAATGCCCCCAGGAGATGGAACAGGGTTTCATGAAGTTTCTTACAGTCCAAAACTAAGGTCCAGAAGCCTTATCCTTCCTATGAGGGACTTCGAAGGCCTATGGAAGGAGCCCTGGGAGGCCAGAAATAAGTCCCATTCTAAATATGGCCCTTCTGTGTAGGCAGTGACTGTGTGGAAGTCAGTGACTACTGGGCAAAAACCACCCCATCTGTGCAGTGAGGAAGATAATTGTGGTGGTGTCTTCTATGAAGGTGTTTCTCTTTCCTTTGAGCATTCCTTTGACGCTCTGTTGTAACATCTGAACAATGTTCCACTCAGTTATCATTTTTATTAAATGCCACCATGCTTATCTGGCACAATTTATAAGTTTCACGGTTTCCTTTTCAACTTAATATGAAGACTCAATTTAGAAAAGAAACATTCTGAAATTCTTAACAAGATGAAGGATGTTGGCAAAATTACCTGGTCTCTCCCAGCCTCAGCTTCTTGATTGCTGCACAACAGAGCGAGCACAGAGGTGGTAAAAAGGGTAGTTCTAAATTTAACTCCATGAGGCACTCCCACAAAGCAACAGTTTTTCTGTCTCCCCTTTTTTTCTCTCAGCAACTGAGCCATCTTTAGCTTCTGCTAGACACAGAAAAGCCCAGCCAGTGATATTGTTTGTTTTCTGGCCTCTGTGTGGCTGAATGTGAACACAGAATTAAGTATAAGAGAGAGTCAGGTGAGGAGCGGTGAGGTGTGCACCTTCAGTCACTCCCAACCTAAGCCTAAGTTACTCACCCAGGACTATCTCTATTTCTTTTTGGGAATAGTGACAGCCACAACAGTGACCTTATGCTCACTCGATAGCAGAAGCTTCAGTGTAATAGTTGGTAAAGTATGAGAGAAGACTGCGGCCACATATCAGAGCCTTAATCAATTTATGACTGCTACCCCTGTTGCTGAGATTATTCTGCGAAAGAGAAGAATACATTCGCACCTTGCTTAACATGTACATCTAGCAAAATCTTTTTAGAATATCTTAGGCTGAACGCTGCCAATTTTAGGATTAGGAACCACTTTGACTCAAGACTATGCAGACCACAGAATGAGGATTGATTGCTACCTAAGTGGGAATCCTGGTTTGGCTGTGTTCCATCCCTACAACCTCAAAAAAATCACCAGCTTTGCTGATTTTGTCTGTCTGCGATATTGGATCAAGGATGAGAGACTTACCTGCCGGGATGGTTTTGAGTGTTAGGTGACAGAACGTACATGAAAATGTTACCAGGACATCTTGAAAACCCCAAGGAAGTGTTAATTGCTAATCTAATTATTAGCACTGGTACCCAGATCATTATCACTGTCTCATCACCATGATCTCTTCAGATCTTATAAAACTGATTAGTTGAGCGCACCAGACTTAGGAAACACACTGTAAACAGTCACTCATCCTTATACTCTGGGACTCTCTGAGCATCTGTGCAGCCTAGGAGGAGTTTACTGCCATGCACTGTCTGTATTCTAAGGCAACCTGCTGCCTTTGCATTTATTCTCATGGTATGTCATCGGCAGGATGACTAAGCATGATGCTCCCTGTGCCTATGACATTGTACATCTGACATTCTCTCAGAAGCCAGAATACCTGAAAAGAGAGAAAAAAACAGGGAAAACAAAACTGTTGAAATGAGAATGGATCCATCCCCCCATTCTCATTTATACATTCATTTCTAGATTATGAAAAGAATACCAATGGAACGAGTGTAAAAAAAGAAGCCTTAAAAGCGGAAAATTCCTCTTTCATAAAATACACTAGCCATCGGTAAACAAAATCTCTTCACAGTTAATTGCTTCAACTATCCTTCAGAATTAATTTTTCACACCCCATTGGTTAATTTACCTGCCGTCTGTTGATTTCAGGTCTACACAGCTGACGAATCATGGTCAGCTAGGTGACAAGGCTACACTGTTTAATAGCAAACAGTCCTTACTAGTACGTCCCACTAAGGACCTAGTACAGGACCTACTATAGCCTGCTACAGCTGTCTGCCCTGGAATGATTAAGTTATGACTCTGCATCAAGGCAGAGTTCTGCATTTGATGGGTCTCTCATCTACAGTGCATTCAAGTGTGTTTCTTGAAAGGACTTCAGGGACTGCTAAATGAGTGTGTAGTAAGCCCTTGGTTGATAAAGAACACTCCAGATAGGTAAGGAATGAAAGCAAGGTAAAGTGAAACAGTCCTGAGTGGGGCTGTTTAAGGGAATAATTGCAGACATTTCTAGGCAGTGTCAAGAGCAGGGTTGCCTTTCACATTATGAAAGCTAAATGTCCTTATTAATTCCTTCCCTGGAGAGGCCTATGTTAGGGTGAGTTCAGGAGCACAACTGCAGGCATTAGGTTAGCTATAGTCAACATGAGCTCCATTATTTGTCTGTGGCCTGTGGTTAAGGAACACCTTTCATGCCTCATTATATCGCAGCAAGACTCTCCTAATCCCTTCTTTGTGGAACCAAGGGCCTTAGTGCTAAAGAAAACACATCTACGGTAATTAGACTGCTCAAACCAAAACAGACCATTTTTGTTTTTCAGCAGCCAGGCAGAAGGCAGGCACACTGAAGCCAAATCTTGCAGGGCTAGTCCTTAGAACCTGGTCCTTCCTTGTCTGGATTTATTTCTCCTTCCAGGACTTGTCGCTTAGGTGCATATATTTGAAGATTAAGTGATACAAAACATACTGCCTCATCTTTAAAAAACCAAGCATTTTCCTTCTGGTTGTATTTGAAGTATACAGTAGTGAAACTGAGAAATGCACAAGAACAAAATGGGAGAAGACTATAAGTGGTAGCATGCAAAGACACCTAGCCATGCTCGGTTCACTTCCTGGCCCTCTTGTTGTTGTTGACACGCATTCACATGAATGAATGGTCAAGGACTTTATTCCTACAGGATCTTTCTGGTAGTCAAAAGATAAACTAGCCATAAACTTAACCCTGAGAGGCCCCTGTTTCTGGGCTACAGGTTAAATGCACAGTATCTGTTCTGTTACCTACACATTAAAGTTATGAATGAACATTTAGCAGAATTCTCCTCTGTTGCTCTTGTGGCCACATGTGGCTAGAGCAAAAGAATTCCGCATTGAGTGGGCAAACAATGTGCAAAGGTGACCAGATGCTAAGTGCATGCTTGGGCTTTGTTAAGTGATGTTTGAACAAGGATATGTAGCTGGAACATATTGTCTTTTTAATGGCCTTGCAAAAGTTATAGTAAACAGATTGGGAAATGTTTAGCAAAACTGCTGTGCCATAGTGTTAAGACCTAGGTAAAATGTTAAGGCCTAGATGGAATGTTAAGGACTGTGTAACTGTTACCTGGTTTGCCCACCATTTGTGCTGTTACTAATATTATAAGGAAACTTTCTCATATGGTGTTTCTGCTGTTACTAGGAAACTTTCTCATACCCAAGTACACATTCTGTTATATTCTGAGCCATTGGAAACCAATCCTGGTAGAAGTTAGTAGAATTGCTTTGTATAGTTACCCACAATAAACTTGGACCTCAACCAATCACCTAGCAGTACTTCCTGTACCAGTGTATAATCCTTTATGGTATTTGCTTTTATAAGCTGCCCCTGGGATGGACCCCAACAAAAGAGAGACACCTGCATCTATTTAGAATAAGATTTCCATTTTGAGTCCAAGTCGAGTAAAGTTTAACTCCCCAAGACCTCCCTGGGAACTGGCATTCTATCTGGCAGAAAGAAACTTACTTGTGTGTGGGTAACTGACATCCTAGTTAGCAAGTTAAGACATGAATGTTATACAAGGCAAGTCCCCTGTCACCGTTGAATACCCCCAAGCAATGGGAGCAGGATAAGTATACAACAAAGACATGTTCCTAAGGAAATCCCCTATCCCTAAATCCTGATTGGTGGATTAACTTGGCATGGATGTTTGTGGATTTTAGGCTTAAAAACACTGTAGGACCTTAACTCAATATCACAGTCAGCTCCTGAATCTGATCTATGGCCCTTATCAGTCTATCTTGGGGTGTGCTGTTCAATAAACCATCCCCATTTGTCTGAGACTAGTGTCTGTGTGGTTTGTGTGGTGATTCACAGACCCCCAATACATAGAATGGTAGAGAAAACAATTTGAGATGAGCATTGAGAATATTTATATTTATCAGATTGTTAAGTTTTCCTTTAAGTTACATGTAGCCTGGAAAATGCTGTGTAAAAGTAAGGTTAGCACTCTTTGTTGCTTCGGTAATGTAACTGGGAGAGTGCATGTTCATACCTATTTAAGTATACAATCAAAGCCTCTACCTTAGTTACTTTTCTATTGTGATAAAGCACCATGACCAAGGCAACTTATAGAAGGAAGGGGTGTTTGGGGCTTATGGTTCACGGAGGATAGGAGTCTATCATCATGGTGGGATCGTGGCAGCAGACAGACATAGTGTAGGTACAGAAATGGAGAGCACACATCTCAATCCACAACAGGAGGAAGAGAGCACAATGGGAATGGTAAGAGCTTTTGAAGCCTGCCCAGAGTGGAACACCTCCTCCAACAAAGTTATACATCCTAATCCTTCCCAAACAATTCCACCAACTGGGGACCAAGTATTCAAACATGAACCTATGAGAGCCATTCTTATTCAAGATATCACGGCCTACTTTAAAATTTTAAATATATAAAATTGTAATGTAGCTGGCTGAACTTGAAGAGCAACTATGTCTATTTTTGTCTTCATATAATTATTTACTTTTATAAGTTGTGCTTATTTGATTATTTATTTACTTAGTTGATGAGTAATTTGAGAATGCATTCATACATGCAAATACATACATGCCAGGCCACACATACCAGGCTACACGTAGAGGCTCAGAGGACAACTTTCAGGAGTCAGTTCTCACCTCCCAACTTGTTGAGGCAAGATCTCTCTCATTTCCGCTGCTGTCCCATGTATTCTAGGCCAGTTGGCTCTGGAGCTTTCAAGAATTTCTCCTGTCTCTGAATCCCATCTTTTAGGAGTGCTGGGATCACAGACATATGCCACCATATCAGGCTTCTTATATGGGTATGAGAGATCAAGCTCAGATACCAGGCTTGAATAGTTAATACCTTCAACTGCTGAGCCACCTCCCTGGTTCACATAACTGCATTTTTATGCTTATGGTTACAGGTTCTTCTATCACTGCTTAGACTACTTCATGGGAGTAGTGTTAACCTTTCCCTTTAGACACAATAGACTTATGATTGACACATGTTGGTTGATCAGTTTGTACAGCCAAGGGAAAGCTGTAAACCTCATCATTTGAGGTTTAAGATGGAGGAAATGGTTGCTTTCCAGGTCTCACAAATCTTACAGCCTACAGCCATTTCATGGCTCTGTGAGGGTCCATGAAATGAAGGAAGGCTATTTCCAAGTATGAGTATTGCAGTGGTTGTAATTACGAGCCTTGCTGAGAGACTGTCCGCAGCTTTCAACAGAGTCTCATTCTAAATTGGTTTGGGAAGCAGTTGAGTTTCAATTACTTAGAAGCTTCTATCTCACAGTTCAATGCCATGTATCAGGCACCTAGCAACAGCTCTCTGATGGACAATAATGAGACTTTAATTAGCATCTTGGATCCATCTAGAAATTTATTCCAAGCTAATTTGCTTGAAGGAGCCTAGCCTTGTCTGGGACCTGTTCCAGACTGTTTTCACAAAAGAAGGGACAGCAAGTCCATGACCTTCGCTTTTCTGAGCAGCTCATTACCTAAATTCAGAGTTCCTGCTAAAGAATCAGCTAATTCGTTTTCTTCACTTGGTGGCAGGTTTCTCTCTTTGTATAGTGTTATGAGTTCAAAGTTTGGTGACAAGAAATAGACTGGCTTTTTCTGTGTTCCCTTGTCTTATAGCACCGTGCTTCCAAGTTGGGGTGACAAGGTCCTCTCCTCAGACATCAGGACAGAGAATGCTCAGGACACTCCCCTCCTCTCCACACCACACCTGAGAGTCAATAGCCCTGTCTGTTTTCCTTGCTGGCATCTTTTGAACTCATACCATAGTCTTTAACCCTGAACTGATCTAGCTTTCCTATCCTGGAATTCCTCTTTGGCCACCAGCACATCTAGACTGAACACAGCTAAACTTGTGAAGAGGACCTTTTTGTGTCTTTACAACTCAGCAAGAGGCAGAGTCTTGTGAAGAAAAACTTCCTGCATGAAATTCACAGTACAGATAGATCATCAAAGTATGCACTCATGTGTCTTTCAGAGAGAGAGATCTCCAGGTCAAGGCTTGAGAGTCTTCATGTAGGCTCTTTGCTAAATCAACAGAATAAAGCCTACTAAGCTCTTTTAGGTGGGGGTTGGACCCTCTCCTAATAATTGTTTTATTGCTATGAGGTGACACCATGACCAAGTCAACTTATAAAAGAAGGATTAATCCATGAACATTAAGACAGGAAGCATGGTGGTGGGAGGCAGACATGACACTGGAGCAGTAGCTGAGAGCTCACATCTGATTCACAAATTTCAGGCAGAGCGAGAGGAAAACTGAATTTGGCCTGTGCTTTTGAAACCTCCAAGCCCACCCACTAGTAACACACCTCCTTCAACAAGACCACACCTTCTGCCGGGCATTGGTGGCCCACGCCTTTAATCCCAGCACTTGGGAGGCAGAGGCAGGCGGATTTCTGAGTTCGAGGCCAGCCTGGTCTACAGAGTGAGTTCCAGGACAGCCAGGACTACACAGAGAAACCCTGTCTCGAAAAAAAAACAAAAAACAAAAAACAAACAAACAAAAAAAGACCACACCTTCTAATTATTCCCAAGCAGTTTTACTCACTGAAGACTAAGCATCAAATACATGAGCTTGTAGGGGCCATTCTCATTCAAACCACCACATACCCTGAATATTTGACCCTTGCCTACCTGCCCAGTGTTACATCTTGCTGTACTCCTGGCTCCAGTGTCCCCATCACTCTGGATTACCACTTCACACTCCTTCCAACAATGTATACAGGCTTCATTTCTCCATATCCTCACCATCATTTTCTCTTTTTTTATGATAGTTATTCTAATGAGTATGCAATGCCATAAAATTTTAGTTATGGTTTATATTTCCCTAATTATTATAGACATTAAGTGAAGTTTCATGTGCTTACTAATCAACCCTCCCTAGGGTTGATCCTTTTTTACCTAGAAGGATGAAAAAAAAGTAGTTGACATGAAATGAGATGGGGAACATTGCTGAAAGAGAAGTTTATGAGTGCAAAGTGTACATCGAGATGCATACTGGAACTCTACATTGAGTAGACCGGTTGGCATAAGAGCTGATTGAAAAAGACTCATGAAGGTGAGGGATGTGAGAAATTAGTGACAATAGATAAGATATTAGAAGAGTTAGCTATAACCAGTAGAGGAACATATGGGAGGGGAGACCAAAAGAATGGGTTTTATTAATGATAAAATAAGAAGGGCCAGATATGGTGGCACAAGTCTATAACCTGAGCACTGAGAAGACTGAGGAAAGAAGAGCACTGTGACTTCAAGACCACATCGAGCTATGAGTGAGTTCCATCCAGCCAAGGTCATAGAGGTAGGCCTTGTCTCAGAAACACCAACAATAACAACAAAAGTTAGGGGAAGTTTATATGCTGGTGCAGGAGGTATGGGGAGAAGTAGCAGAGAGATGAGAACACTTATTCTCCCTTACCTTTCTCTGTACCTCTGCAGACTTCAGCTACCCACTGTGTATACTAATTGACTTATAGCCAATCTCTTCTTGTATGTTAGTGAAATTTTCATCTAATCTTGCTGTTTAACAACAGATTCTAAACCTCAGTGCCTGCAACAGTGATTGGCCTTGTGCTCAGGTTAGCTGCTGTTCATTCCAGACTGCTAATTGGGTTTGTGCATACTCCACATGTCTCTCATTCTGGGACCAATGGCAACTCTGTACATACTTTTCCCATGATAAAGGGCAGAAAACAAGAAGGCAAGCCAAGGTGCATTAACACATTTAAAGGCTCTCCTAGCAACAAGTCCACATTCCAATCCCCAGAGCAATTCACAGAGTCAAGTTCAACCTTATTATGGAAGAGAAGTAAATTCCACTTACTCACTGGGAAGGACCAAGGTAAAGAAGTGAGGAGAATGAAACAAAAATGTTGACAAGGAATACTGAACTGTGAGATGAATGAGCTGAATAGCATCATACACAGAGCACGGATAGTTCAGAACTCTTAAGTAGAAATTACTATGTAATAGTTACTGGGGTGGTTGGGATGATAAGGTGGTGATAATGTCAAGGATGTGATATTAAAATGAGGTGAACAATGAAAGAGGATTTCTCTTTTATCGCAGGGGTTGGGGGTAGGGTGGTTAGACAGGGTTTCTCTGTATAGCCCTGGCTGTTCTGGAAGTCACTCTGTAGACCAGACTGACCTCGCACTCAGAAATCCACCTGTCTCTGCCTCCCAAGTGCTGGGATTAAAGGCTTGTGCCACCACTGCCCTGCAAAAAAGAATTTCAAGGAATCAATAGGAAGGTAGCAGAAACAACTGACCATGGAATCGAAGGTAAGAAAGGACAGAAGCCAAGAGGAGATTAGTAGAATAAAGACTTTGTCTTAGAAAACAGGACAACAAGAAGAAAGAAAAAAGGATGGAAAAAAAGAAGGGGATGTGAAAATGGGCCAGTGACCAATGTGGCAGTCCAAGGAATTCCCTTGTCCTGATTATGCTCATGAATGTTTATATATGCCTCCATATTTCATGGTATGTGGCAAAATCAGACTGAGGCTTATAGGCATACTACAGACTCTTCAAACTAGTTCTATGATACAAAACATCTCGTCACCCTCTTTCCACAAGAAGATACCTTTTTCATTTCCTCCTAAGGATCTTACACTGATTATGAAGACTTGGATTTGCTAAAGCCATTTAACTTTCTTGTTTCTGAGTCCTGTTATGGGTGAGTGTATGAGTAACCTTATAGGTGAGGTGGGGCAAAGAGAGGATAGGAAAGATTGAATATGGGCATCCTTGGAAAGCCAGAAGCTATCTAGACAGATAGGCACAACACAGTAGTTTGGAGAAACCCAGGACTGTTTAGGGTCTTCAGGTTGACACTAGGAATAATATTTCTATGTCAAACTGCTCTGAGACAATTTGTACATACAATATGGGACTCTCCCTGGTACTTCTAGCCCAAAATTTGATTATATGTTGATGTAGGAGTGGGTACATAGGACAAATGTTCATAGGACCTCTGTGGAACATACAGTCCCTCCCTCCTCCCTGGCTCTCTCTCTAATTGATGTGACATTGAATGTTTTCTTTCACTGAGTGTTTTCTTCTTTAAGTTTTTTATTAGATATTTTCTTTATTTACATTTCAAATGTTATCCCCTTTCCTCATTTCCCCTCTGAAAGCCCCCCCCATCCCATACCCGCTGCCCCTGCTCACTCACCCGCCCCATTCCTGCTTCCCTGGCCTGGCATTCTCCTACACTGGGGCATTGATCCTTCACAGGACCAAGGGCCTCTCCTCCTATGGATGACAGATAAGGCCATCCTCTACTACATATGGCCTGGAGCCATTAGTCCCTCCATGTGTACTCTTTGGTTGGTAGTTTAGTCCCTGGGAGATCTAGGGATAGTGGTTGGTTCAAATTGTTGTTCCTCCTATGGGGCTGCATACCCTTCAGCTCCTTGGGTCCTTTCTCTAGCTTCTCCATTGGGGAACTTGTGCTCAGTCCAATGGATGAGTGTGAGCTTCCACTTCTGTATTTGTCAGGCACTGGCAGAGCCTCTCAGGAGACAGCTATATCAGCCTCCTGTCAGCAAGCCCTTGTTGGCATCCACAATAGTGTCTGGATTTGGTGACTGTATATGTGATGGATCCCCAGGTGGGACAATCACTAGACGGCCTTTTCTTCAGTTTCTGCTCCACACTTTGTCTCTATATCTCCTCCCATAGGTATTTTGATCCCACTTCTAAGAAGGACCAGAGTATCCACACTTTGGTCTTCCTTCTTCTTGAGCTTCATGTGGTCTGTGAATAGGATCTTGGGTATTCCAAACTTCTGGGCTAATATCCACTTATCAATGAGTGCATACCATGTGTGTTCTTTTGTGATTGGGTTACCTCACTCAGGATGATATTTTCTAGTTCTATCTGTTTGCCTAAGAATTTAATGAATTCATTGTTTTTAATAGCTGAGTAGCACTCCATTGTGTAAATGTACCACATTTTCTATATCCATTCCTCTGTTGAAGGACATTTGGGTTGTTTCCAGCTTCTAGCTATTATAAATAATGCTGCTATGAACATAGTGGAGCATGTGTCTTTATTACATGTTGGATCATCTTCTGGGTATATGCTCAGGAGTACTATAGCTTGATCCTCAAGTATTCTTATGTACAATATTCTCCAGAACATCTAAATTGATTTCCAGAGTGGTTATACCAGCTTGCAATCTCACCAACAATAGAGGAATGTTCCTCTTTCTCCACATCCACATCTCCAGCATCTGCTGTCACCTGAGTTTCTGATCTTAGCCATTCTGACTGGTGTGAGGTGGAATCTCAGGGTTGTTTTGATTTGCATTTCCCTGATGACTAAAGATGTTGAAGATTTCTTTAGGTGCTTCTCGGCCATTCAGTATTCGTCAGTTGAGAATTCTTTGTTTAGTTCTGTACCCCATTTTTAATAGGGTTATTTGATTTTCTGGAGTCTAACTTTTTAATTCTTTGTATATATTAGATACTAGTTCTCTATCGATGTAGGGTTGGTAAAGATCTTTTCCCAATCTGTTGGTTGCTGTTTTTTCCTATTGACAGTGAGTGACCTTTCTCTTACAGAAGATTTGCAATTTTTTGAGGTCCCATTTGTCAATTCTTAATCTTAGAGTATAAGCTATTGGTGTTTTGTTCAGGAAAATTTCCCCTGTGCTGCATGTGCTCAAGGCTCTTTCCCACTTCTTTTCTATTAGTTGCAATGTATCTGGTTTTATGTGGAGGTCCTTGATCCACTTGGACTCGAAATTTGTACAGAGAGATAAAAATAGATCAATTTGCATTCTTAAGCATGCTAACCACCAGTTGAGCCAGCACCATTTGTTGGAAAAGCTGTCTTTTATACACTGGATGGTTTTAGCTCCTTTGTCAAAGATCAAGTGACCATGAGTGTGTGGGTTGATTTCTGGGTCTTCAGTTCTATTCCATTGATCTATCTGCCTGCACTGTACCAATACCATGCAGTTTTTATCATTATTGCTCTGTAGTACAGCTTAAGATCTGGGGTGGTGATTCCACCCGAGGTTCTTTTATTGTTCAGAATAGATTTCACTATCCTGGGTTTTTTGATATTTTAGATGAATTTGGAAATTGCTCTTTCTAACTCTATGAATAATTGAGTTGGAAATTTGATGGGATTGTGTTGAATCTGAATATCTATTTTGGCAAGATGGCCATTTTTACTATATTAATGCTCCTATCCATGAGCATGGGAGATCTTTCCATCTTCTGAGGTCTTCTTAGATTTCTTTCTTCAGAGACTTGAAGTTCTTCTTATACAGATCTTTCACTTGCTTAGAGTCACCCCAAGGTATTTTATATTATCTGTGACTATTGTGAAGGGTGTTGTTTCCCTAATTTCTTTCTCAGCCTGTTTATCCTTTCTGTAGAGGAAGGCTACTAATTTGAGTTAATTTTATATTCAGCTACTTTGCTGAAGTTGTTTATCAGGTTTAGGAGCTCTCTGGTGAAATTTTTGGGGTTACTTAAGTATACTATCATGTCATCAGCAAACCCTGATAATTTGACTTCTTCCTTTCTATTTTGTATCCCTTTGATCTCTTTTTGTTGTCTAATTGCTCTAGTTAGGACTTCAAGTACAATACTGAATAGGTAGGGAAAGAGTGGGCAGTCTTGTCTAGTTGTAGGATTGCTTCAAGTTTCTCTCTATTTACTTTCATGTTGGCTACTGGTTTGCTGTATATTGCTTTTATTATATTTAGGTATGGGCCTTGAATTCCTGATCATTCCAAGACTTTTATCATGAAGGGATGTTGGTCAAATGCTTTCTCAGCATCTAGTGAGATGATCATATGATTTTTTTCTTTGAGTTTGTTTATATAGTGGATTACATTGATGGATTTCCACATATTGAGCCATCCCTGAATACCTGGGATGAAGCCTACTTGATCATGATGGATGATCGTTTTGATATGTTCTTGGATTTGGTTTATGAGAATTTTATTGAGTATTTTTGCATCAGTATTCATAAGGGAAATTGGTCTGAAGTTCTCTTTCTTTGTTGAGTCTTTGTGTGGTTTAGGTATCAGAGTAATTGTGGCTTCATAGAATGAATTGGGTAGTGTTCCTTCTGTTTCTATTTTGTGGAATATTATGAGGAATATTTGTTTCAAGACTTCTTTGAAAATCTGATAAAGCTAAACTCATATTATCCTGGGCTTTTTTTTGGTTGGGAGACTATTTTTTTTCTTTTTTTTAAGTTTTATTGCATTATGAGAAAAGTTACATGATTTCTATTTATCTGAATTGGTTAACATTTAAAAACATATTTTAAGTAAATAAAATTACATCACATTCTTGTTTCCCTTTTGTACCCCAACTTCTCACAGAGACCCCCCTTCAATACCTACAATACCCTTTTTGGTCATATTCTTTAAATTTTATAAAATTGTTGCCGTCCAGCTGCAACGTTAAAGAATGGGTTACCTGGAAATATGGAGTTAGGGAAAAATAGGCTAGCCATAATTAATCTTACCCATGTGGGAAGCACCAAAAATTAGACAGGAGTTATGATCATTCAGCCATCTTGAATTTAATGCCCTCTTTGTTACAAGCCAACAGGTAGAATAGGTGAGACAAAACCCCTCCCACAAGTTCATCAGCATGCCGGCCCAATCAGCAGCTTCTTTGGTCTCTGTAGAGGCGGGACTTCCGATGTATCTGGAACCAGGAGCGAGGTGTGGCAAATAGCAGGAGGTGGGCAGAGAGGTGTGGTTATGAAAGGCAGCCCTCAAGCCAGGAGGGTTACATGAAATTTTATAACAATAAAATGAGTATTATAAAAGTTGTTTGATATAAAACAACAATCAACTTAACAATCTTATGCAGATGCTTGTCTACAGCAATACTGAAAATACATGTTTTTCTCAATATAAATTTTTTAATTATCTAATCAGGTTCATATAATAATAGTATCACAATTACAAGATGATAATACAATAATTTCAGTGCCAAATGATAAAGACAATATTTTGACCCAATTAACCTAAGCCTGTAAAAACTTTAGTCTGGTTGTTATAACCATGCCAGGTCTGAATCATCATCATCTTCTGCCTCCATGATGATGATCCTCTGCTACCTTCCTGCTCTCTCCCTTTTCCTCCTCCATTTCTAGCTCCACCTCTCTATTCCTTTTCCAATCACAGACCTGTCACTGTCCTAATGTGATTGGACAGAGAAGATGCTGCAACAGATACCTATAGCAAATATTTGCTCCTGTTTTTGAGACCATCTCAACTCCTTTCTTAGCTGGAAAGGATCCCTTTACTTCCCCAAGAAACCATTTGTGAACTGTCACCATGGCTGGAGCTTTACATCCTTGATTATCCCTGTACCTTGAAGTCTATGTGCTACTCTGCTCTGACAGTTGTTCACAATTGTTAAATTCAGGTCTCTGATTCATATGGCATTGGCTTTCTCCTAGCAAGCTAATTATGTATTTATTTTTTAAAGTTTGATTTCCTTTTAGTTTCTTGAAACATGGTATCTCTCCATAGCACTAGATGCCCTGTAGTAACTATGTAGACCAGGATAGTGTTGAATTCACAGGAATGTGCCTCCTTCTGTGCTGAGCTCTGCTGTACTCTCTCCAGACGGATGGAGCTAAAGGAATTCTCCACCATGCCAGGTAGAATCACATTTCTTTCTTTATATAAAGATATCCAAGTTTCACATCATTTGATGAAGAGGTAATATTTTAGCCAAGATGTATTTTTGTTATCTATCTAAAAACACAAGAGATTTAGCTAATACATTTACAACTGGAAGACAACTCAGATTCACTTATCTAAAATCTCTTTTATGCCACTAGTAGACTATACTACCTTCCATGGCAACGACAAAATGACCTCATATGGAATGTGATTTTTCTATCCAGGATATTTTGTACATTCTGTTAATGCTAAAATTGCTTTTCTTCAGGGAAAAAAATGACATTGGAATTTTACTGGCTTATTGTATCCAAACTTTGATAGATTTTCATAGATTAGGTATTTTCAAAATATCAAATTGACAACATCTGTGAAAGCCCAATACTGTCCAATCTCACCAGGGCTGTTTGCTGTCCAGAGTAACCCTTGGAGAGAACATTAACACCTTAACAAGTTCATCATTAAAAGATGGTTGGGAGACTATTAATGACTGCTTCTATTTCTTTAGGGGTCTGTTTAGATGGTTTATCTGATCCTGATTTAACTTTGGTACCTGGTATCTGTCTAGAAAATTGTCCGTTTCATTCAGATTTTCCATTTTTGTTGAGTATGGGCTTTTGTAGTAGGATCTGAACATATTTTGCATTTCCTCAGTTTCTGTTGTTATGTCTCCCTTTTTATTTCTGATTTTGTTAATTAGGATACTGTCTCTGTGTCCTCTAGTTAGTTTGGCTAAGGGTTTATCTATTTTGTTGGTTTTCTCAAAGAACCAGCTCCTGGTTTGGTTGATTCTTTGTATAGTTCTTTTTGTTTCTCCTTGGTTGATTTCAGTCCTGATTATTTCCTGCCTTCTATTCTTCTCCGGTCTATTTCCTTGTTTTTGTTCTAGAGCTTTCAGTTGTACTGTCAAGCTGCTAGTGTAAGGTCTTTCCAGTTTCTTTTGGAGGCACTCAGAGCTATGAGTTTTCCTCTTAGCACTGCTTTCATTGTATCACATAAGTTTGGATATGTTGTGCCTTCATTTTCATTAAATCCTAAAAAAGTCTTTAATTTCTTTATTTCTTCCTTGACCAAATTATCATTGAGTAGGGAGTTGTTCAGCTTTCATGTGATGTGGGCTTTCTGTTGTTTTTGTTGCTATTGAAGACCAGCCTTAGTCCGTGGTGATCTGATAGGATGCATGGGATTTTTTCAATCTTCTTGTATCTGTTGAGGCCTGTTTTATGACTGATTATATGGTAAATTATGGAAAAGGTACCATGAGGTGCTGAGAAGAAGGTATATTCTTTTGTTTTAGGATAAAATTTTCAATAGATATGTTAAATCCATTTGTTTCATAACTTCTGTTAGTTTCACTGTGTCTCTGTTTAGTTTGTTTCCATGATCTGTCCATTGCTGAGTTGGGTATTGAAGTCATCCACTATTTTCTGTGAGGTACAATGTGTGCTTTGAGCTTTAGCAAACTTTCTTTTATGAATGTGGGTACCCTTGCATTTGGAGCATAGATGTTCAGAATTGAGAGTTCATCTTGGTAGATTTTACATTTGATTAGTATGAAGTGTCCCTCCTTATCTTTTTTGATAACTTTAGGTCAAAAGTTGGTTTTATTTGATATTAGAATGGCTACTCCAGTTTGTTTCTTGGAACCATTTGCTTGGACATTTTTTTCCAGCCTTTTACTCTGAGGTAGTATCTGTTTTTGTCACTGAGATGTGTTTCCTGTATGCAGCAAAATGTTGGGTCCTGTTTATGTATCCAATCTGTTAGTCTATGTCTTTTTATTGGGGAATTGAGTTCATTGATATTAAGGAAAAATGATTATTGCTTCCTGTTATTTTTGTTTTTAGAAGTAGAATTATGTTTATATGTTATATGACTATCTTCTTTTTCATTTGTTAAAAGAAGATTATTTCCTTGCTGTTTCTAGGGTATAGCTTCCCATCTTGTATTGGAGTTTTCCATTTATTATCCTTTGTAGGGCTGGATTTGTGGAAAGATATTGTGTAAATTTCATTTTGTCATGAAATACCTTGGTTTCTCCATCTATAGTAATTGAGAGTTTTGCTGGGTATAGTAACCTGGGCTGGCATTTGTGTTCTTTTAGGGTCTGTATGACATCTGTCCAGGATTTTCTAGCTTTCTTAGTCTTCATCAAGAAGTCTGGTGTAATTCTGATAGGCCTGCCTTTCTAATGTTACTTGACCTTTTTCCTTTACTGCTTTTAATATTTTTCTTTGTTTAGTGCATTTGGTGTTTTGATTATTATGTGACAGGAAGAATTTCTTTTCTGGTTTAGTCTATTTGGAGTTCTGTAGGCTGCTTGTATGTTCACAGGCATCTCTTTAGGTTAGGGAAGTTTTCTTCTATAATCTTGTTGAAGGTATTTACTGGTCCTTTAAGTTGGGAATCTTCACTCTCTTCTATACCTATTTTCCTTAGGTTTTGTCTTCTGATTACATCCTGGATTTCCTGGATGTTTTGGATTAGGAGCTTTTTGCATTTTGCATTTTCTTTGACTGAAGTGTCAATGTTTTCTCTGGTATCTTCTGCCCCTGAGATTCTCTCTTCTATCTCTTGTATTCTGTTGGTGATGTTTGCATCTATGACTTCTGATCTCTTTCCTAGGTTTTCTATCTTCAGAGTTGCCTCCTTTGTGATTTCTTTATTGTTTCTACTTCCAGTTTTAGATCCTGGATAGTTTTGTTCAATTACTTCACCTGTTTGATAGTGTTTTCCTATAATTCTTTAAGGGATTTTTGTGTTTCCTCTTTAAGGGCTTCTAGCTGTTTACCTGTGTTTTCCTGTATTTCTTAAAGGGAGTTATTATGTCCTTCTTAAAGTCCTCTATCAGCATCATGAGATGTGATTTTAAATCCAAATCTTGCTTTTCCGGTGTGTTTGGGTATCCAGGACTTGCTGTTGTGGGAGAACTGGGTTCTGATGATGCCAAGTAACCTTGGTTTCTGTTGGTTGGATTCTTGCACTTGCCTTTCGCCATCTGGTTATCTCTGGTGTTAGTTGGTCTTGCTGTCTCTGGCTTGAGCTTGTCTCTCCTGTGGGCCTGTAAGCCTGTGTCAGCACTCCTGGGAGACCAGCTCTCCCCTGGCAGGACCCATGCACAGAGGGAGGGTTGAGGAACAGCCCAGCTCCTGGGTGCTGATGGAGGCCGGAAGGACTCTGTCCCAGCTGCTCCACTTCTCCTGTGCCCTGTGTGCTCCTGGCTGGTCCTGCCTTGGACAGTCACCGGAGAGAAAATGTTGATCTCTCCTCTGAGTCCAGGAGTCCCACCTTATTATTGAGTGTTTTCATGGCTATGTCAGGATATATCAGAACTGCAGCTGTTTTCAAGTCTATCTAAAGACCCCAGTATCCCAAAATCACTACTATTCAGTACATAATTTACTTTATCCTGAATAAGGTCACAAAGCTATCTTCTTTCTATTATGTATGGGTGTATGGTGTATATTTAGGTGTGTAGTTACATTGGCCTATGCATATGCATGGAAAGGCTAGAGGCAGACATTGAGTGCTTTCTTATATTGTTCTCCACCTTATTTTTTTTTTAAAGTCTGTGTCTCTCACTAAACCCGGAGCTGACCATTTCTACTAGGCTGGCTGACCAGAAAGCACCTGTGATCCTCCTGTCTCCACACACTCAGTGCAGGGATTACAGGCACTTGACAACATCTAACATTTATGTGGGTTTGAGAGGTGTGAACATGGGCCCTCATGCTTACACAGCAAGCACTTTATACACTGAGTCATCTTTGTAGCCCCCACAAAGCTAATTTTCATGGGGTAATCTTCTCAAGGATATTTGTTCTTTTCTACAAGAACCACCCACTCACCTTAAGATTT
The DNA here is from genome assembly GCF_008632895.1 of Mastomys coucha. Taxonomy (NCBI): domain Eukaryota; kingdom Metazoa; phylum Chordata; class Mammalia; order Rodentia; family Muridae; genus Mastomys; species Mastomys coucha. The sequence continues at coordinate 39,526,540 of NW_022196905.1, read as the reverse complement.
GCCTCTATTAAAGAGAGTAATTTAAAGAGAAATAAAAGCTTTCTCTATCATTTGAGGGCATTAAAAGTATAGAAAGGAGTTAATGTAGCAGTGTGAGGCTTATTTTTTTATTTTTATTTTTTTTTAGAATACATTGCTTTCAAGGTTGATCCTCAGCTGGTATCTAAGAAATTACCAGTTTCCATAGGGAGCCTACTATGCAAAACAGTGAGAGTTGCATAGGGTCTTTTCAAATGTCAGTTTTTACTGCATACCTGCTTTCTTTCTTTGAGTTTAGAACTTCGGTGCATGTCAAATAGAAGTTGTTTACATGAGCAATAAAAATATTCTTTGCTAAATATTTTTATTACTTTTGAGGTTATAATTACATAATCATAATTACCCCCTTTCATTTCTTCCCTCTGATCCCTCCCATATACCATTCTTGCTCTTTTTTAAATTCATGCCCTCTTTTTTAATCCTTGTTATTCATATATATACACACATATATGTATATGTATATATTCCTAAATACAACTTGCTCAGTCTGTATAATGTTACTTTTAAGTATGTTTTCAACCGATTGATGTGCTCTTTCCCCCTAGAAGACTTCTTCCCCCACTCTCCAGTGTTCCTTAGTTGCTCATAGTTCTTTGTGTAAGGTAGATGTCTCGTAGTCATTCCACCTGCACTTTGGCATGTCTATTGTTGTTATCCTTGTTCAGAGATCCATGGGAAATTATTTCACATATATTGCCACAACTTCTCACTAAGTTGCTTAGCTCTGATGACAGGGACAGAGACGAGAAAGCTTGCCCACAAATTTACACTCAGGCACCTGTTCCCTTAGCTGACTTTGCTGTAGTAAATCACAGCCATGAGTATGAATATGCACTGAACTTGTGAGTCCTCCAGTGAATCACCAAACCTGGGGTAGTCTTTACAAGCTCTGGCACATCAGGGGAACTATCAAATGTCATAAGAGACAAAGAGCAGGAGGTCAGAAGCTCAATAGTTAATTTCTAGCATGCGGCTAGTGCTCACAGTGGGTAGGAAACCCTTCTTGATCATTCAGGTCTCAGATGCTTTTCATTTTAAATTTGGCCTCTAAATTCTGGGTTTGGGTTTGTGAATGGTAACAGGAGGACTAGGAAGGGCATACACCTTTGGTTAATCTTAACCCCATTTTGGCCCTAAGATGAAACAGATCATCTCATCCACCCAAATTCTATTAATATGGCCTCACTTCAATGCAAGTGACTAGGAAATGCTGTTTTTTTGATGTCTGTTCCTAGCGGCAATTTTTCTTTGTGGGAGGAAGGTATGCATTATTGATGACCGGTAGCAATTCTATAATAGACACTTGTTATGAGCTTACTGTGCCCCCTCTTCATATAAAGTGCTGTGGCTCAACATATAGAAATGAAATTGTTCTTGTGCATTCAAAAATTGACAGTAAAAGGGGACTTGGTCACCTCAAGATTAAAGAGACAAGAAGGCTCACTTTTTTCTGGCTAGTCTTTCCTGTCAGAGTTCTGCCTCTGTTTCTATAGTAACTTGTAGTCTTCTCATAGCACTTGTTAGTATGTATTTAAAAAAAAAAAACCATACTGTGCTCGTGTGTGTGTGTGTGTGTGTGTGTGTGTGTGTGCATAGAGGTTAGAGGTCAATGTCAGGTTCTCCTTCAATCACTCTCTACCTTTTTTGGTGTGGTTTGTTTTTGATAGAAGGTCTGTCTCGCCACGGAACTCTGGCTGTCTAGAACTTACTATGTAGACCAGGATGGCCTTGAATCCAAAGATATCTAAATGCTGGCCTGACTCAACTATTTATTTATTCATTTATTCATTTATTCTTTTTTCAATAATTTATTTGTTATTCACTTTACATCTTGATAGTACCCCCTCTCCAGTCCCACCTTTAAAAGTATCTCTCCCCAACTACCCCCTCCCTTTCTCTTCAGAGAAGGGGAAGCCTCCCTTGGGTTCCACCCCACCCTGGAACATCTAATCCCAACAGGAATAAGCACATACTCTCCTGCTGAGGCCCAATCATGCAGTCCCAGTAGAGGGAAGGGGATCCAATGGCAGATAACAGAGTCAAACACAGCCCCTGCTCCAATTGCTAGGATACCCACATGAAGACCAAGCTGCACATCTGCTACATATATGTAAGAGGCCTAGATCCAGCCCCTACATGCTCTTTGGTTGGTGGCTCAGTCTCTGTGAGCTCCTATGGGCCCAGTTTAGTTGATTCTATAGGTATTCTTGTAATGTCCTTGACACCTTTGTCTCACTCACTTCTACCCTCCACTCTTCTGCAAGACTCCCCAAGCTCCATCTGATGTTTGGCTGTGGGTCTCTACATCTGTTTCCATCAGCTGTTGAATGAACCTTCTCAGGAGACCATTATGCTAGGTTCCTATTAGTGATAACTGGGTATCACTAATAGTGTCAGAGCTTTGTTCTCTCATATAGGATGAGTCTCAAGTTGGGACAATCATTGCTGTTCCCTCAATCTATGCTCCATCTTTATTCCTGTGTATATTGTAGGCAAGACAAATTTTGGATTGCAGGTTTTATGGGTGTGTTGATCCCTCTCCCCTTCCACTGGAATTCCCATCTGGCTATGGGAATCGCCATATCCCCCACTGGTAGGAATCTCAACTAGGTTTTTATTTATTCTTTAAAATAGAATCTGTCATTGAATCTGGAGCTCACTAGACTAGCTAGCAAGACCCAGGGATCCTAAAGTTTATTTGTCTCCTGTGCTTGGATTACAGGCATTCATCATGCCCAGCTTTTATGAGGGTATGGGGGAGCCAATTTAAGTCCTCATGGCAAGCATTTTACCAACTAAATCATCTTCACAGTCCCCTAAGTTTCATTTTTAAGGTTGTAAATTTAATTATATATATTCCCACTGCCTTGTATGGAACCTATCTCTTCCCAGGTGTGCAGAAACAAATTCATAAATAATTAAATGACCAAAAGGGTGAGTGAGGCACACTGCAATCCTGGGCAGTAAGCATATATTCCTGAGCTATGCCTAAAAGTTGGGGAACTTCTCTGTAACTCAATTCTCAGGGGTAGAATAAGAAGAAAAGTACCATCTTTGTAGAGTTGCCAATGAAATTTCCTGAAATGAGAATGTGTATCCAGAACATAATCATGTAGTAGGCACAAAATAATCTTTATTATGAACACAAATCACAGCCAGTGGGATATCAATTTCAACTTCACTTACTAGAGATTTGTATGCTGTTAGACAAAAGTCATTAGGAAACCACAGAAACTACCAGAAGTAGTTAAATAATGTACATGGTGTACAGTGTTGGAGTGGGGGAAATTTGGTAAAACAATAGCTTCATTTTATTGTGGAGTCTGGGAGAGTGGAGGGTGCCAAGGACAAGCCTTGGCTTGGAGAGGGGTTCTGAGGAGGGGGTGTCTGGGAGCAGTGAAACAAACAACTTGAAGTCAAACTGAGGGTCAAGCTGATGGCCTATGTTTGGTTCAAGATAACTATCCAAACTTCTCTCTCTCTCTCTCTCTCTCTCTCTCTCTCTCTCTCTCTCTCTCTCTCTCTCTCTCTCTCTCTCTCTCTCTCTCTCTCTCTCTCTCTCTCCCTCTTGTTCTTTCTCTCTCCTTTCCTCTCTCTCTCTCCCTTTGTGTGTCTGTGTGTGTTTTGCTCGAGATAGCTTTTTCTTGCTATTCTAAAAACACTCTGGATAGCTCATCACTTGCAGAGCAAAAGCCCAGTATTTATATAAATTCAGCCATTACCCCACGTTCCCTTTTGATTATCCCATAAATTAGCTTCCTATGACCCCAGCCCCTTGATTCTTAGAAAGAGATAGCAAGTACAAGCACAGACAATAAGATAGATGGGTGTGACCCCACCCTAAAATACCATTCCTGCCATTGCTTGGGCCTGGATCTAAACTCCTTCTGTCTCAGGCTGACCTTAAACCCAGGAATCTGCCTGCCTCTGTCAGCATAAATAAAAAAACTTAGCTAGGTAGGATCTTGACCTACTATTACCATTCCCTAAATCTCCTTGCTTAGTATCTTTCTGACAAGCTGGCTCGTAGTGCAGTTGCCTCTGTTTTACCAGGTCTGAGAAGCCCCTGGAGATGCAGTAATTCATATTGCATCCTTATATTTTTGAACTCATGTTTTCATAGTTCTTTCCCATGGCCTTAAGAGCTGTCCTTAAGGTCTCAGTGTTCACCTTTTTGCTGAGACATTAGACACACCCTCACCGCCAGGACTCATGCTGTCTCTGGTTATCATGGAGCCATTAACCTTGGCAGAGAGGACATTCTGAAGGAGGACCATAAAGTGATGTGTGTGTGTGTGTCCTGCTGGCTGTGTTCTGGGGCAGGAACCATATCACACTGTCTCTGCCATGGTCTGGCAAGATTCAGTGGGGTAGGGGGCTGAGGAAGAGTGACAGAGAGAGGGAGATAGGGAGAGAGGACTGGAACAAGAACAAACACATAGGATGCTAGATTTGTGGTTCTTAAGATGGAGCTGGTTCTCTCAAGACTTCATGATTCAGTCTGGCTGCTTCACTCTTACTTACCCACTGAGAATGTTTTGAGAATATCCACTTGGAGCCAGGCACTGGGGATGAAAATAATGAACAAGAAAACAAACTATTCTTTCATGGAGCCTGCATTCTGTTTGCAAAGGATAGAAGTAAGCAATATCATATGAACACAATGAAAAATCAGATCTTAGCTGTATCCAGGGTAGTTACTCTTTCTTCAAGGTCTGTGGTCTCTAGTAAATGTTTATTAAAGCGAGATAGGCTGACCAACTCTGGTGGTGCATTTGGTCTTGGTTATGAGTTATCTTGTAATTATGAATATGTACACACAGAGAGACTGGGTAGCCACAATTTCTTCTCATAGACCCCTTCTGATCAGATTTTTCTCAGTTTAATAATTATGTAAATGTTTCAATAAAAAAGCAATGGAAATCTTTGGGGGTTTTTCCTAAAGTACATAAAAGCGGATCACTAATGTAAATGTTGTTCTTCTCTGGCTGAAGAAAGGGTGGCCACCTGCTTTACCTCTACCAAGCACCTTGAAATGACACCCAAACTCCAAAGAAGTCAAGAGAATAAGGCCACAGTTGCAAAGCTTAGGTAAGCATTAGTAGGACTCTGCTCATGTTGTTAGAGTCTGGTTCTGTAGACCAACACAACTCACCAAGGCTAACGCAGATAAGTTTCAAAGTGTGTGGTTGGAATCCTCAAGGAGAACATATCTTAAATCCCACAGGAGCCTTGTTCTAAACTATTATCACTGAGAACATTTCAAGTGGGTATTGACCAGCCTCTTGATTTTCCCATCTCTTAGCTCACTCTTCACCAGTGATCTTTTCCTCTTACCTCAGTCACAATTTTTCTTCACCAAACTCTTGACCTTGTTGTCAACAACAAAAAAATCCAATTCTGCTCCATCCAGTTCATCAAGTTTTGGAAATACTCCCACTCCCTTGAACTTCTCTCCTGTGACATAACAAGTGAAACCCAGCTCTTGCTGATCAATCCATCTCATCCTTGCATTCATTCTGATGAACACAGCTGATGAAAATCAGAATTTTAATCAAATATGACATGCCTTGCCTCTTGGCCAGGTAGACTACTTGCTTCACTGTTCTAAAAAATAATTCACAACTTCTCAGTCTGCAAACCTCCCATGTTTCCTTTCTTGTCTAACTTAGCACCACTATTTGGGGCCCTTGATTTGTTCTTGGCTGAGAACGTAGATGCTACCTTCTCACCACTGCACTGTGGTAGCATTTCATTCTCTTATCACTATAGCCATGAAGCTGTCTCCATCTTCCCTTTCTGTCTCTGATGGAACATCCATCTCTGTGAGATACCCTCTCCAAGGATTGATCATTTATTACCTTTATTTCTGGAGCTTCGCTTTGGGTTTCTCTGTCAGTCGGTCTCACTTTACTCAGAGATATATTCTAGACTCCCCTAAAGCAAACAGCAGCAACTGCCATAATTTTTGGTTTGGTAGCCCTTGTCTCTAGCTCAGACTCCCTCTTCTGAGCTCTTGCCTTGGTGCCTTCTGCTTCAGGATGTCTAGAGGCATATCAAATACTGCTGAACACAATCTCTAATTTTCTTCACCATACCCATGCTTTCTTCAGTTTTTGTTTATTACATTATTATACTATTTATTATTATCATTATTATTATTATCATCATCATCAACATCATTATTATTATGCAGCAGAATCTCACTATGTAGCCCTGGATAATCTGGGACTCATTATGTAGACCAGGCTGGCCTCAAACTGACTGAGATCTTCCTTCCCACAGGTTTTTTTAAGTTTCAGTAAACAGCTACCTCTTTCCCACATCAATCTCCCAGGCATCATTCTCAGTTTGTGGGCTTTGTACTGGGTGCTAAGTCCCATTCTATACTCGGCATACCAAGCATCCCCTGCCTTCCTTTTGAATTAGAAATAGAGTGGACAGATATCCCTGCCTCGTTCCTGATCTTCTGAGGAAAGTGTTCAGTCTTTGTTTTTGAGTATGATTATTAACTAAGGATTTTTATGTGCTCTGTCAAGTTGCAGAGTTTCCCTTCAATCTATAGTTTGCTGTGTATTTTCTTTTTTTAATCATAAAAAGATGCTGAGTTTTCCATGTAGGGTGTGGTGGCACATGTCTTTAACCCCAGCACTCAGGACGCAGAGGCAGGCTGCTCTCTGAGTTCAAGGCCACTCTGGTCTACAAAGTGAGTTCCAGGACAGTCAAGTCCTGTCAGAAACCTGTCAGGCAGGGGTTGGGGAATGGCAGTACTGGGTTTTCTCAAATGTTTTTCCTGTACCTATTAAGTATATTGATGGATCCAATCCTCTAAGATTTTACTGGATTTTTTTTTTCATCCCAGATCATTGTTTTTTTAACAAAGAGATCACATCACTTCTTTCTTTTCAAACCCTTCCCTAGATTCCTACTGTACTCAGGAGATCCTTTACAGAGTTACACCAAAGATTCTCTCCCAAATCTTTGTACATTGTTACTCTTTAACCTTGGTTCCACTCCCTGCCTGCTTTACTTCCCAGCTTTCTTACTGGCTTCTCTTGGGAACCATTCCCAATATGTCATCATTACCACCTTGAAAATCCATCTTGAAAATCCTTTTCTCGGGTACAGCGCATGGGAAAAGGACCTTGGTGTCAAGATGAAACATCTTTGGTCACAGTCAGCACCAGGTCCCAGGCACCACCTCCTTGCCCTAACTGTGCTCTGTCCACTGTCCTGCAGGTGATTTATGCCCTCAATACCCGCCAGGATGAGGTAGAGGCCAATGCAGAGTCACTACGGGAAGCCCACCAGGAGGATCTCCAGGACACAGAGGCTGAAACCAGGACCAGGCTCCTGCAGGAACAGAGCCTCACCAGTGAAGATGCAGAGGCCCTTCTGAAGCGCATCCAGACCCTAGAAAATGCCCTGGAGCTGCAGAAGAGGCTGACACAGGAGGCCCTGGCTGAGTCAGCCTCCTGTAAACTGGAGACCAAAGAGAGAGAACTGCGGGTAGAGGCTGAGCATGCCGAACGAGTCCTGATACTTTCCAAGGAGATGCTGGAGCTCAAAGCTGATTATGAGAAGAGGCTCCAGCTGCTGACTAGCCATGAGGGTCCCCAGTGGGGCCAGCTATCCCAGGAGAGCCCTGATGCCACAGCAGAGTCTAGCCAGAGACCGGAAATGCACCAGGTCCTGCTGGAGGTAGAGCGATTGCGAGCTGAGAATAAGCAGCTAAGCCAGGATTACGCCCGCAAGGCGGAGGAGCTACAGGCCACCTATGAGAGGGAAAATGAGGCCATTCGTCAGGCCATGCAGCAGTCAGTCAGCGAGGCCCTATGGCAGTGGCAGGAAAAAGAGTCTGGTCTTCGAAAGAACTTCCAGGTCCAGGAGTCAGCCCTGCAGGCTCAGGTCAGGAAGCTGGAAGGGGACCTGGAGCACAGAGGGCGCAAGATAAGTGACCTGAAGAAGTATGCCCAGAAGTTGAAAGAAAGGATCCAGGTAAAGCCAAGGGGATATCCTCCCCAAGGGGATAATAGGCAAAGGTGCTACTTCTAACACCCACCACTAGCCAGGCACTATGCTAAGCGCCCCACTCCCACCAAGGTCAGTATTATTTCTGGCATCAGTACTCCCACAGTCATTCAACAAGTGTTTATTGAATACTTATTTTGGGCTAGGGTTAGGTTTATGGTTAGGGGGTGAGCGGTGAGCTAGACTGTCCCTAGCCTCGGAGAACACAAAGCCCTACAGGTTATACAGATGAGAAGATTTCCCTGAGGGACTTAATGCCTGGCCCAGGTGTCAAAAAGAAAAAGTTTCAACTCTGGCTAGTCTAATTCTAAATTGTTTTAATCTTCTGTGCTCGTTCTGTAATAACTTGACTCTCCTACAACCCTTAGGATGTTTGAGTTTAAGAGAGAGCTTTTGTAAGCTCCACAGAAGTACAGAACCCTATCTCTCAAAGCTACAGTTAGCATTTGTAACACTGTCCAAGTACTATATACTTTATATTAGCCTGTCCCAGCTGGAGAAGGGTTAAATAACTTCCCCAGGGCCATACTGCCATTAGTGAGTAGCAACTGCTGATCCTCCCCCACCAGCTGCTAATTCTAGAGCCTCATGACCCCTGCTATGCGCTTTCAGCCACCCCCTACCTTCCCCCTCTCCCCCCAGACAGGGTTTCTCTGTGTAGCCCTGGCTGTCCTGGAACTCACTCTGTAGACCAGGCTGGCCTCGAACTCAGAAATCCTCCTGTCTCTGCCTCCCAAGTGCTGGGATTAAAAGTGTGTGCCACCACTGCCCAGCTCAGCCACCCTTCTAAGCTAATGGCCGTTCTGTGCACTCAGCATATCCATCCAGAAAAGTAAGATCTTCCCTCTGTTTAGGATCTGGACGTGCAGCTAAGGGAGGCTCGGCAGGAGAACTCGGAGTTGAAGAGCACAGCAAGAAAACTTGGCGAGAAGTTAGCTATTGCCAAAGATAGACTGATGTTACAGGAGTGTCACGTGACACAGAAAACCGGTGAGAGCCCCCCCCCCAATTCATTCATTTAAGATGCAGGATTAGATCAATAGGAGGAGAGGAGCTCGGCCCTGTGAAGGTTCTGTGCCCCAGTGTAGGGGAATGCCAGGGCCAGAAAGTGGGAGAGGGCGGGGTGGCAGGCATGGGGAAGTGGGAGGCAACAGGGGTTTGTTTTTGTTGTTTTTGTTTGTTTCTTTGTTTTTTGGAGGGGAAACTGGGAATGGAGAAATTTACATGTAAATAAAGAAAATATCTAAAAGAAAAAAAAAAAGATGCAGGATTAGCAGCCAGGTTTGGTCTGGCTCCCAGGAATACTCTGAAGACCAAGGGAGCAGAAACAGGGCCATTGCGTCTGACCTGCTGGGTAGATGACTCAAAGGTGTCCTAGGTACTGATGAACCAACACCAGCTCCTCACCTGGAGCCACACAGACCCAATATCTAAAATTTTGATGCAAAGGGGCTCCTTACCCTCATATTGCTCTCCACAGTGATTGGACTCCCACTTTTTCTTCTTCACGACTGATTGAGAGTTTGTATTTTAACTTGCATCTGTCTCTGTTCCATTCCTGGGTCTTCCCAATAATTTTGTGAAACAGGTGTTTGTCATGCTCCCATATTACAGAAGATGAAGCGAGGCAGAGAGGCTCAATGACTGACTGAAGGTCAGCTATGGTCTGGTGGTAAAAGCTCGTGTTTAGATGTAAAGATCTCTGACTGACTCTAAGTGTCTTTCACTAGGATTCCACAACAAAAATGTTCTGGAACGCTTGAGCTACTGAAGGCTTGGTGGGAAAGGCAGGAAATATGGGCTCTGCCTTTGGGAAGCTGGAGAGATTGTTCCACTGCTGCCTGCACATGCCGTGGGGTAGGGATGTGACCCAGGAAGCAGAGGGCCAAGGTGTCTGGGAAAAAGAGCAAAAACCTCTAGGTGGAAGGGTGAAGAAGAGAGGTTTTTTTAGGGAACAGAGGAGTGATGAGGGTTTAGAAGACTGATCTTTGGAAATAGGGTACAGGGGACAGAGAAAGGAAAAAAGATAGCAGTTATAGTTTATCTATTATCTCTCCCCCTTAAAATTTCCATAAATAATTATAAAAACTATTCCATAAGTATACATAGTATATGTATACTTATGAATAGATACTCCAGTATGGAGAGCATGTTCAACTCTTTTAACTCATAGAGAATGAACTAACATTTTTTATTCAGGAAAGGTGAATGTGGCCATTATTTACACTCGGGACACTGTTTTTAATAAAGACAAAATTGAGCACAACTGAGCATAGAGGACACCGTTGAGCACACTTGAGGGCTATAGACCTTCTAGCAGGCACTACATAAAGACTCCTTTATGTAGTAAAGCCAGATGTAGGTAAGCAAGACGGTGAATTAGCATACCTGACTGACTTCAGCAGGGCTTTGACATGAACATCTCAATTGATCTTGAAACTTACACTCGCAGATGACGTGAAGACTGAGGATGGAGTTCTGGGGAAAAGAGATGACCTGGAAGCCTGCAGTCTCCACCCTCAGCAGGAACAAGGCTTTCCCAAGTTGTGTCACTGCGGGAATGGAGGCCCAGAAACACAGGTAGTGTCTGGTGAACACGGAAGGTGTTGTCACAGGAGGTTGGCATGAGCTTCAGGTAGAGGTCCTCCCCTTAACCACAGTAGAGCTATTTGGAACCTCAAGCCCCACTATTCAAGGGTAAACAGAGCAAGATCAGAGGTTTCACCAGTCTCTCCCTCACCCTCACCCTCACCCTCTCCCTTCCCCCTTCTCTGTCTCTCTCTCTCTGTTTATGTCTCTCTCTGTCTCTCTGTCTCTGTCTCTCTCCCTTTCTTTCCTTTTCTATGTAAGGATGCTTTACCTGTGTTTATGTTTATGTCTGTATACTACTTGCATGCCAAATACCTACCGAGTCCAGAAAAGGGCATTGGGTCTCCTAAAACTGGAGTTACAGATGATTGTGGACATCATGTAGATACAGGGAATCAAACCTGGGTCCTCTGGAAAGGTAGCTACTGCACTGAGCCATCTCTCCAGCTCCCACCACCACTACCACCCCCTACCCCCATACACCCCACCGGTTTCTTTCCAGGTCATTCAAATTTAAGAGAACAAGAATGCAGCAGAATTTTCCCAAGTTTGTATTTATCAAAGGATATCGCCATTGCTTAGCTCTATTTCCACTTAAAACAAGCAATGTGTTCCTTAGAAACTATAGTGTGTGCTAGAATATCCGACCCTGTGACAGCTACAGTATTGTACAGATCTCTTTTCCAATGCTATACACAGTGAAATCTTTCACAAATATCAAATATATATAGTCTTATAAAATGCTTCACACCTCCTGATACTTGCTATAAATCAGAATATAAATGTGTAAAAGAGAAATGGACCTCATTTCTCCCCAGCAGTCCGCTTATGAAGTTTTATTTCCCTTAAAAGACCAAGAAAGAGTCAAGTGGTGAAATAGAACACATGAAGCAGCAATATGAGGAAGACCTTCGTAAAGTCAGACATCAGACTGAAGAGGAGAAGCAGCAGCTCCGAGAGCAGCTGGGGAAGCGCCTGGAAGACTTGGTGAAGAAGCACACCATGGAAATGAAGTCCGTGCGCTCCACTGTGGAGGTGGAAAGAAAGAAGCTGAAAGTGAGCCATGTTTGCAGAAACCGTTCTGGGGGTTTGCTTTCTCTCACCTCCTTCGCCTTTCCCTTGCCTCTTTTGTTACCCAAATATTTACTGTGCTCCTACTCTGTTAATATCTTGACTAGTTCTCTTATGACAGGTAAAGAGAATAGTCACTGCTTACAGGGATTGTTATTATATATATTTTATAATTATAATATATATTGCATAATATGTATGTATTATATGTTATATCATATATAGATTACATATTATATAGATTATTATAGAGTCTCTTGAGGGGCAATAATAGGAAATACCTGACAGAGGAGCACACTAGCTTCTGGGGAGCAGGATTTATCATGTGACATTTTACTTCAGGAAATTCAACTCACCTTACAGGACAAAACCAGAGAAACTCCACTAGCTGAAAACTCAGGGCTAGACCCGAATTCTGACTCTGTTGCCCACCAGAAGTTATTTACCTGCCCCCTCCCACCTATTCTCAGAAATTCTGCATATAAGAAATATCCATAAAATGGATAGTTAGTGATAATAGCACCTCTTTTGAGGATTAAAGAAGGGAATCCTATGGAGAAGCAGAGCGTCTGCTAGCGGCCTGCCTCAGTGTCCGTGTGCTGATCTCACACAGATGAGACACCTTTCCACAGAAAATGCATGCGAAGGAGCCTCCTCTCTCCTCTTAGCTGGGAAAAGCATGTCACATGCATGAGGACTGTAGAAAACAGTACTCAGAACTCAGAAAGCTGACGCAGGAGGATCATGAGTTCAAGGCCAAACTAGGTTTTACATGGAAACTCAGCATCAAAAAATAAATAAATAAAAAATAAAAATAAAGGATGTGATATAAATCAATATTACTATGAACATGGATAAAGATGTCATTTGGTTATGAGATAAATGTCTTTGTGATTTGAGAAGTACCAGTGTTGACTGTTCACTGAAAAACAATCAGATATCACTGTAGGTCAGTGCTATGCATTAGTTAAAACAATTAAGTATTCAATAGATAGATAGATAGATAGATAGATAGATAGATAGATAGATAGATAGATAGATAGATAGTGATAGAGATATACATACACACACATATATAAAATAAATAAATAAGACCATGTGAAACACCAATACTATCCCTGGGCCTAGGCTCTGGCTCTTCCACAAGCTCTGTGACTGGGAACCTTAACTTCTCTGAAGGCTGAATTCTAAAACAGTGTTTGTTGTGCACATTTCAATACAATGTTACATGTGACTCTTTTGCTGGGTGTATAGTGTGCAGACAAAGTTCAACAGATAGCAGCTAGTGCTAATTGCCATGTGTTTTGGACAGCTTGTGAAATTAAAAAAATTTATTATAATGAACTTATTATATTTTATATTGAGTGCTCAAAACCACATTGAATCTTTCCAATGTTAGACAGTAAGAAACTGAATCTAGAGATGAATCAGTGCATCTTTCAGTCAGCTAGTAGGTACAAGGGCTTCCAGTCAAACCCAGCAACCTGTCACTAAAGCCTGTGACTCCCTGCCTTCCTAAGGAGAAGACAGTCATCTGAAAGGATTTTTCATCTGAGCTTCTGTGGGCTGTACATATCCAGTCTTCAGACACATAGACTACCACTCCATCCTGGGCTGCATCATCAGGAGGCACAATCACTTTTTCAAGCTGCAGGTTGCCCTGGTAACCTGATGGGAAAATCTGACTCTCAGTGTGCACATCTTGTTTCAACCTTAATCAGGTCACAAGTCCATCTGGGAAATATGTCACATAAAAATAAACCACATTTAGTTCCTGGCATTGTTTTACTTCTTGTTCATATTTGAACTGGGGAATACAGACACTATCAAAGAGGCAACATGGGTTAGGGAGAGGCAAAGCCTTGAAGAGGCCTCCAGGGTTTACGTGCTAAAAATAGACACAGTTGTCCCGGCAGCATTAACATTGCTTTATTTCTTTGAGCCTTTGGAGTGGGTAGAGTGCACATCCTAAATACTACCCTTACCTAAAGGAGCAAATGACAGGATATGGGCTAGATTGGCCTGGAAGACGGAATATCTGTCCTGGTCACAAGACTAAAGGGCATTCTCATGCTACCTTGCCAGATAGAACTTAGTGCAGGTCCTGTAATTAACATTTGCACACAGTGGTTGTTTGGGAAGGAATGGAAACAGATGTACGGAGCTCTCCCAAGATCTGCTAAACATGTCTACATTTCTCCTCTCATTTGTACCAGTTAAGATTCCTCCTGAGGCTCATAGGTCCTTCAGACAGTTTAGTAGGAATTAAATATAGGGTAATAGGTACTTTTCTGTAAGTTCAAGGGAATGCCCTTGGCAGCTACTACACAAGTGTTAATGTGCCAAATCCACTGAACAACATAAGTGATATAGCTGTGTTCCATGTGCATGCTGTTTGACTATCTAATTTATAATACGTAAATATACAGCATTTATATTTTATTTAATGCTTAAGCCTACTACCTTGACATTTTTAGCTTTCTATCAATTTGTTCACTGTCCCCACTTTTACTGTTTATTTTTGACACATGGAAGTATTTTTGGTATTTATTTTATCTCTACTTTCGACTTCTTATGCCTTTTTTTTTTTTTTTTTTTTTTTTTTTTTTTTTTTTTTTTTTTTTTTTTTGCTGGTGGAGATCTCATGTTTGCACTAAGAATAATAATATGCATCTTTAAGTTTATCACAGGCTTTTTCAAATGATATATTTTCTAATGTATGAAAACCTTATAATAATATTTTCCATTTCTTCTTCCCTGTCCTCTGCATGTTTTCTCTTATACAGTTTTCTTTACACTATAAATCCTATGGTGCATTACTTTTGTATTGCAATAAGTTTTTGTGACAGGGTCTCACTTTGTCATCTTGGCTGCCCTGGAATTTGTGATGTGGACCAGGCTAGTCTTAAACTCACAGAGATCTGCCTTCCTCTGCCTCTCAAGGGCTGTAATTAAAGGTGTGTGCTGCCATGCCTGGCCTTCAGAGGACATAAGCTCTCAGACTCCCTTGAGCTAGAGTTACAGGCAATGGTGAGGCTTTCAGTGAAGGTTCTGAGAACTGAATGCTGGTGCTTCGTAAGAGCAATATGTGCTTGAACCTCTGAGCTGTCTCTTTAGCCCATTTATAAGTATGTTTTTGATATTTAGTGTGTGTGTGCTTGCCTGTGTACACCTGTATTATCCTAGGAATGAAGCCTAGGGCCCAGCACACGCTCACTCTACCACTGAGTTGAATCCCTAGTTTTATTTTCACTCTCTCTCTAGAAATAGCATCTCAGTTTGTTGCCAGGCTGGTTTTGATTTCACTCGTAGCCAAGAAGAGCCTTGAATTTGTGGTCAAGAGATTTGACCCCTTGACTTTGGATCAAAATAGACCTCTTTTCTTTATAACTTAGTCATTGGCACTGTATTATTAGCAACAAAAAGCAGACTTGGGACAGAGTGGCTCCTCCATCTATCTGTCTTCCCCTTCCTCCATGCCTGCCTTTCCCACCCTTGTTTATTTGAAGTGAAGGAGGTCTGGCCATGTAGCCCAGGCTGCCCTCTAACTCCTGCCTTAGCTTCCTATGATTTCAGGCATGCACCACAACTCCCAGCTGTTTCTTTCCTTAAATTGCCAATAACCGTGGACATTGTAGACAAAAATGCATGAAAAAAGACTCAGTCTTGTTTGTGTCCTGCTCCTGTTAGCTGTGGGATTTGCTCCCTGTAAAACCTACTGCTGGGTATATAAGAGTTCTGTGGAAATTGAATTCAGGAAAGCACTCGGAAGATAACAAATCCCTAGTGCATGGAACCCTCTTCTCAGGGCTGATGTGACTCACATATTTGAAACCATTGGTCTATTCACTTGTATATTTTACCTTGAGGTTGCTTTCCATCTCTACTTGAGGAGGGAGAAGATGCATGCTTCTGTTAAAATCCCCCAAGGTCACTTTAAGCTGAGCAGAGCTGAGCATATTGCTTTATGCCCTCCTGCCCTCTGTGCCCTGGTGACTCAGCTTTTTCCTCACAGTAGCCCACATGACCCTGAATCTATGAGGAAGTTTACTAATGCTAAAAGTTACTGCTGATATCAGTTGACATCTCCACCTGTAGGGGTTTTAGTTTTCACTCTAGGGCCATCTGTCAAGGCATTGCTGAAACTATGATTGATTATATGTGCCAGAAAGCTATGCTGCATAACATTAAAAAGTGCTTTATGCCCAAAGTCATTACAGCTGAGTGTTTTCACTGGCTCTTTCAGTGTGAGTGGTGTCTTGGCAGACTAAGTTTCCAGACCAGTAAGCATGATAAACTGGAATTTGTTCAATAAAAGCTTCTGTGAATTAGAAGCTAATTAGTGAAATTATTATTATGAGAGAAAGAGAGAAGGAGGGAGAGAGAAGAGAGAAGAAAGAGAGAGAGAGAGAATGTTTTGCTAAGGAATTTAGATGGTACCTTAGTTTATTTCAACTTATTTAGTAACAAAGGATAATTTATATATTGTCCTTAAGAAGCAAACACTCCCAAACAGGAAATCCCAAAGACGATAGCATGGGTTGACTGAAGAGAGACCATATGCCAAGCTGCCATATCATTCAGCCTTAATAATCTAGTTACAAGTTCTTCTAGTCTTTAAAAAAAATGATTAACTCCCAAGGGACAGTGCCAAGGGCTAGTTCAGGGCCACTGGCTAGTCTAGTCTAGACTTGGTCCTACAGAGATGCCATGCAGGTGATCAGTAGCACATGCATTTAGGCATTCAAATCAGAAACCTGGGAATCAAAAGGGACTTCTCTCTACCCCTCATACTCAACATACACAAGTATGTGAATTCTGTTCTATTCTGACGACGCCAGAATACTTGCATATCCTTCTGTGTCCTCATGGTTCCAGGTGGACCTAGCCAACCTCTGTGATTTGATGGACCATATCATAGTCTGCCTGCTTCCATCTGCCTCACCTCATATCATTCAGTCCATTCTAGTGGGATCTTGTGCCTGTTCAGCCTTGGCTGCCAGCTATTCACAGCTCCCTGCCGTCATAGCAGTGAGCTTCGAGTTCCGTCCCATAGTTCTTTAAATCCTGCAGAGACACACTTCTGTTTGCTTCTCCTACCTCTGTCCACTCTGCCCTCTAGGCTTTTTATCTTTCATGGTCTCTGTGTTTCTTCTCTTTGGGCCTTTGTGCATCCATTTCCCTTGATGGAGAACAGTCTCCTTCTCCTTCTTGAATCTGCCCTCCTAGTCCTCACTGATCGTAGTCATCCTGGCTTGAATGCTTATCTTCCCTCAAGCCTTACCTGCCTGGCTCTGTGATGCTGGGGACACACACACACACACACACACATACACACACACACACCTATCCCCATATTACAGTTTATCAGAAGATAACATTTGTAACTGCTATTCACTGTGTTCCCCCACTATACTGCCTGGTTCTCTACTACCTGGACGTGTTGCAGCCAGTTCAGACTTGCTCAGGAGGCAGTTGTCACACCTCTTTCCAGTTTCATACATCACTGTAACAAGTAGACACTGGCCACAGTCAAAGTAGCTGTTGAGTTACTCTTGTTCTGTTTGGGTAAATGGATAAATGACAGTGTTCTCTTCTGACACCCAGAGTTGCCCCAGGACAGACCTCTGTCTACAGGTTCCAGGGTTCTTTGTCTCTCCTGTAAAAAGGCAGCTCTAGTGGGTGCAGCTTCTCTACCCTGCTTTGGCCAGGCCCACGTATTCTTTCAGCTTCTCTTTAGCAGAAATGAGAAATGCTCCAGACAAGCAGGTACCTGAATTAAGAGCCATATTCCCCATGAGAAGTCATCAGAGATGCACCAACCAATCCATGGTTGTGCATGGTTCCAAGCTTGTCATGTCCACTTACTGCAGAAATGACCTCGTGTAAGTCCTTGCACATCTCACAAATGGTGATTACTTGGTAAACGTCAGCCACATTTATTACGCCATTCACTCTGTTAGACCAGAGAGGCCCATAACCAGCAGAGAATTTCTGCTCCCCACATTCCTTTCAAATACTACACCCTCATATTTACAGGAAAGGCTGGAAGGATCCAGGGCTTGGGTTGGACCTCTTAGACTTGTTCTAATTTTATTCAGTGTTTAGTAGGGGTCTATGCGTGTATGAGGGCAGAGGCCAGAAGAGGGTGTCAGATCCCCTGGGACTGAAGTTACAGAAAGTTGTGAGCCACCATGTGGGTGCTAGAAATCGAACTGAGGTCTTCTTCAAGAACATCCAGTGTTCTTACTCAATGAGCCATCTCCTTTCAATTAGCCATATCAGCCTATATTCCAAACAAGTCCACATGGCTAACCTCCCATCCAGCCACATTGTCACCATGGGCCTACCTGCCTCCCAGTCTCACTCAAAAGCCGCCTATTCTTATGGCAATTTCTTTGGCCAAAGTACCCAACATTGCATCCTCCCTCTAACCATGTTCAGCCTCTTTTCTTCTCTATTATTTCTCTGTCTTGCACAGTATTTATCACACTGTACTGATTAACTTTTTTGTTTGTTTGTTTTTGTTTCACTTAAAATTTAAGCATGTAAAGTTTTTTTTTTCTTTTTATACTCAAAGCTCTGAGAATAGTGCCCCAGCATGTGGTACAGCTCAGTAAAACTTTATTGGATGAACGAACGACACACTGTCTATCTAAAGGCCAGCTAAGAGCCTGCTTAGATTGCCTTTTCCTCTCTTAATAACTTAGACACTTTCTCCATAAACTAAGCCATAATGGAAAAGCTAGGCATCCCTAGGAATGATTACACACTTACTGTTTGTTGAGCTCTTGCGGTGCTCAGCATGTAACACAGCACACACAGGAGGAAATGTGCTCAAGATGACACAGCTAAGCTGCTGCACGGTCTCTCACATGGTCTCCGCAGATGTGTTATAACTGCTTCATACTGACACCAGAGGCTGTGGGAGGCACTGGGAAGGAGACAGCATTCTGGCTACAGTACCAATCCTGTTGAGATGCCATGAAAATGTAGTCGGGTAGTTTTTGTTTGTCTGTCTTGGTTTTTATTTATGGGACACTTAGAACATTCCTTTTCTCATTTGACGCTAGAAAATGTTAGAATAAAGGCTCTTCCTGCCCCATCCTACCCCATCTGTATGTGTTCCAGGCTATGTAATATGGATCTAACACTTGTTCTCTCTTGACTGGCTATATACTTCGAATGTATGTGTTCTTACAGTATTGTATTCTATTAGTTTCTTTGATCCCCTTCAGGAATAAGGCATGATGTAAATGCATAGGCCACCTGTTTTCCTACTTTGTGTGGCTAATCCTTCTTCTAATCCTCATTTAGGATGTTGAAGCTCAGTTGGAAGAAGTGAAGACAAAGTCGGAAAGGGAGATAAAGCAGCTGGAAGAGGAGAAAGCTGCCCTCAGTGTGAAGCTGCAGAGTTCTCTACTTGAGGTAAATCTTGAAAACTCACTGCTTGGGAATGGAGGTTGTGACCTCTGGCAGTTTCTGGCTAAATGAGATCCGGAGGTTCACCACCTCCCTGTGTCCTCTGAACAAAGTAAAGGGCATCCAGCCAGGCAGGAAGGCTGTCTGAGGAAGAGGGGAGATGGTGCATAAATTTAGCTGCAAGGAACAGAGAGCCTGATTTATGGGGTCTTAGACAAAGAGGCCTTTAGGGCCTCACATAAAGGCAGGAAGCAGGAGGCTGCTGCCGACTCTGGAGGAAGTGACTGACTGCAGGGTGGCTGGCTCTCCCTGCCCTTCTGCTCCAAGAGCATCATCACCTTTGTGGGCCTGAAGCACCCTTGCCTTCCCAGGCCCCTTCTTCTTATAACAGGTATATGACTGCATTGAGAGATAAATGTAACCCAAACTAAGGATTTTTCTTTTGATTTTAAATGAAATTAAAGCGCAGGTTCTTAATGCTTCTGAGAATCAGTGAACAAGTCTGGCAACAACATCTAAGATACATTTTGGAACCTGATTAGACCAAAACATATAAAGAGGTCTCTTTTTCCTTGCTGTCCATCAGACCTTGAAGAGACCTGTGTTGTGCCCTCAGGGAGCTCTGAAGCTGCTCTTCAGCCCTGCTCATGCAACACAACCTCTAGGGAGCAAACCTATGACTTGGGGGCGGGGGAGACCCAAACTATTGAGGTGCATGCCTAACAACCCTGAAGTACTTTCAAGAACTCAGAGACTGTGTGCCCTGCCTAAGTCCCATCATTTCAGGACCTAGAGTTGTCTATGAAAGGATCTCTGCAGAGGTGCTTTGTGAGGCCTCTCTCTCCTCCCTTCTCCCCTTCTCTCCCCCCTGTTCCTTCTGTTTCTCCCTTCCTCAGTGTCTCCCATCTTCTTAGTGCTCTGGTGACTGTGCTCTGCAGAGCTCAAAGTGGCTTTATTTATGCATGTGACACCGGCAGGCACCATAAAAAATGGCTTATCTAATGGAACTGTTTCCTTAACGGAGAGACTGAGTCGTTTTGCCTATATTAACTCTTTCAGTCCCCAACCACCCTATATCATAGATGCTGTTATTATCTCTAATTTGAAATTGAAAAAACAGAGACAGAGAGAGAAGGTAAACCTGTTTCTGCCGAAATGCATAATTAATAAGTAGCAAGCCTGAGATTGAGATTCACCCTCTGGAGATGCTGCTCTCTACTCTTCATCTGTATATCAGTGCTACAGCTCTGTGTCACCTTGAATGACTGAGGACCATTCAGGACCTGAATGGCTACCAGTCGTAGGTCCCGATCGTGGACAGCGGATTTCTGTTAGCGTGGCTTCAAACTTTTTCTGCCACGCTAATGGTGCCCCTAACTAAGTACGCTCCAGAACTGGAGATGGAAACGTCCCTTGGAGCACACCCAGTTCTGGAAGGCGGACTTCGCACACATGCTACCTCCCAAGCTGTCTCCAAGAAAAGGGAGAGCAGTCCCACCAAAAGGGGAGTTTTGGATTTTATCAGGTGGATTTCGTTGGATGGGAGAACGGCAGGAGAGTATTAAGGCAAAAGGAACCACTGTAAGCAATAGGACAATGATGACGATACTACTACTAATGATGATAATAATAAAACTATTGTTTTAATATCATGAGCAAAATCTGTTTTGAGGAAACTTTTGGTCATCAGGATATCAGGGTGTTGTGATGAAGCTGCTCAGCTGAGATAAGGTAATATGATTTCTGAGAAGTGCAGAATATTCAGTTTCCATTTCCCCAAAGGGGCCCATTCCCACACGGGTTATCCATCTTGGTATCCTAGGTGACTCCATCTTGGGCTGGTTTAATATCTCCCAGATCTCCCATTCTCAAACCCAGTCCCTTCCTAACCCTACTCTCACAGACACTCATGTCAAGTGACGTGGGTCCTATGGCTCAAGCTTGTCTCCTTCCTGCTTTCTACACAATCAATGTCTTGGGCAAGACTCTCAGAATGGTTCACATAAGTAGATTACTTAGAGGTGTTACAGAAATAGTTAGGGCTATATATGCATGGTGGCCCATGTCCATGGTGCCAGCTAGTTGGAGGTTAAGGTGTGGT
Source organism: Mastomys coucha (assembly GCF_008632895.1). NCBI lineage: Eukaryota > Metazoa > Chordata > Mammalia > Rodentia > Muridae > Mastomys > Mastomys coucha. Next base: position 39,505,287 of record NW_022196905.1, on the reverse strand, counting down.
GATTGCTTAAGTCCTGGAGTTTAAGAACAACCTGGGCAATATAGTTGACATCCTGGCTCTTAAAATAAAACATGTCAAGACAAAACAACAACAATAAAAAAAAGCTATTTCATATTTCATAAACTTAGAAAGATACACTCTGAAGCATTTCTGCAGTGAGACGGCCCATTTCTCCTTCCTGACAGTCTGCAATCCCTGTTTGTTTTTCCAATCTTGGCTCAACCTAACTCACCACCAGCCACTACTCTGCAGCCTCTCCCCACCCTGACTACTGTCCTGGGTCTGCCTGCCAGATGGAGCCATACACCTCACATCCATCCTTCTGTCACTGAAAATGTGGTGTTTCTTCATGGTTGACAAATTATTTAGAGAGGATTGGGGTCCGCTATTTGGGTTCTTAGTCCCATAAATAAAACAAATTTAAAATAAGTTCAAGAACGACTCTAGTTTAGAAAAGAAAAGCCACAGGACAGGCAAGCTGCAAACCACAGGAGCTTCCAGGAGAAGAACAGAAGAGAGAAGGAAAACAGCCATACCAATTGAGCTGGTGGGCATGGTGGGTGAGCAGCCACACAGCAGAGAGCGGTGCTTTAAAGAAAGAGTAAAGAAGCTCAGAGTATCAGAACAAGCACACTTCCCGATCTGGCCTGCATCTGAAAGAAAGACAGAAAAGGGAACAGTTGGATTCAGGCCTCAGACAGGTGGAGTGGCCTAGCCAAAGACTGTGTCATAGGAGAGGCTGAGCAAGGAATTCTGAGAAAGAAAAGAACAGTATCTCATTAAAGGAAAACTTAGTCTGTTTATCTCTTTAGTATGACTTAATGTGTCCTATGGGTGGTCCCTTGGCCAGGCAATTGACCCAAACAAGTGGAATGGTAGGCCTTCACCTGGGCCAGAGAGTTCTCAATAGGCCTTTATTGTTACTCTAACCCTACCCACCCTTCTCCAGTTGTACTTGCTAATCTTGTTTCTTAGAATTCCTTTTCCTACCTTTGTTCCTGGCAGACTCCTCCCCAACCTTTCATAGCCTTAAAGTTGCCAGCCTCCCCAGACCAGAATTTATTGCCTCAAATTCTATAAAGTAATACCTTCATCGCTGTGGGTGTCATGAGGAGGGAAAGATTTAATATAACAAAAATCCTGTCTTTGTTACTTTTATCTTGCAGTGATAAGACAACATGACCAATGCAACTTATAAAAGAAAGTGATTATCTAGGCCTTATAGTTACAGAGGGTTAGAATCAGTGGTGGTCATGCTAGGGATCATGGCAGGAGGCAGGCAGGCATGGCAAGAGCAGGAACTGAGACTTTACATGTTGATCCACAAGCACAAGACACAGAGAACTAATTAGGAAAGGTATAGGCTTTTAAAACCTCAAAGCCCACCCTAGTGGCACATCTCCTCCAACAAGGCCACTCCTCCTAATCCTTCCCAAACAGTTCCACTAACTTGGGATCAAGTATTCAAACACATGAGCCTATAGGGACCATTCTCATTCAAACCACCATAAATTCCTTCATACGTTACTGGCCTAAATACACTATTAGTGGTGACTGTATTGTTGTGTGCATGTGTCCACTGAGTGTTGCTATGGTTATAAACCTCTATCTCCCTCACAATGAGAGGCTCAAAGACAGCAACCATTTTCATTATATAGTCTGTCCCTTATTCTGTTCCTTCCCTTCCCTTCTTGTGCCCATGATGGTGTGTGACAAATATGAGAGCTACTCAGGTTTGTTAGCAGTGTCTGAGCTTCCCTTATGGCTATTGGCCTCATTTTCCTTAGAGTCCGCAGGGAAAAACAATCTGCTTAATTGACAAGTAGCAATTAGTTGGCTGGTGATTATCACCACAATTAAAACTTTATAATCTAATCATGCCTTCTAGACAGTTATACACTTCTTCAATGCTCTTATTTTACCCACTAATTCTTTTTTTAAAGAAATTAAGGAATCTAATACTTATATGCCTTAGGCATGTGTTAACTTTTGTCTCTTCTTTTCTTTCTTTATTAGAAAAAGAGAACAAAATGAAACAGGCCTGCCAAGGTGTTTCCAGACACATGGGGTTTTCTCATTATTTTTCTAAGTTATTGCTTCCTCCTCCTGTCATGTGGCTGCTGGAGAATGGGGTGGCTTTAATTCTTCCCCCTTTCCACCTCCCACTAATGGTTAGTAGCTCTTAGATTGAGGTTGGCTGCCCTGAATTTCTTCTTTTAATCTCTAATGAAACTGTCCTCAAGCTTTCCTCTGTCTGTTCTTAAATTCTTTCATTAATGAACTTACAAATCTCTAGAAGGGCCCCCAATTTTCCAGTTAACATGTGGTACACTAGGTAGGGCTCCCAAAATTTTCACAGTCACCATCTTAGCAAGGCCTCCCCTGAGAATTGGTGACAGTACTGGTGCCTGGAGGACTGGGTGATAACGTGCTGGACACCAAGGTCCACAGAAATGGATGAAGGGGACTCTGGGGAGGCCAGTGGTTAGGACTCAGGCTCTGTTGTATGGGATTCTCCCACCTGGAGACTGAAGTGTGCTAAAAACCCGAGTGGCAATTAAATAAGTAACACTAAAGGTGTGCCTTTCTATGGTTCCTGCTGCCAAAATAGGAATTGAGAGTTATTCTAGTCAGTACCTCATTCACCAAATCCAAGGGAAAGCCCAATGTAGCTGGGAAAGTCTTGGAAGGCCACTGTTTTATTTCATTCTCCTTTTCTAATGAAGAGGAGAAGACACAGAAGTTATCACAGGCCTAAGGCACATAAGTATCAGGTTCCTTCATTTCCTTTCAGAAAAATGTATCAGGTAAAATGACAGCATAGAAGTGACAGACGAACTGAGAGAAAAGTGCCCAGAAGGCACCATCAAATTATAAAGCTTTAATTGTGGTGGTAACCACTAGCCAACTAAGTGTAATTTGTCCACTTACTTTTACCTGTGTATTACACATGGAGGCTAACAGAGTGCCACATTGTGCCTCTTCTGTGGGCTAACATTGTGTCTGGGGATGGCGTGTTGGAATCTTAAACGCCAACCCCCAAGAAGGTGGCCTTATTTGGGAATAGAGACTGGGGAGAAGCAATTCGTTGAGGTCACATTGGATTACAGTGAGTCCTAGGTTCAATGACTATTGTCCTTAGGACAGTGGCTCTCAACCTGAGGTTGCCATCCTTTGTGGTTCATAAAAGTAGCAAAACGTTTGAAGTTATGAAGTAGCACTGAAAATACCTTTATGATGGGTCTCAGCATTAGGAAGGTTGAAGGCCACTGCCTTAGAAGAAGGCTATGTGAAGACAAATACTTAGGGAAGGAAGCCAACTGGCCACTGGCCGATAGTAGAATAATGTGTCTGGAAAACCAAAGAAAAGCTAGGACTGCCAGCGGCCTAGATGATGGATAGGCTGGGGGCAGGTTTGTCCTTAGAGCTTGAAGAGAGAACCAGTCCAGCCAGCACTTTGCCTTCAGACGTCTGGTCTCCAGAGCTAGAAGAGAATACATTTGTCTTAGTCAGGGTTTCTATTCCTGCACAAACATCATGACCAAGAAGCAAGTTGGAGAGGAAAGGGTTTATTGAGCTTACTTCCACACTGCTGTTGATCACCAGAGGAAGTCAGGACTGGAACTCAAGCAGGTCAGAAAGCAGGAGCTGATGCAGAGGCCATGGAGTGATGTTCTTTACTGGATTGCTTCCCCTGCCTTGCTCAGCCTGCTCTCTTATAGAACCCAAGACTTCCAGCCCAGGGATGGCACCACCTACAAGGGGCCCTCCCCCTTTGATCACTAATGGAGAAAATGCCCCACAGCAGAGTCTCATGGAGGCACTTCCCCAACTGAAACTCCCTTCTCTGTGATAACTCCAGCCTGTGTCAAGTTGACACACAAAACCAGCCAGTACAACATTTCTATTGTTTAAGCCAAGAGCTAGTGGAAATTCATCACTGCCATCCTAGGCAAATAATACAGCTTTCTGCAAATGCAACATATGGGGCCCAGTCTCCACCTTAGGTGCACCTGCAAGGGACATAAGCAAGACTGCTGGGTCAGGAAATAGGAACGGGGGTGTGCAGGGAGGGCTGGGGGCTGTTATTGTTTTGGTTGGTGCTGGACAGACTCGAGGCTTCCTTCCCCACATTTTTTTTCCCTCTGCTAGGCAGCCTGTTCAGAAGGAGATTAATCTGACAAGCTTTTTTCTTTTTGAAGCCATAAGGATAATTCCTCCAAACTCCATTTCCTTCATGGTTTTTTTGCAAATAGATTTTGTGCTGATTTTCTTCTCCCTAAGCATTTGGCACTGCTGAGGGGGCACATAAAAAAGACTGTTAACGTCAGCACATGTCACTGGGGGTATAGAAGGGCTGGGAAGGAAAAGAGAAATATTCCTAATTAATGCACAAAAATATGAAAAGTTATCTGGCTCTCTACCATACCACAGAGGAGGCAACTTAAATTCTGTGGCCATGCCTCAGTTCCCGTTGAGGTGCCTTATGTTGTTGAATAAATTCGTCCAGCCTTAAAACCTGAAACAGAAGACAAGAGAACCCAGGCGATAAAACACAGCTTCCTAGATGTAGTCATTAATCTGGGACTCAGTTCCCCTGGGTCAGTTAGACACATTCTAAGCAGGATGCTGCAAAAGCCATTACCAATTAGCAGCTCGCTTAGTTCTAGAAAAAGATGAGCCGGTGGACAGCATTCTGCATTCTTTTCTCAAGCTATTTAAATAAGTCTCTATACTAGATCAGTAGAGTGACTTTCCCTGGCCAGGTGAAATGGCCTACCCAACTAGATTAATTCTGAAATGAGTTAATCTACCCAGAGAAAGCTGCCATTCTGTTAGCAAGTAGGTAGCAGCTTTCCCCCTAATAGGTCCCCAATGCTACTGTAACAGAGTGAGCCTTAGTTAAACATATATTTACCAGGGAAAACATAAGCCAAGAATCAAGTGAATGGGGGTTGAATCACACTTGGACTGGAACTGGTCAATTATAAAGCCCTGTTTCCATCTTTGCCTTTATTAGAGTCTTAATCAATCCAGTTTATAGAGGAGGAAAATGGAGGCGAGAGTAGCCAGGCGATTCCCAGATCCCTGGCAGCTGAGCCAGGATGCAACCACTGGAGTTGAACCTGTCCTGTTCTTAGTGTATAACAGATGGTCAAACCTTGTGGGGGGAGGGGGAAGAATGGTCCTCTCTTGGGATTTAAGTGAACGGGACATCCTCTGTTGCCCTTGGTACTAGACTGGCAAAGAACCTTTCAGCAGCCCTTTTGTCCTCATACCATGCTAGAAAAGAAGCCTGAAGAACCAGAGACTCCATCTTCCCCAGGGTGGGTACTTGCTGCTCTTACACTGTCCTCATCCACTCTGCCTGAGTAACCTGGAGATGTTCTTATTCTTCTATAGTTCCTTAGCAACTAACTAGCCTTATTACACAGCATTCAAGAGAAAAAAAAAAAAAATCCCCTGCACAGCTGATCTTTTCACAGGTTCTTCCCAGAGTTGCTAAGAAAAGTTATCTATATCTTTTCTACATCTATATCAGGGGTCTAGTCCCATCACACTGGGAACAAGCCATGCTGATTTCACCTGATGGAGAGAGTCCTGGCATACATGGAGATGCTCTGGAACCTCAGAAGACAGTATGGGTCAGGGCAGCAGATCCCCTCTGGGACTGAGATAAAGGTTCTGCGAGCTATACCCCAAGCCCTGCTCAGGAACACAAGCAAGTCTGAATACTAGAATATTCTAGTATTTCTCAGTTCCTCTGGGGTGGTTGCTGCAAGAAGGAGGAACAGAAGTGTCTGAGTTCCTCGTTGATGAGATTAAATAAGGCAGAGGATCTAAAGATGAAACACCAATACACTTTAGGAAGACAGTGTAGCAGGCTAAGACAGTGTAGCAGGCTAAGACAGTGTAGCAGGCTGTATTTTTGAGAGAAAATGCACACACATGGGTATCAGCATATAACCAGAGTGATGAGCACGTATCTAACAGTCTCAGTTGCCTGTACATAAGCTGGTAGTATCATTGCAGTTCAAGATGTCTCTACTTTGCTAATTGTTTTGTGAGTGTGTGTGTGTGTGTGTGTGTGTGTGTGTGTGTGTGTGCTAGAAAATATTTTGATGTGGGGATGGACTATGTACTGTCATGTCAGATGGTTCTAATTCTACTCACCAAGCAAGAGTAGTACGCCCTCCTAAACAAAATGTCTCCAGACACCACCAGATGTCTCCAGGAAGAAAATTGCCCCAGCTCAGAACTACTACTACAGATTCTATAGCAAATCCTAGAGAAGTTAAAAATACAAGTATGTGGAAAGGGATTGAGTTAGTTCGCCATAGAACCCAGCCCCCATCTGACCTCATTAATCTAGAGCATTGCCCAGGACTAAGCTCAGCTTCTATGTGAAGATGCAGTCCTCTCTGACATGGAACTGTAGGACAGACCTCCACAATTGTCAGTTTTATTTGATTTAGTTCATTATGTATGTCATTCATTTATCTATGGTGAAATATCTAGGAAGTGCTGGCTCCTGAGCTGGAGGGTGTAGCAGAGAAGTGTATAAAACAAATACCTTAAAAGTGATATAGTCCCTTAGTAATAGAATTAAGCATCTCGTCCTATGGTTTCTATTAGGCAAATATTTTGCACCTTGAAGGTATTATATTCTCTTTCAAATAATGTTTTCATTATTGCACTTCAAAATGCAATCTGTGAGTATGATATAGTATTCTCTATACAATTGAAATTTTTCCTGATCCCATGTTTCTTAGCCCAGGATAACTACTTGTTTTATCTCTCTTTATATATCATTCTAGAGATGTAATGTGTATGTGCACACTTAATTGTGAATATATTTTTAACCAACCAGCATATTCTTGTTGATCTGCTGGTCTTCTTTTTATTGTTGTTGTTGTTTTACTTTATATACCTGGAGTTTATAACACATCAATACACGACATGTTACAGATTCATTTTTTTAAAAGCAACTTATTTAGTTTTCCTTTATAAAAGAAACCATAATATATTTACTCCTTTTCTCATGGTGGGCCTATATTATAAAAACACTCTTCAGTGTCTAGCATTGGAGAGGCATATAGTATATGCAGTACATAGACAAGCTCACTGACGTAACAGCTGCCTAAGTTCTTACTGACTGGATAATCTTGGGCAGATATTTAGCATATGCTTGCTTTATTTTTCTCATGTATAAAATAAAGTTGATGCTACCACCTATGTCAGAGGGGTTTGTGAAGCCCAAATGAAGTGGTATATGTCCAGCACTTAGCATGTGTAATAACTCTTCATGCTATAGGACTTGCTCATTCCTGTGGTGTATGTATGTTTAACTTTGGTAGATATCACCATGCATTTTCCCACTGATATTGGTCCAATGCATACAACCATCAGCAGTATGTGTATGTGATTATTTTAACACATTATGTCAATATGATGATTTCCAAAACTTTCTGAACATTGCCAATTAGAGTTTTTAAATTTAGTTCATTTATTTTCATGAGAGCCCAAGAAGAATTTTGCCAATGTCTAGATTTCATGTGCCCAACATCAACATATTGTATAACAGCCAAATCTATAGAAACATGAATGATACAGGGGGACTGGTCACACATACTAAAAAGCCTTAGAGGGGCTGTTCTGCTGGTGGCACAGGGACACCAAAGCCAGCCTTCCCAGTATTATTCTTGCTAGATTGAAGTCTGTAAAATTTAAGAGTCAGGGGTCTAAATTTAGGCTGCTGGTTGTCTGGCCAAAGTATCTTTTTGAGTCAAGAGTGATAAAAATAACAATTTAATTGAGAGCAGAATTTTCACTCCCCAAGCATGCAGAGATTGCAGAATCTGGGTGTGGCTCTGGGGTGTGTCCCCACCAAGGTTAGTTACTGTCCAACTAAACTTTTTTCCTTGTTTTTTATGTCCAATATTGATTCTCTTACGTCCATGTTGTTGTTCACTGATCTCCACAAAACCAGTCTAGTTATTGTAATTTTGAAAACTTTATTCTGGAAGCCTCTTGGTACATGGATCCTAAACTAGGGACAAAGAGGGGAGGAGACTTTTATGGCAATCCATGCCTTCGTTCTGAGCAGAAGGAAGGGAGGAGAGCTGTGGTCACTGCTACTGCAGTCATTCCATTCCCAAGAGTATGTGGGTATTCTCACTGTACAAGATATAGGGCTGGATGCCTAGCTGAAGGAGGAGGCCCAGGTTTCTCCTGGGAGGGCTCAAATTCAGAGAGGTAAAAATAGATATTTATTTAAAGAATAGCATGGTCTGACTAGTCCTACAACAATGGCAGAAAGGCTCTTGCATGACCCTTATGTGAGTAAGAGAGAGGGGAGAAGAAGAGAGAGGGAGGAGGGAGCAAGAGAGCGCATGCTTTCTGGGACGATTTAGGAAGGTATTCAGATGTGAGCACATCTGCTAACATGTGCTGATGCTGGGATTTGGGCATGATGTCACCAGAAGGAAGTAATGTAGGAAAAATCACAAGATCCCCAAGGGCTGTGGAAATGGGTTAAAGGCGGTATCACGGGCCAGGGAAGCGTCCTTTGCAAACTGGAAGTCCTGTGTGACTTGCTGGACCCACATCTGAAGGATTATATGAATCCAAGCCATAAACTAAGAAGAAAACAACTGCAATGTCTCAAGTATCCTCAGGCTGTGGAGGGGCCGGCACTGTCCGTCTGGTGTTACTCCAGGGGTCTAGTCCCATCACACTGGGAACAAGCCATGCTGATTTCACCTGATGGAGAGAGTCCTGGCATACATGGAGATGCTCTGGAACCTCAGAAGACAGTATGGGTCAGGGCAGCAGATCCCTCTGGGACTGAGATAAAGGTTCTGCGAGCTATACCCCAAGCCCTGCTCAGGAGCACAAGCAAGTCTGAATACCTCCTCAAGGTCAGTTTCACCACATATATCATGGTGGTAAGCACAGACAAAGTCCTGACTTGGTGTCCACAGGCCTACAACAACCTTCAGGCACATGCAAGTGCTCTCTTCATTTTATGCAGAAAAAAAATGAGGCTTTATGCTACTTCTTATAGTGAAATGGCAGCGATAACCCTTATCTACCATACCCCAGAGGCTTGTGGTAATAGACAGCAGAAACCATATGTGACAGCATTTCTTGAAACCATTAGGCATTCAATAAATGTAAGGTGACTTTATAGTATCTATTACAGTCCCCGACAATCATTTCAGCAAATACAATTACATTAGGTGTTCTATTTTAAGATGAACAAAATGCTACCTTTGAGAGATTGTCAGCTGAACTTTAAAATGACTTTGAATGTTCTTATCCAGGAGACTTCCTGGTGGTGAGTTTTTCTTTAAAATAGAAAAAAAAAATATCTAGATAAGGTTAAATAGCAGAAAGGTTTTTAAAATAGCCACCCTTGCTTGGGAAGAAACTCTCTGGTGGCCATTTTGGAGGAGAAACTGAGTTGGAGTTGTTTATTTTTCTGTGTGCACTGTTTGTACTCAGGCCTCTGTAGCAGTGAAGAGGACACCAGGCTGAACCTAAGAACTCCGTGCAGAACAGGAGAGAGCGATCCAGGGGCAAGGAATATGTGATAGCCTCAGTCGCAGAAGCCAGGAGTACCATTCTTGCTGGGGGCTTGCTAGGGTGCCAAGTCAGTAACAATACAGAACAGCGTATTGTTCTGTTCCAGTTGGAGTTCAGAAAAGTGGACAGCTGAAACAGCCGTCCTCGCCTGGAGTTCAGATACCTGCACTGTTCTAACAGAGTTACTGCGCTTGGAAGGGCTCATTCAGCCACTCGTTATTGCTCTCCACAATAAAGTCCATTTGTATAATAGTCAAGTGTTAGCTCCACACCTTTGTAGTTAAAAATTATTTTACCTACAGGTATATGTGTGTTTGTATGTCTGTGTAGAACATGTGTACCTGGTGCCTACAGAGTCTAGAAGAGGGTGTCAGATTTGCAGGAACTGGGGCAACCAATGGTTGTGAGCCACCATGTGAGTGCTTGGAATCAAACCTGGGTCCTCTAAAAAAAGCAACTTGTGCTCTTGTTTGTTTGTTTGGTTTGTTTTGTTTTTCCGAGACAGGGTTTCTCTGTGTAGCCCTGGCTGTCCTGGAACTCACTCTGCAGACCAGGCTGGCCTCAAACTCAGAAATCTGCCTGCCTCTGCATCCCAAGTGCTGGGATTAGAGCCATGCGCCACCACTGCCCAGCAACTTGTGCTCTTAACAGCAGAGCCATCTCCCCAGCCTGCCTTATACTACCTTTAGAATGATCTGTTTGACCTAAACACGAGGTGTACAAGGTCAGGGCAAGGGCGGGATTTTTTTTTTTTTTTTATAGTCTCTTAGAATTGTCAAGCTATGTGTCCCTTCCCCATGCTGGAGCACATGTCTGTGGGAATGATAATGCTGGTTACTCTTTCAGCAACTCATGTACCTGCAAATGGCTGATGCTCAACACCTTTCAAATAACCTTGTACCTGACATGACAGTTGAATGATTGCAACAGACAAGGTCATTATTTAGTCCTGATAATTAAGAAGTTAGGTTAGGAAACTCCTAAAACACACCTTTGTTTTAGAGGAACCCTCATGTCTTTTTTTTCTTTTTTTTAGATCACTGGTGTTGAAGGGAACGCCCTTTCTTCCTTTGAGAAGGATGCTGTGTTAGTCTGTTTTGTGTTACATGAGACACCTTAGGCATCTTTATGGGCTTGTAAAGAGTTTCATCTAGCCAATTTTGGAGTGTGACTCAGTCACAGTAAGAGTCTATGAAAGTGGGCCCAGGCGTGTGCAGAAAAAAGAACTCACCTTTGAAACAGGAGTCCGGAGAGAAACAGTTTGGGGCCCTTGTTACTACTTGCCTTTTCCAGAACTCGCTTAGTGAGACCAGTATCCCCTTCTCAGAGTAGTCTTGTATCTCAGTGACCTAGAACTGTTTGTTAGGCTGTACCTTTTAAAGGCCCCTTGAGTTCCTATGACCTCTAACTGCGGACAGCCTCCAAATAGGGACCCTTAGGGGAAAACCACACCCAAACAACACTAGAAATCCGTCTCCTGTGTTCACGAAGCTGGACATCAATGAGTATAAGCAGAAAGCACTCCTGAGTTTATGTTCATGTTCAATGAGGAAACTAAGCGCCCTGCATCTCTCAGGTTGATCTGTCTGGTATTGTAGTAAGAACACTCGTCATGATCTGTGACTCATTGTTGACCAAAGGTACTGTTTTACCTCTCTAGGTGACAGCCGTCTTAGCTGAATGAAACTCTCGACTTCCATCTCAGCACCACGGCTCCTGGGAATCATCATTCCACTGTCTAACTTGATTAACTTGACTACCTTTTGTTTCCTGAATAAGTAGACTGACATAGTTTGTCTTTTCATGGCATCATAATCCATATGAGAGTTAATGTAATGAGACTAGATGAGACTCTAAGTCCAGAAAAATAGGGAAGCCCAAAGACAGAAAGGAAGGGACTGGACCAGGGCAACTGGTGCAAGGTGGAGCAGAGAATGCCCAAGAAATGATTACAGTTTCCTGGCCTGCACTAACTAGGGGGACATTCGTGTTTTGACTGGCTGGCCATATGCAGACTCTTACATGAGAGAAAGAGGGGTTGGATATTTCACATTCTACCGACATCCAGTTAGCTAAGCCATGAGAACATGTGTTTTCCATGTGAAGGTGATCCACACTTACATGGTGGACTTTTATAGACATTATAGTACATGAAAATGCAGAAGACAGTTTTGTTCCAGATCAAGCTGGGCATGGGAGCCCAAGGACCAACCATTCAGCTCACTCTGTCTCTTCATATCCTAGGCTCTTCACACCTCCTAGGATTTCAAGAAAAGTTTGAAAATCACAGGTACAAGCAGACATACGTGTCTACATTAAATAATAGTACTAACATCAACAACAATAAGAACAATAAAAAACAGGTTCAAAAAAGCATAACTCGACTCGAGGCCATGCAACTATCTTGAAGGAAAAAAAATCAGGTTGCAATCTGTCCAGCCTCTTATGTTCTTCAAGGACAGTGGCTTTCATAATAAAAAGAGAAATAAAAAACGTCTTTGCCTTCTTATGTTTCTGTAGAAAGGAAAGAAAAATACCATGAACAAATTCAATTGACTAAACACTCTGTGGCCTCACTGTGAGGAGTAGTTTCCACTCTTCCCATTCCCCATTTGTCAGGACTTCCAGTCATTTGTAGGGTTCCATGTTTCCTAATCCTGCATAATGTGAAGGGAGCATGCTACAGTCTAGGGCATGTGTAATAATGATGACTACAGTTACCTTCACTGACCACTGACTGAGTCCCAGGACTGCCTTTGACTTTCCCCATAATTCCCTGGTCAAGCCCAATAAAGACCATCTGTGTGACACACTCGGGACTCTCTCATAACATGGTGAAAAGTTCAGGCCTGATGTGAGAAGGCTCCATTACATATCTCATTACACAACTCACTGATGGTGAGGACCAGGCAAGGCATTTACTCTTTCTTGTTTTTTTTTTTTAAGATTTATTTATTTATTACTTTATGTATATGAGTACACCAGTGCTCTCTTCAGACACACCATAAGAGGGCATCAGATCCCATTGCAGATGGTTGTGAGCCACCATGTGGTTGCTGGGAATTGAACTCAGGACCTCCAGAAAAGCAGTCAGTGCTCTTAACTACTGAGCCATCTCTCCAGCCCCTCTTGGGTTTGTTTTACAACTGTGCAAATTCCCTTGCAGACTGCAAATCTGACAAGGGTCAGAGCCCATGCTAGTCATACACCTAGCTGTGTTCTAGGTACTTTATCATCTCAAGCCTTACCCTCCTGCACCTGCCAGTGAGGTGCCCAGTGGATCTCTGCAGGCCCTTTGATGTCTGCTTTCTGGGATTAACAAACCAAGTTAAATCCAGGAACTTCAGGTAGTCTCATCTTATCATTGTGTTTGCCCTAGAATCCATGCTCAAGGCCAAAGAAACCTCAGACAATACCCAGAGAAGAGGGCCTAGAGAAGCTGACAGATGAAGAAGAAACCAGCAGCGACGAGGAAGAAAGGTACAGTTAGGTTGTGCCAAGCATGAAGCCTCAGATGGGAAGGATTTGTTTGTTCATTCCTTCTTTCCTTGAGTGCTTATGTCTGACTGGTCTTGCCCTGATGCTCAGAGAGAGAACAGACTTGTATTCTCTTATCTTGCATGGTCTTCTGCACAGCTATGACTTTAAATAAACTAACTTATTTAACTTTTACAATAGAATAAACAACATTTTATTAAAAAACTTGAAGCTCAAAGAGATTAATAATTCTGCCCAAGATTCAAACCTAAAGGAGAGTATTAGTCAGAGTTCTCTGGAGTCACAGAACTTATGGAATGTCTCTACATATTAGGGGAACTTATTGTGATGACTTACAATCAGTAGTCCAACTAAGCCAACAAGGATAGCTGTGGATGGGAAGTCCAAGAATCTAGTAGTTGCTCAGTCCCACCAAGATCTCCATGCCAAGATCCAGATCAGAAACCTGCCTTCCAGTCTCAAAATCTGGATCACAGGTGTGCCCTCCATTTCTGGATTGTAGTTCATTCCAAATGTGGTCATGTTGACTACAGGAATACCCATCACAAGCAGTTAACAAGCCTTCTCTTGTTTGTTATTAGGGAAGAAAAGTGTATTGTCTTACCAGAAGAAGCCCCCATCTATTCCACCTGTATTAGCTGTTGCTTCTTTATCATCCACCCTTAAAATATGAGATGTTTACCTCATGGGGAGCTACTTTTGTGCTTGGCTCTCCCATGCTTTTCTGGGTATGTTTGGCTCCTAACTGAGAGTGAAATGTTACTGCTCTTCCATGCTAGAGTTTAAGTTTCTTCATGCTTTTCCATGCTGAGACCCAGGCTGAAGAAGTAGTCCCTAATTAGGGCATATTGTTTGTCATGGTAGCATGACATTATGATAATTATTATTATTTTATTTTCATACAGGTATATTTTTTAAAATATTTGAATTTTATTTTATATGTATGAATACATGAATGCATGTATATGCACCTGTAGAGGCCAGCAAAGAATGTCAGATTTCCTGCATCTGGAGTTACAGATGGTTGTAAGCTACCATGTGGGTGTTGGAAACTGAACCCAGGTCCTCTGCAAGAATACCACATGCCCTAACCACTGAGAAACATCTCCATTTCTATACATACATATCTTATGCCTGTGTATTGGAACTTCTTTCCTCTGCAAAGCAGAACCTCCATCCTCATGCCCCTTTCCCTAGGGACTTTTACCCCTAACTTCTGGTCTCTGGCCCAATGTTCCTGTCATGAGAAACTTAAGGCCTTCATGTGACATCACTTCATATTGTTAAGGTAAATATATAACATCTCACCCAATCTAAGCATTTTAATTTCTCAGCAAGTTCCAAAGGCAGAGTGAGGAAGGATGTCAGCATTTTATCTAAGATGAGAAACTACTTAAGCTTTTGACCATCTTTTCAATAGGGAGAAGCCTATTTATAATCTTCCAGTTTACACCTAGGATAGACAGTAAAAATTATGAGCGTGCTTTAAAAAGTATGGAGGGTTTTACAGAATGTTGTGTCTTTTCTTTCTTTTTATCCATATATAGGAAAAATTATGAAACTTGGCTATAGAGACAGTTTTTGGAGCTTCCCAGGACTTTCAGAAGAACTCCAAGAACACAGTCTCTTATGTGTTAAGCACACACTAAGATCAGTAGAACCTTGTACAGTAAAACTTAGAACTTAGGTCGGGTTGCTTTTTGATAGCGGAAAAGGTTTCTTACCCCAGTATCTCCTCCAAGAGCTCCCTCCTTCCAGGGAGGAGCAGTTGAAACATCTACATCCTTTAATTATTACGTTGTCCATGTCTTTAAAGGACTGGAGAAATGCTCAAGGAAGGAAGTGACCTACAACCTCCATTGGAGTCTGTGATGAAAGAGAAGGTAATGGAGACTGGACATCCACCAGAGGACTGGCAAAGTCAAAGGACCAAACTACAAACACAGGTAGAAGAACAGCTCTGTATAAGATATGTCTTAGTCAGGGTTTCTATTCCTGCACAAACATCATGACCAAGAAGCAAGTTGGGGAGGAAAGGGTTTATTCAGCTTACTTCCACATTGCTGTTTATCACCAAAGGAAGTCAGGACTGGTACTAAAGCATGTCAGGATACAGGAGCTGATGCAGAGGCCATGGAGAGATGTTTCTTACTGGCTTGCTTCCCCTGGCTTGCTCAACTTGCTTTCTTATAGAACCAGAGACTACCAGCCCAGAGATGGTACCACCCACAATGGACCCTCCCCCTTGATTACTAATTAAGAAAATGCCTAGCTGGGCGGTGGTGGCACACACCTTTAATCCCAATACTTGGGAGGCAGAGGCAGGCATATTTCTGAGTTCGAGGCCAGCCTGGTCTACAGAGTGAGTTCCAAGACAGCCAGGACTACACAGAGAAACCCTGTCTCAGAAAAAAAAAAAACCAAACAAACAAAAAACAAAAAACAAAATAAAAAAAATGAAAATGCCTTTCAGCTGGATCTTATGGAGACATTTCCTCAACTGAAGCCCCTTTCTCTGTGGTAACTCTAGCTTGTGTCAAGTGGACACACAAAACCAGAAAGTACAGGATATGTCTTACCCCTCCCAAAGTGCATCTGTGCCTCCTACCCATGGAAAACATGCAGGGCTGGTTTCCATCCTGGGGTGGGTGTTGTAGGTCCAGGGCAAAGTAGACTTCTTGGTTTTGCTTATTCATTACGAACTTCCCACACTCATGAGTACCTCCTCTGAACCATGAGGATCCGTCAGTGAACAAGTAAGATAAAAGTCCTTGTGTTTTATACATAGGGAATATTTACTTGTGCAGCAAGGGTCGAACAGACAGACAATAAGCAGTCTGTCCTTGGTTTCCATATCTGTAGATTCAGCCACCTTCAGGTGGAAAGTGGATCTGTACTGAAAGTATGCAAACCTTTTTGTTTTCCTAGTTTCATAAACAAAACAGCTTAATGACAATTTATATAGCATTTGGTGTATAAGCATTTGGTGTAAGGTGTAGTGTGTAGTTTTGGCCAGATGACTTAGAGCTCCCAGTGAGCCCCAGGTGCATACCACCCAGGCGCTATCTTGGATCTGAACACACACACACTCACACACACACACATGTGCACCAGTTAATCTTAAAATGTCTTGGCTAACTCAATGACTGGACACTCCTAAACCTTTTCCTGCTACCCCAGGCCCAGTCAGGTAAGTGGTCACTGGCCACCTCCCTAAAAACTCACATGGCTGGCTTTATCTCTTGCTGATACTGAGTCACCTCCTTCCCGAGTCCTCCTTTTCTCCTTATGTCCTGTGGTGCAACTCTCGGTGTCCTGCCCCATGCTCAGCCATTGGCCACTGGCATCTTTATTGATAGATCAAAGACCAACTGAGGACAAGGACCTTCAGTGTCTGGACATCAGCTTCAAAGCATTAGCACCAATCTCCAACATCTCACCCAGTCCATTTGGGTACCTTGTTTGCTTTTTCTTTTTCTTTTCTTTTTTTTTTTTTTTTTTTTTTTTTTTTTTTTTTTTTTTTTTTTGTGTGTGTACTCTTATCAATATAAGAACAACATCAGGCATCATGGTGGCACATGCCTATAATCTAGTACTCCTCCAGAGGATGAAGGAGGGGATCACTATGAAACCTAAGGGCACCTAGACTATGTAGCAAGACCCTGTCTCAAAAAGAACATCTTGTTTTCATATCTTGAGTGGTGGTACGTATGATGCATGCCAGGGACTCAGGTTCAGCATGGCAGCCTTAAGAGAAAGGAGAACAAGCACAGAAGGACCACACAACTGGAAAAAAACCTCCCAGAGCATAGGGGAAGCTGCAGTGTAGTGGCCAGGTCATAACATTTAATCCAACAGGCAGTTCACGTTCAGGTACATTACCTTGTACCTGTTACCTTCTGGCTAGTCTCAAGTATCACATCCTTCCTATCGGGAAGCCTCATAGAGAGTGTCTCAGAGAAAGGAAGTAGAGCTGGAAGAGAGAGTGAAAGGGATCAAAGGCCCATAAATTACAAAGGGAAGGCTTTAGGAACCACAGTGTCTCTGGACAGCCATCAGCCTAGAAGAAGACAAGGCGGTGGAGGTTGTAGGAGCTGTGGATCCAAGGATAAAGAGGAGGACAGAGATATGAACGTTGTGTTGGAACTGTTTTTTATTTTCAATTTTAGAAGTTGCAACAGGGGTTAGTTAAAGAGCACTAAGCAAATTTGCTTTCAACGTAGCACTTACTAATTCAAATGAAAGCCAGGAAGTTGTTCACAGGAGTGCTTTGGTCACGACAGCCTGTTTACTTTCACTGGAGAAGGCTGTTAGAGGACACATCTATTTTTAAAATGAGATGACTATGAGGACTGAAAGGGTATAGCTGTAAGTGCAGAACCTGAGATGTGAAACCCCTGTCTACTGGGAGAGGATACATCCTAGCCCCCAAATAACCTAGACAGAGCAGAACAGAGACACTCTATTCTATAACAGTAAAAACCAGAAGAAGCCAGCAAAAGTGGACAGTGCAGGAACAGGTGTGCAAAGAGAAAGAAGAGCCTGTTCACTTTCCTTTTGCTTTAGTGCCATGTGGTTCTTTATAGCAAAGTGCATTGCCTTGGTAAACATACCAAATAAGATTTAAAAAGAGAATGGGATTGTGCATACACACTGTGTGCTAGGCACTCCAAAACTAAGAAAACAAACAGCAATCACAACAACATCAACCAGAGTTAATTCCCCTCTGTGATTCTTCTGTATCTTCTTCCAGCTCTGCCTCCAACCTATAAGAACAACCCAGCTCATGGGATCCTAGGTCTGTCAGTTATTTTAACTCTAGCCTGTATATTTGCTTGGACTTCTTTCCCTCAGGGCTGTAGACATAGTCTTTTAGAGGAAGTAGAAGAAATCCCCAACACAGGCTTCAGCCACCGGTGTGCAAAGCTTCAGTGGCTGGGGATTAGGAAAGGAGGGTTCGAGGCCCCGTGAAGAGAGGGGAAGATTTTGGAGACCCTGGAATAGATTAGGGTGTCTTCATTTTTTATTCCAGTTGGCATGGGAGAGGTTTCAAAATGAGACCAGAGAAGTCAGGCTGGGAGGATAGCTCAATGGTAGAATACCAGCCTTCCATGTGGTAGGACCAAAGTTCAACCCCAACATGGACAAAAAAATATAAGACCAAACCATGACTAAAAGCAAACTTGGCATTTACAAGATGTGGGAGCTCAGAAAGGTAACTTAGCTCCTTTGTCCCTTAATATATTAAATGGCAGGGATTAGGAAGTTATAAGATAATCCATGTGAAGAACCTAGACTAGGACAGGGCTAAGAGCTCAGTTTCTAAAAGTTCTTGTCTTATCACTGAAGCACCTGGTCTGCAGATACACAGCTACAGCTGTAGAGGACCTCATGATGCTGAGCACGGAGGAGAACGTTTCATCCTCATGTGTTATACTCATAGGGCTCAGCTCTAGAAGAACCAGCTCCTACTGGAACAGGCTGCTGGAATTTTTCAGCAGGAGCCAAAGAGAGCATTACCTAGGTGCATAGGAACAAGATTCCCTATATATAATGTGCTACATGGAGAGACAGGCCGGACTGGACTCCCATAGAGACAACATGCTACACCACAAACGAGGGGCTGGGGAATTCTCAGGCAGGTAAGCCCTCAGTGCAATACCCTGTGTGATCCTCATGGCAGGGCACTGCTGTGCCAGCAACAAGAGCAAGTAGTTAAGGGAAACCATGCTAAAATTAGATACTTGCTTATGAATTTTTTAAAATACATTTTAATTAAATATAATTACATCACTTTTTCTACCTTTCCTTCCCTCCAATCCCTCCCATGTCCTCTTCTATCTAATTCCTCCCACACCTCTTCTCCCTGTCTCTCAAATAGATGGTCTTTTTT